>NC_052638.1:24997957-25300920 GCF_016161935.1 Mauremys reevesii
AGGGAGTACAAGGGGGTACGTATTTAAGATTTCAGCTGAAGGGAATTTGTTCTGATCCTTAAATGTCCTTTTCTTATCTTGGTGTGGGAGTAAACTGACTAAACAAATTGGGAAGGAATTTTGCCTTTTCAGGCAATTGTACTAATTTACTAGCTCCTGAGTTGGTGCAACATAGAAACTCTCTCCTTCATTGAACCACTGCTTCCAGATCCTGGATTTAATAGACAATGTTCTGAATTGACATGACTCATCCTATTTTTTAAGTGAAACATTTAATGGTCCGGTAATTAGTACAGAGGTCTTCCTATTATTATTAAGAGGTAAAAGTAACAGTGTGAATAACAGGCTAATACTCCACCCAGAGCAGCAAGAAAGCAACAAAAAGCTGAACAATTCATTTTTTTTATTCTCATAATGAAAAAAAAAATTAATGTGCATTCTAAATGTTCTCTGAAACCGAAGAATGCATGTGTCTGAATCAGTTTAAAAAAAAAAAAGTTACAGGCTGGGTTTTTGTGAGTTCAAGCAGTCTTCGTAATCTAAATTTCTATTAACTGAGCTGCTGAAACAGCACAAGCTAGGTGAGTGCACATGTGTTTCTTGGACAAGTCTAGGCATCATGACAAGTCTATAGGCATCACTACATTCTACAAGTGCTATTGCCCCAGCCTGCATTGGTATCCCCAATTCTCCCCTGCCCCAAAGGTGAATTATAGGTTGGGATTGGCCGTGGGGACATAGTGTGGCATTTGGGGAGCGGGAGCAGGAGACGGAAGAGGTAGTTAAAGAACGGAGTGAAGAGAGAGTGGGCCTTATTTACTCTCTCCTCCCAGCTGCCAAACCGCTCCTGCGCAGAACGCCCCTTGATCATCCAGTGCACCTGGGGCGAGTCTTCTGGTTTTGAACAAACCACCCAACCCTCCATTTCAACGTCAGGCATGATGAGATTTACGTTGCCGGGGGCGGGGGGAGAGACAGCTAATCTGCAGGGTTTAGACGGTTCCCCTTTTCACAGCAGATAGAGACAAGCGAAAATGCTGCTAAACTTTTCTCTCAGAAAAGGGATAACGACGGTTCGCCTGGGACTCCCCTACGTGGGACTCCTGGCCACCCTCATGTAACGGGATTCGCGTTTGGTGCCACGGGCCTGGGAAGTGCTTCACGTTGACCACGGTCTCTGCAGAAGGGGCAGGTCCAGCCTCTGGGGCCACCTGGGCCAGGCTAAAGCCGGACTGTACGGAGCTCGGCCGCCTCCTGCTCAGCACTGCGGGGGCCGTCCACCCGCGCACCGGCCACGCCCCCGGGGTCCCCTCCGTTGGATAGCGACCCTCCCAGTGACCCCCTCGGACTAGCGGGATAATACTCACAAAGGGGCCCTTCCGGCCTCGCCTGAAACTAAGCGCCATAAGCGCAGGCTGAGGAGAGGAGACTAGAGCCAGACTGGGACCAGCCCCGCTGCCGTGGCCATCTCCACTCACAGTCGCTACCCCTTCACAACCGGCCTTGCAACAAACGCGTGCCTGATTGGAGAAAGGGAAAGCCGCAGCCAATCAGCGCTGGCCTTACTTATCCTTCCGCTCCCCTTAGCAACCCTCAGCCGTTACTGAGGTCTGCCTTCCCGCCCGCCTTTGCTATTGGCGTCTCTCGACTCCCATTGGTGGTTGCCTGTGTCAATCATCTTCGACATTTGGCGCGGGTGCATCGTGCGCTCCGGTTTGGTTTGCTCTGCTCGCTGCCGCGCAAGCCGAGGACGGTGGTTCTGGCGGCACGGGACGGCGAGGCCAGGGGTTCTGAGACGCTAAACAGCTGCGGGGGCTTCGAAAGCGGATCTCCCACGCAGGGTGATAATCCCACGGCGCTCCTGTAACTGCGCTTTAACCCCCGCGTCGGGGCCGGCCAGCCCCCTTCCACCTCTCGGACGGTTCGCGCCGGGGCTTGTGCTGCTGCTGCTCTCGCCTGTCCGATGGGGCGGACTGAGCCCGGGGCCCCTGTGCGCTATTCAGCCCCTGCCCTGCCGCACGGCTGAGGCCGTGATTCCTCAGGGCAGCAGGTGCTGTGGGCGTCACCTCACTGAGGCACAGCCACTCCCACTTAGGGCGACCAGATGTCCTGATTTTAGAGAGGCGGTCCCGATATTTGGGGCTTTTTCTTACATAGGCTCCTATTACCCCCCCCCCCCCAATCCCAATTTTTCACACTTGCTGGCTGGTCACTCTACTCCCAGTGTGAACTGCTAGGCACTCGGGAAGGGTCCTGCAATGTATGTGCTGTGGATGTCTGTGTCTGCGAGACTGGTTGGCTTCTCTGGCACAGCTGCCAGTTCCCATTGCCCAACATCACTGACTCATGGGATATTTGGTGCTTTTTCTTAAAGTCTTGTCTCTCGGAGTCATGTAATTACAGGGGAATCTAAGTATGGTGCTAGCCCTCATGGTTGCAGAGAAAAGCTTGGAGAGCTGAGCCCTAAAGTCTCAAAACTAGAGGACAAAATTAAAAAAACATATTTTAAACTAATCTCATTTCTGGGAGCCTGACTTTGGATTTTTGACCATTTGGCATTGGCAAATATTTCTTCAGTGACCTTTCTATTAAAAATATAAAAAATGTTTAGAGACAACTGAAGGAATTGAAAGGGCTTTTGAAGGCTGATAAATGAAATTGTGGGGCTGAACTTTAAATTTGGTTGGGGTTTTTTTTGTTTTTTTTTTGTTTTCAATTGATGGCAGAGCTGGGAATAGAACCTACCTCTCCTGATTTCTAGGCCTGTGTCTGAACCACAAAAATATCCTTCCTCTCCTTTTTTATTATTTTAACCATCTAATATAGTGCATTTTGAAGGACTGGCTAGAACCTGTTGTAGATGATTGCAGCCAGACTAGACTGTTGGATGGATTTTGAGGCCTGGGTGGTAAGGGATGAAATAACATTTTTCACATTCCCCTGTATAGCTGCTGGTAAATAACATGTAAAAGGAGTTTAAATGACAGCAAAAGAAACCACTTCTGTCGAAGCAGGAGCTGTCAGTGTCCCTTACGGACATGTGATTGGAAATGAGAAATGGAGAGGGTCACAGATAGCTCAAGGATTACAAGGTAAGCATGTAAATAGAGCACAAAAATATATAAATTAGTCTACATGTAGAGTAACTCTTTTTTCAAAGTGGTTTTAATACTGATTCCAGCTAATCAAACAATCTGCTTTGTCTTGTATTGAATTTTAAAATAAAGTAAACTGCAATTCTACTGGCTTAAAAGTTCCCTTTGGTCCATCATAGCATTGTTTTCCATATCCTAGCTTCAGTCCAGTCACGCTTACTCTCCGTGCAATACGAATGAGAAGCTGCCAGTAACCCGTATTAGAATTCTATTCTTTACAAACATAGGCCCACATCCTGCAAATGGATCCATGAGGGTAGACCCCATTGAAGTCCCTGGGCTGTACCTGGGTATAGAGCCTAGGTTCAGGATCAAGTCATATTTAGGAGATACTTTTCGAATCTCATAGAAGTTAGTGGAAAGTCATAATAAAAACCTTGTTTTTTGTTCAAAATGTGCTTTACTGACGAGAGCTCTCATTCTTTGACTATATATTTTGGAAGTTAACACGAGTAATGCCAGCCTCCCATTCCCCTCTGAATCTTTTTCCTCACAATGAAAACATGCTTCAGTCTTTCCCGTCTTAAAACTGCCCTTGACCCCACGTGCCTATCCATCTATCACCACTTCTCCCTTTTATCTCTTAAGCTCATTGAATGGAGCTCTTTACAGTTGCTGTTTGAAGCTTCTCTTCTCCAGTTCTATCCTGGACCCTCTCTGTTCTGGTTTCTGCTCCTTGCACTCAACTGAAACCCCTTTTTTTCCCAAACTCTTTAATTACCTCTTCTTAGCCAAATCTCAGAATCAGTACTGCATCCTCATCCCCCTTGGCCTGTCAGCTACCTCGAACACTGTAGACTGTGATGTTTTTTAAATATGTCCTCTCTTGGCTTCCGTGACTCTGTCCTCTCCTGGTGGTTCTACTTTTATAATCACTCCTTCAGATGATCCTTCTCTTCCCCTTCCCTCCCTCCCCGCCAGCTTTCTGTGGGGGTTCCACAGGGCTCTGTCCTTGGTCCCCTTCTTTTCTCCTTCTCCACTTTATCTCTGGGTAGTCTTACCCACAAACACAAATTCAACTACCATCTCTATGCTGACAACTCACAGATACACTTCTACTTCAGATTTTTCTTCTCTGTCCAAAGTAAAAACTCTGTTTGACTCTCTGACATCTTGCAGATGTCTAGTCATTGACTGAGCTCAACACGGTTAAAGCAAAGCTCCGCATGCATACATCTCCTTGCTACTTCATTTATTGACCACTGTGGACAACACTACCATCCTGCCTGTCACTCAGATCCACGTCCTGGGTGTCCTTTTCGACTCGGACCTCTCTCTAGGTCCTCAAATTCAGATTATTGTAACATGTTGCTGGGGATACCCAGAGCTGTGAGCCACTGTTTTTTCTCTGCCTCACTAAGAGTGAGCTTTGCTGTAGATTAGATTGTCAGCTCTTTGCCACACCAGCCTGTCTTCCTTACCAGCATACTCCTCGAGACTCTACCAGGCTTAACCCTTGCCTAGCAGGTAACAATCACTGAATTCCAGCCCCTGAGCTCCTCAGAGATGTCACTCTGCAAGGCACAGCACATATCACTATACATTTGCAGAAGATATTAAGTTCTCTGCTCTTTTAAAGAGTCAGTACATTACAGCTTATTAACTTAACTAGAGTTAACACATCCTTCCCTTCAAACACTGCACTGAGTTGGTTTATAATAAAAAAAAACAGGTTTATTAATGAAAGGACATAAGTGATACCAGGTAGAAGGAATAAAGATAGAATTGGTTACACAAGCAAAAGTAAAAATACACTTTCTCATGGTTAAAACCTACCTTAACAAGCTACAGTCTGTTCAAGGTAGCTTCTTCACCCATCTTCCTTTCCTCTCAATAGCTGGCCAATTCTTAGATAGGATCCCAGCAGGGTCCAAGGTGTTGGTTTTCCTTGTCTGCTTAGGTGAAGGATAACTTAAGGACATGCAAAAAGTCTTTTGTATCTTAAAGTAATCTTTTGTTTCTAGAGTCAAATTGAGCCCTTGGGGTTCAGTCTCTGGCCTTTTCTGCTCCTTATTCATCTTAACACTATGCTTTCCTTTGTTCTAGTTCTTTCCCAAAAGAAACAAAATAATAAAACTGTAACCTTTCTTTGACTGTTCCCAGCCTTTTCACTTGAAAATCACTTAAAACTATTTTACCAGTGCCACTGTAAAGTGCTACAGGTTTCTGCCTCCCTTTCCTTGGCTCTCAGATCAGCTTTTCTGCTTGTTGGTGTGCTTTCCATTTTTGGTGGTCACAGTCCTCCAGATTAGCCATTTCCATCTTTTTGGTCCACTCAGCCACATCCAACTTCTGTAACTCTGTCTCAGCCAGTTTGGATTGTGTGTCTGCATCACTGGGGGCTACGTCTTTGCCTTTGTTTCCTTTAGCATGTTTACTCATATTTACACTTCCTTTTGTTCTAGTTCCTCACTCAAAATAAACAAACAGAAAATAATAAAACTATAACCTTTTTCCAGCCAGTGATTCCACTTGAGAATCACTTAAAACTATTTTACCAGTGCTTGAAGCGTAAACCGCAGTTAAAACAGCAAGCTATGTATAAATCCTACCAACTACATCACTGTAACATGCTGCTGGGACATGAAATTTGACCCCACATTCTGATAAAATCTCTTTAGAGAAACCCACTGTGTTGAAAATACACCTCTACCCCGATATAACACTGTCCTCGGGAGCCAAAAAATCTTACCGTGTTATAGGTGAAACCGTGTTATATCGAACTTGCTTTGATCTGCCGGAGCGCGCAGCCCCACCCCCTAGAGCATTGCTTTACCGTGTTATATCCAAATTCGTGTTATTATTGGGTTGCGTTATATTGGGGTAGAGGTGTAGTGAAAAGGGCTTTTGCCACAGGGTCAGCTTCTGTGTTATATAGAGCTACTGCCTTTGGATATCTAGGGGCAAAATCCATTACAACCAAGATCTCTCTTCCCCTTTTGGGTTGGACAGGAGATAGGGCCCAAAATGTCTGTTGCTTCCCTACATATCATCTCTTGTATCACAGGCAAGGGGTGAGGAGGAACTTTTTAGAGTCATGCAGGTCTCTTCTGACATAACTCACAAAATCTGCAATAATCCTTCACACTATTCTGTATCCCTGGCCAGTAAAATTCTTCTTTAACTTATTGTGGCCAGCAAAAGGACAGTTGTGGGCTAGCAACATTAACTCCCCATGGTGCAGGGCAGGCACAACTAGTTGCTTGTATGATTTCCCAGGTTTTTGTCCTTCCCCATGGGAGCTTTCCTTCTTCAAAAAACCTTTCTGCGTTGTCCCTTACTGAGGTTCCCTCAAGGACATGTCCCTTTATGCACTCCACAGTGGGATCTGCCCTTCATTCAGCTGCAAAACACTGGCAGTTGACAACAGGGACCGCTTCTGCAGTAACGGGGGTTAACTCCTCCCCACATAGTCCCACTCTCATGCTACTTCTGTCTGCTATGCAGGAGTTTGAATCAACCTCACCCATACTTGAAAACACACTGCTTCCTTCTGCTGAGCCAGAGCTGGAAGTGTTTCCTCTCCATCCACAGTAGTTTCTGTGTCTTTACCATTCCCCTCTGGCATCACAGAACAGTAGTCCTTTTTACTCTGGGTTACAATATTAACCACTTTTAGACATAGTTAAGATGTCACTTCCCACCAGCATTTCCATGAGAATACAATCTGACGCCCCAGCTTTCTAAGGTACCCTTTGAGCCTTCCCACTCCAGATGCACCTTACTCAAAGGCACAGGAATTTTATATCTTCCCAGTGCCAGGAACTCTACCTACTGGCCAAGTAACATGTCATTCTCTTTGACCATGCTTTCTTTCCCTGACCAGAGAAATCTGGGCACCAGTCTCTCTCCACTCTAGGCATTCTTTGCCATTCACTTGGGCAACTTTAATAAATTCCATGACCACCTCCAACAGATCAGACCTCACCAAATTAATCAAAGGCCCTGGAGGCACCTCTGTGCTAATGACAGCTGCCTTAACCTGGGTTGGATGGGATGTGGGCTTAGATTCATGTTAGTTTAGGACAGTTTCTCACGTGTTCGGTGGAACCACATATGAAACACCTTCTTGGACTGTGCTCTTGTACAGAGGGCCTATGAGTATGATTCTAGGAAGGGATCCTTTGTGGGGAGGTAAGTGCGTGGTCTCCCAACTGCCCTTTTTCCTAGGGATAACACAGGGTCCCCCTTTTACACTGGGCTTCTGCCCCTCCCTTTGTAGCTTGTGGTCACGGATGCTTTTAGCTTGCATATATGCATCAGTTTAGATCAGCAGCTTTTTGGATTGAATCCAGGGGTTTATCCCAAATAGTTTATCTGATCTCTTCAGAACTTGTGCTCAGGAACTGTTCCTGGGCTAAGAGATCAAAAATGTGGTCATAATTCTCTGCCCCCTTCCTCTTGGCCCATTTTCTCATCAGATCACACAAGTTATACACACATCCTCTGACTCATCTTGTCATTCATTCTGGGACCTCTACGTTTTACTCTATGCTTCAGGAGTAATCTGAAATCTTTTTAAACTCAGCATATTTCAAAGCCTGTTCAGTTGGCATTTCATTAAATACATTTAAAGCTTTGAGAGCTTAGTAATCAAAGTTGGGACTTTCTTGTCCTCTGGAATTTTATGTACCTCACATAACCTTTTTAAAACGGTCAAATATTCGTCAGTATAGTCTGCTTCCTTGTATGGAGGGCTCAGCTTGTCCCAGCTGAGTATTTCTTAGTACCTGTAGCTGTGGGATCAGTCCGTCATGTCCAGGTTACATAACCTGTCCTTCACTTGCAGCTCCATCAGTTGTCAGCAAGCAGCTGCTGATCTAGCACATACTATTTATCTATAATATATGTACATATGCAAACTACAGCATCTAGTGACCGCAGACCAGAGAGGTAAGTACCTCTCTCTAGGTCTTCAAATTCAGATTGTCTAAATCTTGCAGATTTTTTTCTGCATAACAACTCTAAGTTATGCCCTTTCCTATTCATTCACATAACTAAAACTGTCATCCAAGGTCTCACATTTTGTGTCTTGATTACTGCAGCCTTCTGGTCTCTGGCCTTGAGAAATGCAGTCTCACGTTCTGATAGCCATTCAGAATGCTGCTGCAAAAATCATTTTCCTAGCCTGTCATTTTGACTGCGTCACTGCTCTTTGCATTCCTCCTATCCACCCTACCTATCATATCTCACTATCAATATGTCATTTCCTGCCCCCAGTCAGCCCATGATGCCAGCCACTTGTTTGAAATTTTAACAAGCACCTTTGTGCTTTTTCTCGTGCTGCCCCTCATGCTCTGGTAATTATCTGCAAAACCACTTCATTGTGTTCCTTCAAATCTCTCCTTAGAACTTTCCTTTGCTGTGATGCCTACACAAAAATCATGGCAGTTAGGTTGCTGGTGTGCTGAGAGCACTGCCTGTCATGCTGACCAACGCTGTCTCACTGTTTCCTTGTACTCTCCTGTATCCATCTCTCGTTTTATATTGGGTTGTATGCTTTTTGGGGCAGGGACTCTCTTTTTGTTCTGTGTTTGTACAGTGCCTAGCACAGTGCGGTTCTAGTCCATGGCTAGGGTTCCTAGGCTCTACAGTAATGCAAATAACATACATTTTTGCAGGATTGGGGCCTCCGTTTTTTAAGGGAAACAGTTTGACACCAATTTTCAAAATATGTAGTCAGAAGAGAATGAAGGCTTTTCTAAGGCATACAATATATAGTCAAACAAGCTTTCTGAAGTCAGTGGGACTTAACCACATGCATAAGTATTTGCAAGACTGGAGCATTAAGTTCTTGTATTTTAATGAAAAATATCTGTCAAGGCAATATAAAACTAGGTTTTATTCTTACAATTTTCTTTTTACAATCTTATTTTTAAGGGAAAATTAAGCTAATTCTTGAAGATGGTTTAGGATTTGTGGATTTTCATCTTTCAAACAGATCTTGCATTTTGTATATTTCGGAATCAGATTTGGTGGCAGGAAATGGCTTCAAAAGACGTCTTGTTCGGTTTAGAAATGTAAGTCCTACACAACGTTTTAAAAAAAGGGGGGTGGGGGGGAGGAAAAGCTCCTATTAGAAAACCTGGGGTTATTACCCCTTAATAGAAGAATCCACATTAATAATGCATTCAATTCATTATCCTAAGCTTCAAAAATAGAAAACATTCTAATAATCAGATTTTGATTAATATTTTGTATCCTATTGGACTTTAATTCAAGTTTTCCATCTGAAAACTGACTTAAACATCCACTAAATCTGTTCAAGCACACTTGTTTTCTAGACTTTCAAATAAAGTATTGCAGCAAATACTGTGGGTCATTTCTAGACCCATATTGACTCCTTTTTAGGCTGGTGTAAAAGGGGATTTGATGTACATTTCCCTTCCCACCTTCTTCAGTATTGACTCCCTGATGAGCAGGGCTGTTGCTTAACCATTTGGAGAAGTATCGCTAAATGTAAAACTTGTTTCCCCTCACTGTTGTTTTTCTTTATTAAAGGCCAGCAGTCTTCATGGGATTGTGATAGTTGAAAAAACCCAGATAAGTGATCAATACTTTCCGGCAGTGCAGAAGTTTATTGTGCTAGAACTTGGAATGACATTGCTTCCGGTGGCCAATCAGGGAGAAGCATCTCAACTTATTATTCAGCTAGTAAGTACTAGCGTCTGTGCCAGTGAGCAGACATCGATTAAGTCTGAAAATGTGTTGCTTTTTTCATGTCTCAGCAACTTGTATTCCAAGTTAAGAGTTACACATGATCCTCTCCTGTATTTTCAACTCTGCTTTGCGGATTGACTGTGGAATAGAGTGGTCACTCAAAAATAACATATCGCTCCGTCCTTGTTGCAAGGGGCCAAACTTGGGGGAAACTGAATTTGGATTCCCCATGTGGGCATGCATTGAGCTGCCATTAGAATATGCCAGCAAGCTTTCTTCTTTGTCCAGTATGTGCGTGTTTAGGGCTTTGAGGTCTTCTCAGCCTAGGAGTACTATATCTATCTTTATATTTGTTGTCTTTAAGATCTGGTACTCTCACTGCTATATTTCCACTTGCTCAATTGCTCATTTATCTGATGTACTGGGAAACAGCAGATGGTGGAATCAGAGTGTTAATTTGTATTAGGAAACAAATAGATTTTTCTCTAAGACTTGGCAGGCCTTCATCTAAACTAATGGGAAATATGTTTGCCTTACCAAAATGATTGATTAATCAAAGGCATTTTATTGTGAGGAAATCAGCTGAGAAAACTGAAGTGCTGGTAATAAAGATCAGGTAAGACCAAGCTCTGCTTAAAGAGTTACTTCAGAGCAGAGCCCAAGAAATGAAAGCCTCAACAGAGGAAATACAACACTGACCTGATGTACGTAAAATTTGGTTTTACTATGAAAACTGACTGCTCCCAGTGTGTTTTCAGGGTCACATTTGCTTCCCTTTGTGTCTGAGATAATCATTTATACTGGTTTTTGCTCCTTCTAATATTTCAAAGCCAATGTATTGGAGAGAGTAAGCTGGATTCTATTCCTTCTTGTGCACATCAACAGAAACATGTACTAATCTTGAATTACAGAATAATCAGTTACCCTTGTGAAAACCAACTGAAGACCATGGAGTTTGCGCAGTTATCAATGAGAAATCTGAAGACAATAAAGTTACACAGGCGTAGTGAGAATGTAGTTTGGCTTTAGAACCTTTATTAAAAGTGCTGAATGAAATGAAAAGAACATGTCTTCCTTCAAACCTCAGATTGCGCTTACAGGGCCAACAGTTATACTTTTTGTAAACTTGAACAGTTAATTGGGAATCTTGGGACTACATTAAATATGAAACCCCAAAATGCCACTTTTGTGTCCTCTTTAAGAGAAGGACTGCATTTTAATCAACATGAACTGATGACTGATCAGCACTCAAAATAGATTTTAAACAATTATATTGCGTATTTGCTTTGAGTGTCCTACTGAGGCATAGACCAGTGACATTCCTTTTTTTCCCCTTAATTCATGCAAAACTTCATACATTCTATCTATAGCAGATGAAGCCTTTGAATAGATAATCCAACAAATAATACATGATCTGCCCTCAAACTCTCAACACTGCATATCTTGTAAAATCAACTATACACCTAAATTTTGACTTCTGAGTCTTTTGCAGACTGACCACTTAAAAATCTGTTGCTCGAAGTGTGAGGGGAGGGCAGCCCAAAGTTTGTATTTTCAGTCCAGGGTTGTGGTGGTGTCTGCAGCATCAGTGTCAGTAACTTTCTGTTTTTGTTCCATCCTTCCAACATGATCAGAGAAGTAAGAATGGATGAGTATGAAGAAGGTGACTAGTCTCCTAGTTGCTACAGTAATGCAGATAACAAAGTTGAGACCTATGCTTTGAGACTGGCTGCCAGGTGTCACTACTCTCCTCTGGTCTGCCCTGTTTTTGTCCTCCTGTACCTGTTATCTTAGCCCAGCTAATAGACTGTATAACTCCACTTTTATTCCCTTAATATTTCTCATGGCTCTGTCTTTCTCAGCTGAGTTCTAGCATTTACACTTAGTTACATTACATGTTACTCTGGAAAAGTGCATATTAACTGGTAAATGGATGGACGTGATTACAGAATTTCCTTTTTAACCTAAATGAAATTCTCTAAGAAAAACAGAAACTAGGGCTCCGCTAAATAAAAGCTCAGCTTCTACTTTCCTTTTTGTTTCAGGTCCATGAGCAAAGTAAGGATCACACTAGTAACCCCTTTCTTCATAAAAAATGTTCCCAGCTAGCGGAGGCATCAATACTTCGGACAGTCCAGCAGATTCCAGGAGTTGGGAAAACAAAAGCTCTGCTTCTACTACAGCAATTTGTAAGCATCCACCAGCTTTGCAATGCATCTGTCAAGGATCTCGAGCTAGTAGTAGGACAAACAATAGCACAACAAATTCATGCTTTCTTTACACAGACAAAGTGACATTCGCTCATTAATATCTCAGACAAATATGAGGACTTTCCCCTTTGGAAGTGGAGAGTAATCTTTGAGTCCTATTCTAGGTGGAATTGATTTATATTTTTAAAGAACAATTCAAGGATGGACTCCATTTCCACCTAGTGTCTATGCTGAAGGCATCATTGTCACCCCCAATCAGCAACTAAAGAGATGAGCAGGGATCTTGAGATTTCAGCCGTCTATTTATGTTACAGCTTCACACACACCACGTATTCTGTCTTCTCCCCACCCCCAAACTCTGCTTGCATTGCCAGATCTTCAGCAGATGTATGTGGATGTAGCTGCATTTAAACCAAGTTGTGATCTGGCCCCTTGTATTTCATGTTCTGAGTGCAGTTTCATGGTGGTTGTCAGGGAATTATTTGAGTTTCTCATTGTGCATGAACATTTGAGTTGTGTGCTATTCCTTGTGTCTGAGCTGGTTTGCTTTTTTTCCATAAACCTCATTTAGGGCCCAGTCCTACAGCCCCTGGTCATGCCATTTTGTTCTGTTCACTTTAATGGGACTAGTATGAGCTGCAGTACTGATCCTATGCTTTATTACTTTGGAGGCTGCTTTGAGCAGTTCAGCTGCAGTTTCTTAGGCTTTAAATTTCCATGCTCATTTGAATAGAGCCCTTTTCTAATAACCTGCTGGATATTATCATACGTACTTCCTCCTTATTGCAAGATGTCCAATAAACTAGGACGTTTGTTCATACCTTTTAGTTTTTTCTGGATTAAGATAACTATAATGCTTTATCGGTATGCCAACAACATCTGCCACAAATATAAAATTTCACAGTCCAACTTCCTTTCCCCTTTACTGCCCCTTCTGAAAGTTTCCTATAAAGGAAAGGGTTACTGTGCATTCCTGGCTACCTTGGACTTAACTGTCAATGGAGGTTCCCTGTCCTTCCATTTCTTTAGAGCAAAATTGTCTCTTGCCCTAGACACCAGTTATGAAGTCTATCTAAGGTGGGCTACTTGCATTGCAGGTCTGTGTAGTGGGAAAGTAGCCTTTGCAGGGCTGCTGCTCCCCCCCTCATTCAGATGGGTGGAGAGTGGCGAGGAAGAAGCAGGGAATGGACCCCTTAACACCCACCCAAGGCACCATCTAGTACAGAGGGGAAGCAATTACTGGTATGGACTCCTTACCAGTGGATGAGAGTAAACTTCCATTCTAGCCCTAAATGTTCAAATTACTGAAAGGCAATGAGTCCTGAAACTATGGAGCTATTGCGCTCCTGGGGCTTGCCTCTGCGAGTTTAAATTTCATGTAAATACATGTTCATTGTCCCTTCTCTCACTCCTTCCCACATACACACTTTCCTTAAGTAAACTGTGGGGCTATAAAACCTTTCTGTTGTACGCTGTGATGTGTGTATTGCCTGGCAATCTTTTTATCTATTGGTACTGCAGGACAAGCACTTTTTTAAATATTTCAAATGGCTGGCTGTTCAGTAGATTAAATAAATCAAGAAGGTAGGTAATTAGAGCAGTGACTATTAGTGCTAATGGGCTGAGCTGCTAATCTATTAACAAACCTGTATTTCCAAGATTTGGTAACAGCCATAGACATTCCTTGTGAGTGATCCTTCTAAGGAACTTAGCCCTAAAGTAATCTTTAAACATATGTCGGACACAGTTTTTGTGCTGCACAAACAACTTTATTTTTCAAATGCAATTTGCTGTGGAATTGATAATGTAAACCCTAATGATTTTGGTCGTTTAAAAATAAGCTATCTGAGATAAGCTATAATGAGTCTCCTGTGAGTTGCCAGAAAATATTGTAAAAGTTATTAAAAATTAGTTGGTATTTAGGGGGAGGGATCTCTGATATTTAGCCATGTGAGTGAAAGTACATTTTGAGGTCAAAAATTTGATGAAAACAATTTTCAAGAGGACTGGTTTGGGTTTTTTGTTTTGTTTACCCTGGTAATAGGCTTAAATTATAAAAGACAAAGTAAGCCTGAAAGAGGGGAAGATTTACGTGAGCACTATCTTGTCATGCTGAGGGTTATTGCTGTATCCTCCTACAACAGAGTATTATTGAATTCTACTGCATGGAATGTCAGACCTCAACAATTTGTATTATCACCCTCTAGTGACTGCAGCCTGCATAAAAATAAAAAGCTCTACTACCTGTGTCCATTGGAAATCCTTTGAGTCTTTCCTTGACTGCCACAAGATGGCAATCTAATTCAGAGTAGAGAAAGTGAACATTTAAAGCAATAAGTGATTTGCAGCACTTGTAAAAATGTAAATGAATAAAATTGAAGATGACAACCCTTTACAAAATAACTCAAAACTCTGGAAAATTTTTAGAAAACTTTATCTTGTAATGGTGCTAGTTTTATAGGGTTAGTTCCAATATTGCACATGAAAGTCTAACTTGAGACAGTTGTCTGCTAATTCAATGTTATTCTTTATGAAGAAACTATATGAACATGAGTCTGCTAGCACATAGCTTCAAAATGAAGTCAACAGTGAAACTTTTGTAAGTTATACTGTTTCATCCAATCTGTACAAGAATGAAAAAAGCCACTACTAAATGGCAGCATGATTTTTATTCTTAAATAAGCTTTTAAATTTAACATATTTACATCTATCATATAACACAAAACCAAACACGAGTGAAAGATTGTACCCACAGTGTCTCAAAATGTGCTTGGTACACACTTTTTTCCATTATTGTTTAGTGTTTTGAGTATCAAACAGCATCGATCTACTCTGTAGATAGCATCTTAATCTAACACTACAGTGTTAGCAACTTTAAAACAATCAGAAAATATATAAACAAATCTTCTCTCATAAGGAAATTAACACACAATTACACTTTAGATGGCTTCCTAATTTGCTTTTCAGTTCAATATGGAGGTGGATTTAGCTACTTGCATTGTAAATTCTTTGAAGCACAGCCCTTGTTCTCATATGTCCATAAAGCACCTAGCTCTCATTTGGCACTATATAATAAATAATGATTTATTGCTGAGTGACTTAAAGACCATTTTAAAATTACACACTTTTAAAGTGTCATCACAAATTGTGTATTTTGACTCATTATTTTTGCTGTAGAAGTGTGAAATTATACACAACTTTCACTCATTTTAACAAGGCTAATACTACAAAAAGCTTGTACTTTGAGTTAAATAATTTCAAGTTGGGAGCAAACCTTGTTTCTAATTAATTTAACAAGATGTAAGATATTAAAAGTGAATCTTGTTTTTTTTTTTTAAATTAGTGCTGTCCTAGTCTTTTGTAGCTGAAATGTGATCTCCTTTTGATAGTTAAGCTATTGAAATTATTCTTTTCCTACAGTGAAATTCACACTTATGTAGAAGGAAAACACTCAAGAGGCTCAAAGTGTGAGTTACAGGGTACATAGGCCTTGTACTGTTCCTTTGCACAGTGTAAATTTCACCTAAGTGAGTAATAGTTCTATCATAACAAACTGGTCTGTTCTTGTCATTTGTTCTTTAGTTAGCCTTAGTTTAAACTGATGCTTAGCAATTTTTTGTTGAGTACTAAACTTTTACATTTAAAAAAATCCTTCATTTTATGTCCAGTACTACTCTATATACAGTATCATCTGTAATAAATAACTGTCATCTAACGTGTGCATACAAAAGAACTGAAACACTCCCATACTGAAATTCCAAGAGAGTCCAGTTTCAGTTAAAGTAAGTTTTGTTTTTTACAAATGATTCCCCGACACCCCACACACTACTTCTGGTTCTGATCAAATACTACATGCAAGTTCAGACTCTAAACAATTAGTTTTCAAAGTTACAGTTTTGCACCGTTTGGCCTCCAGTTGCATCGGTGTAAATGCATAGTAACTACATAGTAACTAACTTCATGTCAGTGGAGTTAGTCTCTATATACACAGGTGTAAAAGATTAGTATCAAGCCCCTTCCATATATGTTTCACATTTCTGGTACATGCACAAAAATTCTTCTGCATTTAGAAATAGTTTCACATTAAACAGATTCTTCTCTTTAAAGACTCAGTACAATGAACTTTCAGTGTCCAGGACTGTCAAACGAGAATCAAGTTTCTTCTTAGTCTGAGAACTTCCAGCTACAGCATAGGGAAGGCACAGGGTGCTTGCAGCCTTCTGCCTATTTTTGGTTCCCCAACTTAGAAAGGACCGTTTTGGAGTGGCTTTCTTGGTCTCATTGATTTTATCCTCTTCCATAGCTAAGCAGATCAAGGAATATGTCTTTTGCATTCCCACAGAGTAAGTGGCACTCTTATTATGCTGTAGGAAAAGGAATGGGAAGAGGAAGCATTGATTTTTATTTTTTTTAATCATCCATGAGGGTTAGACATACCGAAGTTAAAAGTTTGCACAGTGTGTGAATCATTTTCCAAGTCAGACTGCAGTATTCTTCTGCATTAATTACATTCTAACTGAATACAAGCCCATCCAGAGTGCTGAAGATCGAAGTATTTTGCTTATGTCTGGATACAAGTGACACGAAAGGCAAATAAATCATAATGGAAGGTGTCCTCTGGTGAATCTTTCTGCAAAGATTGTCTGAAAAGTATTAAATATAATTCTAGATCCCAATAAGAGTTGTCAAGGGAAATGGAATAATTGTGTGACTAAATTGGCTTTGCAAAGAGATCTCCACGGATATCCTCTTTTCTTGGGCATCAGGGCACAAGAGTGCCTGCTACTGCAGACTGTAGGGTTTGCCTAGTTGTAGCCTAGTGAGTGTTCACCAGGCTGGCCCCCAGCTCTTCTCCCCAATGCTACAGGGGGAGCTGCAATGGGACACTCCTCTAAGAAGCTCATAAAGTAGAGTCCCCTATATGGCTTATTCACAGCCACATCCTGCAGCGATTCCATTGTATTCCAGCCTTCTGTGGTGGCAAAAGGCTGGGGAGGGGAGGTGCCAGATTGTTCTTGGCTATTACTTATACTGTGGTTGACTTATATTCATAAAAGAGAGGCTTAAACCTGCGGAAATGATCAATTTATGAAGTCAAAATACAGGATGGCAATAGCATGTGCCTAAAGCTTGCTGGGGAATGCGGGAAGGTATGCAGCATTAGGCTTAGCTGAACTACACGTTCTTTATTTTGCTCACACTACAAAAATTATTTTCTCTTGAGTTACTTAGGGTTTAACATTTTTTTTTAAATCTTGTGATCATTTTCCCTGGGTCTAAAATTTCTATAGCAACTAAGTAACTGGATTTATATATTTTTGATTGGCAGGGTTAAAATAGTTCCTTAACCCCTGAATATCTAATACATAAGTCCAGGATGCTGATCCCATCTGTTCATAGAAATAGTGAATTGAGCACATAGCTAAGAGTTGAAAGACTTGGGTTCTCTTCTCTACTCTGCCACTGACGGTGTGTGTGCTTCTCAATGTGGAGAAAATACAAGGTTTTTTTCTGTCTAGTGCTACCAAATGTGGGGGTGGGGGAGGCTGGTGGTTTTTTACCACTGAGTAGGTAGTGCACTCTGTCTACACTACTACTTCCACCAATGGAGCTGCATGGGCAGAGAAAAATGTTTACAAATATTCCTAGAGTAAACATCATGTATAACCAGGGGCAAGTCCATTCACTTCTTTCTGTTCAGGAGTTGCTCCACTTGTCAAGTGAAAATGACCCCACCTTTTTAAAATCACTCTGAGATGTATACATGAAAATGCATGGTGGAAAGTGGTGATGTTACAGTATTTGTAACTTTTTTTGTTCAATTTTTGTATACACCAGAAACTTTTTTTTTTTAAGTTTAAGTATTGCGTTTGCAGCCAGACAGTCTGAACAATAGCACTGAGAGATGTGATTATTTTGATTGCAAGCTCTTTGGGACATAAATTGTCCTCTTGTTAGATGCAAGTGCAGTAATTAGCACAATGGGAGTCTCAATCCTGTATTAGGGGTTTGTGCTACAATACAAATAGTGTAAATTTCCCCCATTCAACTTAAAGGTTCAGGGAGAGGGAAAACTTGGAAGACACAAACACAGGCCTCTCTCTGCACTAAAGATATTGTCTAATTTGTCTGGTGCCAGTGCTAGTAATGGTAAAGCAGCAGTGTCGACCATCTGTTATACAATATGCTGACAAAAATGGCTGCTGGCATTTTAGACTGTCTGCCTTTACTACCATTTGTGGATATGCATGGGAGGTAGGCATGATATTTGCAGGGGGAAAGTCTAAAGTACAACCGCTACTTTCCAGTCTTGCCTATGCTATGAAACAAATGTTAATGAAAATGGTTTTAAGCAACAGTTTTCCCAAAAGGCTTAAGTGCTAGAACCAAATCTCTACCATGGTTTCTGACACAGTAGTAAACTGTTCCCACACAGTGAAACTTCCGCTCTTGGTCCTTCTGCGGGAGCATTCAGATTTGTTTACTGCAGGTGTTGTCAGTTGGCATGCATGAGTGTTCTCTCCATATGCGGTCCCACCCCTGCGCAGATAGCTGATTCAACAGACCTCAGTAGCACTACCCAGAAAGACCACAGACTTGGTTTGATGGTAAAGGCACTCAGATAGGTTTCTCGTCATCAAAGCACGGTCCTAGTGCCCTGGCTCCATGGTTACAGGTGCACTAATACATGTATGCTTGTGACAATGGACCAGCTCAGTCAGCAGCAGAAGTTTCTGCTGCCCCCTCTGCTGGACAAAGGTGCCCCTTCTATGACTTTTCCTTTCATCCATTGATACAAACAAGTTATGTATTACATTCCTGATATTGTAGGTTACCAACCCTATGCCTTGTACCTGTGGGTTTGAACAAAGCTTCCTCGTTCTCTATCCTGTTCTACTATCCCTGTCTTACTTAGGGTTGGTGTGTTCCTGTACCATCTCCTATGATAGTGTTTATATTATACCTCTACGTTGGGGTGTACGTATACTAACCTGGAATGTGTTTACATGAGTACCTAGTACTTCTTAGAAGTGCCTAAGTTTTAGCAATGCTTGCCATGCCTTTGCTAAGTTCATGTACCAGACAGTGAACTTGTAAGCGAGCATCTGCTTGATGACAGGGCCTGACATTTGGTCATAGCATGGCTTTTGCTGACTCTCATCTTGCACCAGGCCGCAGGCGCTCTCTCTAGCACAGCAGGCACTTCATGGAAGTAGGGCTCTTGAGGAAGGCATGATGCCATGGAGTGGGAAGCAGGGAGGGGGGTCCATGAGCCTAGCTAGATGTCCCAACAGCTACAGGAATTCCTTGCAGAATTCAAGACACCACCACCACCACCACCCCCCGCCCTTGAGTTTCGGGGCAGAGCACCATACCAATTTTGGGTCAAGGGAGGAGCTACAGAAGACAATCTCCACCCTCATGGTCAATTTGGAAAGAAAACTGATGTAACTCTTGGAATTACCAGTCGGATTAGTCTTTGTGGAGTTTCACTGCTAAATCTGGCAAGATGGCCCTACATATATAGGAATCACCTAGGGCCTTCATTAAGCAAAGCATTTACACGTAGGCTTAACTGTAAGCATGTGAGTAGACCCATTTATCGCAATGGAATCCTTTAAACACATGTTTAAGTGCTTTGCTAGATTTAGGCCTAGATTCACCAGCAATCCACGACATCTGGCTATATCAAATTAGATAGCATATCCAAACTGAGGCAGTTTTTTTCAATTTACTGAGTGTTCTTCAGGTTAGAGAAGTAGCTGTCTCATTACTTACCACAGAAGCCATCGTATCCTGACAACTAATAACCTTAATCTCAATGTTGTTCTCTCCCATGCTTTTGAACTTTTCCAAGACGTCATTCACTCCCAGCCATTTGGAATCCAGGCCATTAATTGAAACAATATAGTCTCCTTCTTTCAGACCCTTTAACTGTAAAATAATGAAGTGCAAATTAGCATCAGCTGGAGTTGTTGAAACATTTTTCTCCAAAGGTGTTTTTCTCCCCTTCCAGGTTTCATCAATCAGACAGCACAGGACAAAACACCCAAGCACCATTTTAATGCACACAAAATTGCCCTTTTTTGTGAACGGCCATACATTAATTTGATTAGAGTATAATTATTACATTTTCCTATCTCCTGTTTGTGGTGTTTACCTTTCTATTTTTCATTCATAAAAATCTTTAAATATTTAAAACTGTTGTTTAGTTTGGCATTCCCATCATTTTACTATTAGATGTTTTATCCTTCTGTAATATTTTTCCTTTTCGTTTCTTGCTCTTCCCTTTTTTTTAATTTGTACTTTATATAAAATTATTTAGTCTTATGCTTCTGCCTTTTACTGTGCTTTAGTTATGCCTCTTCTTTTCTCTTGTGAATGTTCTCTCTTCTCTGTATCCCTCCTTTTCCATTTACTCTCATTCACAAAAGAGGATTACATATTAGGGAGCACCAGTATATTCTTTTCCCTCCCATACTCTTTCTCCTTTCTTTCCTGATATTTGGCTCTCTGCACTGCCCTTTTTCTCGTGGCTTTTCTCCTTCCAACCTTCTGAAATAGATGGTGAATAATGTATTTGATTATGGCATGTGTAGGTCATCTTTATTTATTAAATGTACACAAAAGAAGGAATCAGTCCTAGTTTAGATTTTAAATTTGTAATCTTCACATTAAAGTCAGGTAATGTTAAAGTTAACACTGCACTGTTAACCTGCTCAAATTGCAGACGCTGTATGTAGTATGGCATTGCATTTAACAGCTTAATTAAAATCCAGAAATGCCAATACAGGTGAGCTGCATTTCCTGACTTCAGGTGTTCAAATTATTACTTATCACTGCATTTATCTTGTCTTTTTTTCATTTAAAATGGATAAATGGCTAATGTTGGTATTACATTTAGTTCTTTAAAAAACACACTGATGTGATTGGTACAAAGAATATTTTATTTGCGCAAATCTGGGTGCCTTACTGTTGCATATGACTTGGCTAGATTGAGAAATCACAGCAAACTTGGAAGAACCTAAAGAAAAAATTATTAAAACTCCAATCTCTACTTACTGCTGCAGAACACTCTGGATCGAGACAGTGAACTTGCACGGGTGGGCCCCCTTTAAGAGTGAATCCCAATCCCCTTTCTTGACAATGGAAATTAATAGTGCGTGGGACTGTCCATCTCTGCTTGGCTGAAAACACAGGCAATGGGCCCTGTAGGATGCAGAGTAGCAGAATGTAGTCATTAACAGCAAAATGGCTCACAAGCAAGTATTAGGCATTATAAAAGTGCTACCTACCAGCCTCTCAAAGAAGTCTTTCACTTTCACCTTGGAGAACTGAGGAACAATCATTTCTACTTTATGCTCTGTTTTAGCTAAAACAAAAGTGAAAAAACATAAACTCGTTTTCAAGTTCCAGATAGAAGCTTTCAGTCTCTGGCTGTCAATTGGCAGGATGGGCAGAGGAAGATTCACATGTTACCCCTTTTTACACTTAAGCTGTTAGTTTCTCCTACACCACTACTAGACTGTAGGACAAGTAAGCTTGTCAGAACTCAACTTTTGTTGTTGTTTTTTTACAATTTTAACAAATATAATTTTTTTATTTTTAAGGGCTTTTTTAAATCAATTTAAATGTTCACAGTTGTGGGAAACGGGGGGCCAGACAATTATTTAATGACAGACACAGATTCAAAACCTTAAAACTTTAACTATTAAAACCCAAATTGTCAATATCATATATCAAAATATACAAAGTAAATATCCTTCAACTCCAATAAGTTCTCAAGCAGTATTTTTCTTACTTTGCCAATTTGTAAATTTTGATTATTATTGATGTGCATATGCACACAAATATTTCCAGCAAAACTGACATTTATCAACATTTGCCAATTAAAAATCTAATCCTTCCAAGCCTCAGGATAAATCAACATGTGGAGACAGACATTATCTTAGCAAGATGAAATGTCAGGTTCCACAAGGTTTCTTCAGAGTATGTACTAAAAACCCAAAGAAAAGAACCCAGTCTGTTTATGCTTTTTAGAGGGGTAGATGGTCTGGACTGATGCAGGAGGAAGCAGTTGCATTCAAGTTCACAGTCAACTAACTTCTCTTTCCTATATGATCTCCTATAGTACAGCTCTTATGCCAATAACTGTGGGAAGAGATTAAAAATATAATGCAAAGTAAACCACATTTTGTAGCCAGAGAGAGATTTTAATTAATAGAAGGTGTTTTCTTCACCCACCATAGCCCACAATATCTGGAAGATGCATTCACTGAAGACTGACACACTTTAAGGAGGCCTTCTTACAATTATCCCCTAAATATGAAAGTACAAAGAAGGCTTCCTGAAATCTGATCTCAGGCAACCAGCCTATATGGTATTGTAGCAGGCGCCCTGGGTCCCAGCTGTGCCTGAGAGGGCCGAGCTTCAGGCTCCGCCAAAGTGGATGGAGCCACTGCCGCCAGTTCCCGCCCCCTGGAAGTCAAGGGGCAGGACAGGAAGTATAAAAGCGCAGCCCCGGCGCTCACTTGGAGGCCAGTCGCCAAAGAGAGCAGACACTGGTGGCCAAGCTCCCCCGTGCCCGGTATCCAGAGGAGCTGCCTGAGCTCCCCCGTGCCTGGTATCCTGAGGAGTGCCTGCACTTCCCCCTGCCTGGTATCCTGAGGAACCCATGGTCTGGGACCCACCAGAGGACGCCGGCGAGACACAGGTACCCAGAGAGGGAGAGATTGGAAGTGGCTGGGGGTAGCCGACACCAGTCTGGCTCCAGGGGACCCCGAACCAATGTCAGTGTGTTGCGGCCTGGATCCCCACTGACCCAGCAGCAGACTGCCTGCCGCTGTTAGGGCCCCGGGCTGGGATGCAGTGGAGTGGGAGGGCCTGCGTCCCCCCTGCCACCCTTCCGCGGGTGGCAGACTCCCCCTCTCGCTGGCCTAAGGAGGTTTTTCCTATTGACTCTTTGTTTGCTCAACCCCTGCTGAAGGGTCTGGACCCTGACCTACTTGCTGTCTGTAGTGAGGCGCCCTGGGTCCCAGCTGCGCCTGAGAGGGCCGAGCCCCGACACCGGACGTCCACATGTATGAATGTGTTTAGAGGCACCAAAGTAGAAAAACTGCACAATTATTTCACTGTTACTTAGGGACTAATCAACAGTGAATCTAAGTTCACTGTACAAAACATGCTTCTCCATGCAGTTTGGCCACAAATTTTTTGGTGTGTAACTTGAGACACCTTTAAAGGGGGCTGGTTTTTTCAGAAGTGGGTGCTCACCACTTTCTGAAAACTAGGCCCCTTTTAACATGCCTTAACTTGGACACCCAAAATTGCTAGTCCCTTTAGAAAACCCTGATTTTCAGTTGGGGATACTTACGAAGGACAGGGGAAGCTTCCATTAAACTCAGGAAGTCATCTTCCTGCTCATGCTCATACTTGGTAAGTGAACGCTTGTGAGCAACTGTCAGAATCTCCTGAAGAATGTTAATATTCCGAAGCTGTTTGCACAAACCACAAACCCTCAGTGCTTCTTCATGATAAACAATGGCCTTGCGTAAATGTGCTTTCCCTAAAGAAAGTAGAAACCATTAGCAATTGTTTGCCTTTTATTTATTTTAACTGTAATGTAAACAATACATAAGGCTAAGATGATTTTTCTAACAATCCTCAGCAAACATTTTATCCCACAGGAAGGCAAGGCTGAAGGCCCAATCATGTGATTCTCGATCAACTAAGTGATTCTCATGTGAGTGGGTCCCACTGATTTTGTGGGAGCAACAGCATGAGTAAAGATTACTTATTCACTTAAGTGTTGCAGAATCAAACCCTTGGCTTAAGATTAACTTGATAACATCAGTGTTTTTAGTGCCTATGTATTCCTAACATAGAGACGTTTGCAAAGGTAAGTCATCTTCATGTATAATTCTGAGTCACTGTAACACAAGAAGTTGGACTACGTTCTGCCACATTTCAATTGATTTTAATAAGCTACATGGTGTAACAGAACCCAATTAATCCCATTATTGCCACAGCTTGAATTCTGTATATATACCGCTAACTAGATTTATTTGTATCAGACAATATTTCTCTGTATTGTAATTTAGAACAGTTATACACTCGCTGAATGGAGTCTGCAATTACCTAATCGTTTTCGCTGAACTTTATCCCTTAAAATGGTTAGGGACGTCAATCCTTCTGGCATGTAGTCATGCAGTTGGGACCAGACCTTTTCCTGTTTGTCTTCATCATCGCTGGGATGCACTATATCAACATACATAAAATATTAGCTACTTTAATGTGTCTCTGTGCCAGGTACCTTCAGGCAGGTGGAGTGCAGATGGAGAAGCAGGGAGAGAATAAGTAATAACATTTTGGAAACATTCTTCTAAATATATGATTTCACTCTAGTTTATTATTTTGACTTTATTTTTTTTAAATCAAGAACTAATTTTACTAAATGCTGCCTGAACTCTAATTTTCTATTCATGAGAACTGATTAACTTAGTGATAATATTATTTAGCTCATAAATAACATTTTTCAACTCTCTTTTTGTAAGTATTAGCTAATAAACATTCTCAATACTCCTGGAAAGAAGGGCAGAAAGTATTATTTCCATATTCCAGATGTTAAAATGACAGAATAACTCCAGGCCATAAAGGGATTCCATGGAAAGAGTCCATATTAGAGCTGGAATTCCTAGCTCCCGGTCCTGGCCTCAGTACAAACCTTTCTTAATAGCAGTTGTTTATATAGATATATAAAGAAAACCAAAGGATTCTTACACTGGTGGTCACTCAGTAGAGTAGCAACGAAGTAATGTGCCAGAGCTTTGTAATGGTCTGATTTTATTTTTGCCATATTTGACCAGGAATAAGGGATGTTCGCCTTGATTGGTGCCTGATTCATTGCAGTGTTAACAAGCGTGTAAACCTCTCCAACCTAAAATAAAACACACATCTAGATATGAGAAGTTACCTTTAAAACTAGGAGTTCTTTTATTAGCAAGAGGGGATATGATAACCATTTACAAATATTTGAAGGCTTATTTACACCACAGAGAGCAAGAGGAAATTTTACACTGACACCAGGACTAGGAGGGATGAAATTAAAAGGAAAATTGAAGCTTTATCTCTGGAGATATTTAAAACCAGACTGAACACAACACTGTAAAATATATTGTATAGAATAATCCTATATGGCATTGGACTAAATCATTTATTTGGTCTTTTCCGTCTCTAATTTCTATGATGTCACAATATGAAATATAATATAAATATCCTATACAATATAAGTATCCACACAGTTCTATAATTTGCAAGCAAATCTTGGCCTACAAATGCAACTGAAAGGAGGGTAAAGCAGATCAGTGGTTTAATTAACACATTTGTCAGCTCAGGAAAGCTGGATTCAAAGTTGACATTAGGTTACACGTGAAATGAGTTTGGTTCGTGGAGGCTCTTTAAGGTTGGCAAGACAAGTTTTGCCCATCCTATTTAGAGTCAGGCACTGTATGACCTTTATCTGATAATATGAATTGGTTGAGTGAACCTTCATGTCTCATTTTGCTACCTGTGTTCAAATGTCACCACCCTCCATTGAGTATGGTGGATTATCTTCCACGTCAGAGCCTGCCTTCTGATTTGCGAGTAAACCTGTGAAAGTTTTGCAACCCCATCACTACCAAACCATAACTAACTCTTGCCCACCATGCTGCCAGTACAATACACAGAACTCTGGGAGGGATCAGTGAATTTTTTTTGGGGGGGGGGGGGGGAGAGAAGAGGAGGATCATTAGTGGTGGGCACGATATATAGCCAACCCCAGTCTCCAGCTGCAGAAGTAAAGCTAGATCAGCGTTTGGCAGCAGTTAATGGAAGAGGGGCATAAATGGTGCCACATAAGCACTTGACACCTCCTTCACATGTTGATCAAGGGGCAGGAGCTGGTCATCTTCTTTATGGAATCAAATGCTATTGTCATAACTACTCATACATTTTTGTCAGAAAGAATCTTATTAATTCTCACTGAGAATTACAAGGAGTTGTGTACTTTAATTTGCTAAAATGAACCACACAGAACTTCAGTAAATAAATTATTCACTGTCCAGTTGCTGTTCTGATATTTGTTTCCATTAGATACTTTTTTTTAATGGAACAGCTCTTATTATGTGACAAGATTACCCGCAGTAGCAGGGACTGGACTTAATGATCCAGGAGGTCCTATGTTCCTATTTTAGTGGCACTGTTGAGGATGTGCCAGTATTTCCATCATAACTCGCTGTATTTGTTAGAACATACAACCTTGCAAACAGCTTACATTTTAGGTTCTCATACTGTGCCAACAACTTGACATGAGTCCCTGTAACTTCATAGTTTCAGTTTGTATTAAAAACATTAACAGTAATTAGCATTTTGCACTCAATTCTTTAAACCAAAGTCACAAAAATGCTTTAAAGGTTTAATGGGCACTGTGGTAGAGTTTTAAGCTAGTGATTTGGCACTGGAAACAAACTTGGTGTGGGTTTAAAAACAATAAGTCTCATGGTGGCTTACCTTAGCAACTTCCTGAGCCATCTTCACTAGTGTGAAAAATTCATTTCGTATTCCAGGTAGACTGATCTGCTCAAAGACACACTCTTGAGCTTGAGCAAGCATCATTTTGACCAGTACACTCAGCATGGCCGGGCTCATGTCATAACTTGGTGTGTGAGTAAATGTTTCCTTTAGGTAGTTTAAAATACCTGAATTTTTAAAAAGTTTTTCTAATTATTACAACAGAAAAGGCTGACGCCCAGCCCTGCCCCTTCCACCCGAGGCCCTGTCCCTTCTAGGGGCCGGCTCCAGCCCCCGTACCGGTAAATCTTCAGCTTTACTTTCACCTGTGCCTCAAGGGGTGCAGCTCCCATTAACTACCACAGACACAGCAGAATAGACACTCCAATGATTCATTATGGGCATAGATCCTGCTCCTATTCGGAGTCAAAGGCAAATTTACCATTGACCTCAACTGGACAATAAGCTTGGTTTGGGATCAAAATAGATTTGATAGTTTTAAAATGTTTTTAAAATGTGGATGCTATAGGACTGATTATCCACTCCCATCACACACATTTACACAAGTCAATGCAGTTACAGTGATGTAATGGAGAACAGGCAAAGAAAAGGTGAATGTACAGCTAATTAATCATTAACTACAATATTCACTTTGTCTTTACCAAACATGTTGTTCAGACAGCAGCTCCAGGTTTTTGAAATGTTAAACTACGGCTAACAGGAATGTTTAATTAAAGCCTAGTACAGATCCTTGTTAGGACCTTTGGGTTTCAATCCACCTCCTTTTCTATTTAGACTGTGTTAATAAAACGAAAAGTCAATATCTAATGTATAGCTCTGTATGTAAGAGACAGATTGAGACCTCCCCAGAAATAACCTCCCCCCTATTTTCAATATGCAAATGAACCACAGCTCCTTCTCTCTTTATATACCTGCAGCTCTCTGAAAAGCATCAACAGCATTTTCAAGTCCGGGCTTGGTCTGCCGATTACATCTTGTACCAATCTGTGTGTAGAGGGCTCCAATATTAAATAAAATACTGGCCTTTTCTAGCAACAAATTCTGCTGACAGACAGGGACGCCTGTGAAGGAATCATACCTGAGGGGGGAAGGGAAGGGAGAGGAAAGCAAAATGAAATAAGCATAAAAAGACAAGCGAGCACAGAGTTACCAATGTTTTCATTTTATTGTTCATGTAATGCAAATATATCCCTGAGCTCCAGGAGCTAGTGAGTGGATTTATTGAGCTTTCTTAAAAGCAATGTTTCCCTTCTTGCAATGCTTGACTGGAACTCAAATAGCTTTTCTTGACCAAATGGTAGGAGTTTCCTGTTCTATTTACAAACACAAGATTTAAATTCACTGAGTCACATTCTTCTCCCGTTGATAATGGTGCAGTATATCATAGCACTTGCCGTTCTGAGCCAGTGCAGAAGTCTTTCTACAGTGCTCTGATATTTTCAACTATGTAGTGTTGCCTATTCATTACAAATTAAGATAGACAGTAGTAGATACTCTTAGCCTATAAATTTTGTAGTTCCAATAACACAGGACTAGATTGTGTTCCATACTACAACCCGAGCAAGGGGTGAGGTGTAAATTGCACCACCCAAGGAGTATCAGCAGCAAATCACAATACTCCCCCCATTTTCATCATGCTGCCTAGCAAGTAGTAAGGATGTAGTCAAGGCTCTGCTCATTCCCCACCTGCTCCTATGTGCTCATGTGCACCAAGACCCAAAATCCAGGTAGGATGTGTAGATGTTTTAAAGAGAATTCTTATGGCCCTTCATAGACCTTACTCCCAGTGTAGAAACTCTTTAGAACTTTACTGTACAAACTAAAGAGAGTGCATATCAGTATAAATATGAAAGCACACTGTCCAAGAAAAATGTGTTTCAAGTTACATAGAGCTAGTTCAAGATTAACAGCGTTCTAAAAAAAACAAACCAAACTTACCAGGTAAATAAAACCCCCATTTGTCTGGTAGGTGGAAAAAATCTGTTCTCTACAAAGCCAAGTTGAATGAAATAGCTCATCAACATCTCAATGCCAGATTCATCTCTGCTGGGAGTACGGCAGGCCTTAAAGTTCAGATATGTAAAAACATACATTCACACAATGCATTCTTTTTAGTTTCAGTGTGAATAATGTAACACACTGAGAACACAGTTCTGCTCAACTAAAATCAACGGGACTTTCGCATAATATAAGTGTCTGGTATGTAGGAATTAGAAGCATAGGGGCATAGCCTGCCCTTGATATGTGCACCCAACTCTGAATAATAGAGTTGTGCTGGAGAGAAGGCTGTACGTGGCCCTAAGGAGACACATGGGAGACAGTGTGTGACAGGAAAATCTCTCACATGTTGAAATACAATGTTGGACAGTAGGTATTGTGTGAACTATAGAAGAACATTTGAACAAACAACATCTAGTAAATAGAAATTACTAGTATTGTGCTACAGATCCCTACTATTTACTCCACTCCTGCTTTCATGCCTCACTTCAAACTCTTTAGTTTATTCCCCCATTACAATTTAAACAATAATATTTAAAAAACAAACAATACTTTTGAATTTACAAGTTGTGTTAAACTGCTCAGTTACTTTGCTTTCCTGTTACATCATTTTATCACCCCAAGCATTTCATCACCTGTTTTATCTATATCATAGCATCATAGAATTAGAGGGGACCACAAGGTCATCTAGTCTAAACCCTTGCCAAAATGCAGGATTATATGTGAGAAATAGCCCTTTTTCCCCACACCACTGCACTGGGAGCTCATACAGAGGTATTTGTCCACTATGACCCCCTAAATCCTTTTCAAAGTCACTGTTTTCCATCAAAAGCAGCAAAGAATCTTGCTGAGACTCTTTGCTGCTTTTACAGATCCAGACTAACATGGCTACCCCTCTGATACTGTTTTCCATATTTCAGTCCTCCCACTCCCCTCATTCTATAGGTATGGTCTGCATTCCTTATTCCTAGATGTACAACTCTGCATACAGCTGTACTCTTCCATTTTGTTTGAATGAGCCCCCGCTGCCAAGTGATACAAATCACACCACATGACTACCCTGTCCTCATTATTTACCATTCTGCCAATCTTTGTCATTTGCAAATTTTATCAGTGAGACTTACAAATCACTGATGGAAATGTTGCATTATAGAGTCCTTGGGATATGGAGGCTGTCATTTTATATATCTTGGGAGCTAAAACCAATGGAAGAAAGGTAACCTGGAGCAAAGTATTAGTCATTAAGAGTGCCACAATCTAACCATATATGAACATTATTAATAAAAATCTGCAAGATTAAAATTGGATATGGTGGCACAGTCACAAAGAGAATTAACATGCAAAATCAAACCTACTTGTCTCAAATCCATAAGATCAGCTATTTCATCTTCATAGTCAGAACTGTCTTCACTGTAATGTTCCAGGATAAAGTCCTAAACAAAATAAAATGTGGAATACCCTTACTCTTCCAGGTCAAAGTTTTTGATTTCTCTGCAAATATGAACAGTGTCCTGAATATTTAAAAATCTCATGATTTGCAAAGTTTCTACTCAGTAGTAATAAATGGTGTTTGTATTTATATATGTCAGATTTGCAAAAAAGGGGGGAAACTGTAACAGACAAGATTTCAAGGTAATATCTTCATCTTGTATCAAATATAAGAAACTCCAATCTTGCATAGCGGAATCTAAACAGCTATAATATTTTTTCTGCTTTTTTTTCAAACTGAGTTAATAGTTTTGAAATTGACACCTGAACCTATTAAATACAAAACAACAAGGGAATCAAATGATCATGAAAATTCATTAATAGAGATATTGTGCCAAATTCTGCTCTTACTTATATTGGTGAAACTCCACTGAGTTTAATGAAACTACACTGGTATAAATGGCAGCAGAATATCGCCAATCAAGAATAACCTACAGATGAAGAAGTGGGACCAAATTCTTAAGTGATGTCTAAGGGAGTATAAGTTAGTAGAAGGGGAGCTGATTCTCTCGTTTTACTTCAGTGTAACTCCATTGACTCCGAGGGGTAAGTTAAAGTAGGATGTGGGTTTTTTTCAACGTACACCTTCTTCTGGCTCCTTGTCATGGTTAGATGCACCAACTTAGACTCCCAAAGTAGGAGATGAGGGGGTATACAGAGCTAAGGGAGTCTGTATGTGGGAGTCTCAATTAGTGTAAGGGAGTTTAGCTTACACCCAGGAGCGGCGCCAGGGTTTTTGGCGCCCTAGGCGGAGGTCCTTCCGCGCTGCCGGTCGTTGGCAGCAATTCTGCGGCGTGGGGGTCCTTCCGCGCTCCCGGTCTTCGGGGCACTTCGGTGGCAGGTCCCGGAGCGAGTGAAAGACCCGCCGCCGAATTGCCGCCAAAGACCCAGAGCGCGGAAGGACCCCCCCGCCGCCAAATTGCCGCCGAGGGTGGCAAAATGCCACCCCCCCAAATCCTGGTGCCCTAGGCGACCGCCTAGGTCACCTAAATGGAAGCGCCGGCCCTGCTTACAGCAGCTTTACAATTCATCCTCTGAATTTGAGCTATAAAGTTAAAAAAGGATCCAAAGTAGTAGCTGTTTCAATCAGAAGAAAGCTCTTTCTCACTATTTCCCACTAAGTAGCATGTAGAACTTGTACAGTAGCTGTCAATGAAAACCCAAAGAGAATTCTCCTTGATTCCAAACATATACTCATTTCTAAGACAGAACTCCCATTAAAGTCAGTAAGAGTTTTGCTTGAAAGAATGCAGATTAAAGTCCCTTGTGAAGCTCTGAATCCAAGTGGCTCTTGGCTTGGTAAAACTGTTGCTGTTTACTTGCTCGATGGAGAATTATTCCCGATTGTTTTATTTCCCTGCCTCTGGCAAAGAAAGCCTTCTTCCATGGATTTTATTATCTAATTCAAATACAAATATGCTGAACACAGCTGAGCTCACCTGAATAAATATCCATAACAGGCATAGACTTTGCGTGCCCCAAGGATGATCTTTATAATGTTCACAGAAAATTATATCACATAATTAATCAAAACATAGAAGTAATAAAGACCTTTTAATTGAAAAAATGTTAAAGACTACATTTTCTATAGGAGCCAAATTCTGCTCTCAGTTCTGTCAAATGCAATTTCATGTGACTGCACTGGCAGCTACACCTATGTAACTGGGAGCAAATTGGATCCACTCTATGGTCTGATCCCTGGACCCAATAAAACTATTTTGCACCATTAAAGCCCCCTTAAAACTGGCACACAGAGATAACTGGGGCTTCCTCTGTCCTAGCTGGGTATTCCCCTAGTGCAGAGCTGCCATAGCTGCCTCTGCACCATAGCCTCTTCCTGCCCCCAGGCATAGCATGCTCTGGCCACGTTTCCTCCCCAGCAGAAAATCTTAGTCTAAATCAGAATCACTTGAATACACTTGGACTACCTTCCTGGGTGCCAAACCATCCCCCAACTGCCCTCGTGGTAGGGGGCGAAAAAGGTGAGTACACCCAGTATATCTAATTAGTCCTTATTTAGACTGTAACATCTGGACAGGGACCTTGTTTAATTTGTATTGTAGAGCACCAAGGACAAATTTGGGCAGTGTACAAACAATAAATGGTGGTGGTTGTCGTCGTCGTCGTCATCATCATCACTAGCTGGGCCATAGAACAGTGGGCATGGGTAGTGGGTGAACCCCAATATTCCCCCAGCCCTGACCCTTCTGCCCGAGGCCCTGCCCCAGCACGACCAGAGGAGCCCCGGCTCACCCCTTCCAGCCGCCCCATGCCAGCCTGCCCTAACCCAGCCAGCCCAAGCCGCCTCTGGCTGAGACCCTGACAGCTTTGGGCAAGAAAGGGAGCAAGGGTGGAGCCTCAAGCCAGGGCGTGGGTGGGGTCACTGCCTGGGTTGGGAAGGCTTAGCACCCCCAGCCTTCAATACCCACCGCCCATGACAGTGGGCCTGATTTCGCTTTCACACAAATGTAAATCAACAGTCAATCCATTGAAGTCTCTGGGAAAGATCTTCTGAAGGACATAACTGATCTCAAATCCTTGATAATTCTTGTTGTGCTAAATTCTTGGTTCTTGATCAGATTAGTGCAAATAAGGCATAAAAATATGTTTAGAATTTGCACACAGTGCTGCGCACCTTCAACCATACAGCAGTGTTACATGTTAAATATTGATTCTAAAATCTGTATCTTCGAAACTTACCTTAAGAGGGATTGTAAAGTCCCCTTCTTTAGTCTCCTTCAGGCCAAGTGGTATCAGGGGAATGCTAAAAGTCTCTCTGTGGCAAAAGAAAAGACAAACAGAAATTTAACTCCTTATTTTCTATTGGCAAAATTACCTGTGTTGTTCCATGTGACCATAGAGAGAAGGAGCTGTGTCTCTTGATGACAGCATATGTAACATGCACCTTTTTATTTGCACTAGGAGGCTTTAAGCATTCCAGAATTGTGTAACGCTCCCTTTACACAAACTGTTCTGTCCCACACAAGTTATTTTCCATATTTAAAAAAAATAATTATTATTATAAAACCCAAAAATGAATGCTCCCATTTCAGGAATGACAGAAGTGAAGTAAACAGCTGCAGTGTAAGAGATTTTATCAGGAGACTCCAATAACTTTTTTTGTGGACAGGGAGCTCTTGATTCCCCAAGAGTTTATTCTGCCTTCAAGTCTCAATTACAATGTACAATTACTCCTTCTGGCCACCAGGGGCCTCTGTGATGTGAGTAAGGAGTGAAGGAAAATTGTCTGGTCTCTTCTTCCTTCCTCTAGCTCCCCTGCTGGTGCCCAGCCAGAATGAGACATTGGGGGAGGAGGAGGCAGACACCAGCTGCATTTGTCAGTGTGGTGAGAGGGGCAGAATCGGGGAATAGGCATAGGGATGGAAGCTCAAAGGGAAAGAGTCTGAAGGGAATGAGAGTTGCCCTTGAGCCATTGTTCCCCCAGAGGAAGAGGGGGCCAAGGAAACAGAAAGTGGGGACTGACAGATCACTTGTCTGTATCAATCTTTCCACATCTGGATAAACCACATGTGCAGAAACCAGCCACTGCAGGGAGACATACACAGGTAAGGGCTATGATAATTCCATATGCTTCAATATTCTAGTATTCCATCAATGTCTGATATATATAAATTGTCTCTAGCACATTGGAAAGTAAGGCCTGAGCTCACTGGTTTTGATATAAGTGGAGCCTGATAGTAAAAAAGTTTGAGAACCACTGCATCATGTGTATTTAACTTTTAGAAAATGTTAGGGTGGGGGAAGAATTCAACCCTGAGAAGCATCTCCACGGAGGGTGAGGAGGTAAAAGATGGCAATGTTAAAAAAAACAAAAGCAAAAAACCCTTGATCCACAAGGAAAATAAAACTCTTGATCAACTCTTGATCACATTATAAGAGTAATCCTATTGTTTGCTAGTGGGACTACTCATATGAATAAGGAGATCATGAGCATTTGGTCCCAACTCTGAAATCTGACTGTACCACTCTTTTCCTAAGCAAAATGTCACATTTCAAACAGAGATGTCAGGATTTCTTCCAGTTATTATTTACAACGTGTTGAGTGGGAAAGATGGAATAGTGTCTGTTTGTTTAAAAAAAAAAAAGTGTCCTTGGCAGCTGGATATGTTTATCTGATATTTTCTTTTTCCAGCAAACACTTAAATGACTTTCTAATAATTGTTCATAGTGACCTATTTTCACTATGAAATACTGTGGGAGTGATTCACTCACAGGTTTCTATCAGCAAAGCCAGCAGAACCTGGGATGCATGTCCCTGGTGGTGAAAAGTCTGCCAGGGGAGCAGCAGTGCAATCTACTCACAACTCCAGCTTAGCATAAGAAGGTCCCTAGAGCTGGCTGGCGCAATCCAGAAAGTAGGCCGAGCCAGTTGAGGAGGAGAAGAGCCAGGGCCCCAAGGAGCAGTGCTTATTCAGTTCACCTACTGGGCAGCCTCTGCAAGGGGCTCCTGTGGAGCCCCAATGGAGTTAAAACTATTCTTCCTGGTAGTGAGGCACAAATACACCCACACACACTCATACACACACTTGAGGGTGCAACACGTCTAATGCAACCAAATATTGGAAAGAACTGTTATTTCAATGCTTTTACAGCAGTTACCTTTGAAAAATAATCTGATAAAAGCCAAGGTACTAAAAATACTATACATTGATTTAATATGTTCTTTCATGATCCATCTTCATTAAGCAGCCAAGCTTGTGTACAATTTCCATGGACACCAGTGTTTCTGCCAATTCTAAGATGAATGTAAAGACATTCAGTATCTATTTTTAGCTACTGAAGTGCCAAACCCACAGATTAAGTACTAGACTTCTCTAGTCTTATATACTGGGTGTATAACACTCAGTTTTGAAAAATATCCTTTGACCACGCCGTAAGGATTGGCCCACAGGCACATAGGAGTATTTTTATGGCTACAGGATTATTGTCATGTACATGCTCAGGGCAAACTCTCCTCCCACCTCCTGAATAAGTGTATAATATTCAATAGGAAGACAAAAGAAACAAGTGGTATTTGCATTTTCAGGATTCCTGTCTCCACCTCAGAAACTTTCTGGGCCAAATTTTGCCCTCAGTTTTTGCTGTGAGGGTTGCACGGGTCTGAGTGGAGGGAGAATATGGCCCTCTGTTTAGAAGCAGATTTGCTTGACAGGTTTATCTGTCTTATCTCACTTTCTGGTGTCTAAAAAAGTGTCAAAAAGTGCCCAAAGTTGTATCCATTCTTCAAGGATGGTCTTACCAGAGTTGTATAAAGACACATTATTATATCCTTTGATCAACAGGAGATCCCTGTCAACTGGCGAACATATGGTTCACATCATGCCTAAAACAGGAGAGAAGGGCATATAGCCCTCCTAAAAAGTACAGGTCTCAGAGCTCTGCTCTCTCTCTCTGTAGCAATCACTGCGGGGAGACAGGTTGTCACTGAGGTAGTAATATCCCTAAACCCCCTTTTCCCCTATATGGCTTCCCTCTTCTTAACACTATTTGGGACTTTCCCCTTTTCTCTGCACTGCGTAAATGGAGGGGAGTATACGGTCTATAGATATGGAGAAAGAGTGCCACTCTTTGACACAGAAAATATTGATGTGTCCTTTATGCAGACTAGGTTAGACTGTACATAACATAATACCTGCAGTTTTGGGTTCTTTATTATATGAACAGCATTGGAAATGTAGGAAATAGTTCAAAGGCGGTCAACTAAAATGACAGTCACAAGGGCCACTGTTCCAACACTCTCCAGCCACAAGATCTTCACCAAAACCTGGATCTTCACCTAAGTCCCCTGTAAGCTGTGTGGCCAGAAGCGGGGACCTGCTGCGGCCAGGAGAGGGGCACCCCCCACAACCCCCAGCCTGCCACGGGAGGGGCGCCCCTCCTCCAGCCCCAACTCAGTCTGCAGCCCGGACCTGTCATGGCCAGGGCAGCATGGCCGGATCGGGCCCAGCCTCAGGTGCAGCCTGGGCAACACGGCCCGGACCAGCCCTGGAGTGGCCCAGCCACAGCCAGGGAAGCGCAGCCCAGACCAGCCCTGGCCAGGGCAGTGCAGCCCAGACCCAGGCGTAGCCAGGGCAGACCAGCCCCGGAGCGGCTCAGACCCAGCCTATCCTGCAGCCCCAGCTCCAGAGCTCCCATGGCGGGGAGAGGCACTTTTCCTCCCCAGCCTAGATGCTGCTGGAGGGAGAGAGTGCTGGGGGGAGCCCTCTCTCCTCACCATAGCCCCAGAGTACCCTCCTGCACCCCAAACCCTTCATCCCCGGCCCCACCCCAGAGCCTGCATCCGCAGCCAGAGCCTTCACACCCCTGCACCCTACCCCTCTGCCCCAGCCGTGAGCCCCTAATCCCCGGCCCCACCCCAGAGCCCACGCCCCCAGCCGGAGCCTTCACACCCCTGCACCTTACCCTCTGCCCCAGCCGTGAGCCCCTCATCCCTGGCCCCACCCCAGAGCCCATGCCCCCAGCCAGAGCCCTCACACCCCTGCATCCTACCCCTCTGCCCCAGCCCTGAGCCTCCTCCCACACTCCAAACCCCTTGTCCCCACCCCCACCACATGAATTTTGTTATATGCACCAATATGAAGGTGATGTGTCACACATAACAAAATTCATTCTGCACATGGGTGGGAAAAATTAGAAGTAACACTGGTCTTCACCATCAAAGAGCAAAATGTTTTAAATTATTTTCTCAAGGACTTGTAGGGAGGTTGGAGAGGTGGGGTACGTATGTGCTTCTGGAGACTGTCACAAACCTGCTTCCCCTTCTGTCACTACAGCAGCTGTCACTTTCATCTTCCCTACTGCACTCCCTGTGCATGTTTGAGAGGTGGAAAAATTCTGAACAAAACATTTTCTCAGAAAATGAGATTTGTGTGTGAAAATTTTCTATGGGAAACTTGTTTTTGGCAGAATTTTCCTTTGGGAAAAACAATGTTTCATTTCACATCAGGACAATATTAATCTTTGTGTCCGCCTGAGTTGCTGCGGTGTCTAATGGGAGCTGCCCCCATTTTCCTCTATGGCAGGGTTTCTCAAACAGGGATCGTTGCTTGTGTAGGGAAAGCCCCTGGTGGGCCGGCTGGTGTATTTACCTGCCCCGTCCGCAGGTCCGGTCGATCACGGCTCCCACTGGCCGCGGATCGCTGCTTCAGGCCAATGGGAGCTGCTGGAAGCGGCGCGGCTGAGGGACTTACTGGCAACCCCTGTTTGAGAAACCCTGCTCTGTGGGCCTTGCTCCCCTGCTCTCTACCTGGGGCTGAACCTCTGCAGTGCCTCATGCACCACAGTGGCAGCTTAGCTACAAGGGAGAGACAGTGATGCATCATGTGAGATGTAGTCAGGCCTGGAGCAAGGTCCATATTGGAGAATGGAGGCATGAGGGACCTTGAACTATAACTCCCATAAAGTACTGCAGCAGCTCAGGCGGATGCACAAAGAGCGACTAATATACAGACTATGTGGTCAGACTGTTGACTAACAGTATATTCTCCTTCTATCATGTTCTTTATTCACTATTTTTTTCATGTAATTACTGACCAGCATTCACGTTCATCCAGCACCAGTTTTATTTCCAGTTGGTAAACAAAAGATGGGTTGATAATAGAATAGATTTTCACTTACTCTATATTCTGATAAACTTCCACTGAGATATTAAGTCCTTCTAATTCCTCCTTTAAGATTTGTAGGTCTGAGTTTACAAAACTCAGTTCCAGAAGTGCCTGCTCTCGCACTTTGTTGTTGGTGGTTGCTCTGCAAAGAGAAAGAGATATGCACCTCTGTGACTTCCCAGAGAACAGGCTCTGTATTGTACACCAGCTTCATTGAGCCCCCTTACTGGCATTCCCATCATTTTTAAGATTTTTTTCTTAAGAGATGATATGAGAACTCAAGTTTCAGAATTTACTTAGTTTGCTGCCAAGATAGAACTTGGAATAGGTTTCAGATACAAAACAGCATGCAGACAAACTTAACAGGTTTGCTATGTGCTGATCTTTTTGGACTGATTTTAAGATTTAACTTTGAGGACAAATTAACAGTGAAACAGACGGGTTTACATCTTAATTATATTCTGATAATAAAAATCTGAGTTGATTACAGGGCTTTCTACTAAAATGAGCTGTAAAGAAAAAAGTACATGTCTAACTTTGGTTAAACCCCCTCCCCCATGCCCTTAGGGTCACTGGACAATTCATTAATCATCTGGTATGATTACTGTTAGTACTATTTTCTTTAAAAACAAAAACCAGACACTTTTCTTCTCACAAGTAGAATGTCCCTTTAGTTCTGTTTTCCTGATGTGTCTGGATAATCATTTTCTTCCATTTGCAATTCATGTATAGGTGTAGCACCTTTTATACCCTTAGCATAATAGATATGTCTGGAAATGTAGCCCCAAAAGCATTTCTGCACGTTTCTATTTGAGTATTTCTGGGTGTCACTATATTAACACCTGCTTCTAGCATGAATCATCATATAAGCAACCCAATACTGTGTGGTACCTAGAAATCTCATGTTATTTATCGTAAATGCTGTTTTAAGATAAACAATTAGCTGGCAACACAAAAGTCCATTAAAAAGTTAAGATTGAACAATTGCTTATTTGCTTATGGATTGATACTCTGAACTTTGGTTCATATAACCAAATAGTCAACAGCCCTATAGAATTATTAGTTAACAAGATCAGTATTTGCTATATAAACATTCCAACTTAGATTAGGACACACCTGCTAACCCATAATTCTCTGTGGAAGTATAAGTCTCATTATTTTACTTGTGTTTCAGCCAGTAATAAAGGAACCAGCATTTCCAGTTTTTCTCAAACTACGTTAAGAGAGGCTCTCTGTGGACAAAAGACTGGCTTGCTGCTTCTGGAGTCTGCTGAAATGCAAATAAAATCTCAATCTTTGATTTCGTTTCTTTTCGCTTGAGGAGTACTTTGAGTTAGTCCAACTATGTGATCTATCACCCAGCGGCATACCTAGAAATGAGTCTGAAACACAGTTTGCCCTGGGAGCAGTTGTTTACTTCACAGCACCTACAAATGACATACATTTAAATAGTTTAATTGAATATGTTTTGATGCAATTTGATTTTAGAGATGTACTTGGACTTTAATTACATGGCGCACACACACCAGAATTAGGTCTGATCCTACACTCCTTACTTAGCCAGAGCTCCTACTGAAGTCAGCAGCAGTTGCATTTTCAAAAAGTAGACACTGATTTTGGGTGCCTCTTTTTGGGATCCCAGCTCTTCTGAAAATTAGCCCCAAGTTGGGCACCCAGAAATTAACACAACCAAATTCAGTGGCTGTTTTTAAAGACATTGGCCTAAGAGTTCTGCTTGGGTAAGGAATGCAGGCCCAGGTCCTTTTCAGTAAGGTTTCAATTACTCATGTTAATAAATATGAGAGATGTTACTTTGAAATCAGCATTAACAACAATTTAACACATCTTAATTCAGAAAAGAAATGTGGCAAATTTGTAACTTTTATTTAAATGACTCTGCAAATTATAAGGCTGGTTATTAAGCAATAGAATTAAGAGAAATTAAGCAATCCGATTCCACGGTGAAGAAGAGGGTGGTATAAGAAAGTGGATGAAAACTCATACCCTAAGTTCCCTCTAAGCTGTGTGGCCATGCAGCAGTCTATTAAGTGCCGTGCAGACACTCAGGGCTGCGGTGGGGAGAGATGCCTCTCCCCCAGCCCGGCCAGGACCTGCTGCGGCCAGGGGAGAGGCGCCCTTTCCCCAGCCCCAGCCCAGACCTGCCGGAGCTGGGGAAGAAGCGCCTGTCCCGTGGCCCCAGCCCCAGAGCTGCTGTGATGGGGAGAGGCGCCTTCCCCCCAAGGCCAGGTGCCTCTGCGGCAAGAGAGAGCTGGGGGAAGTTCTCTCTCCCTGCCATAGCACCGGGGCAGCCTGTACCCTAAACCCCTCATCGCTGGCCCCACCCCAAATCCCTCACCCCCCTGCATCCCAACCCTCTGCCCCAGCCCTGAGCCTCTCATCCTCAGCCCCACCACAGAGTCTGCACCCCCAGCCGGAGCCCTCACCCCCCTCCCCCCCCGCACCCTAACCCTCTGCCTCAGCCCTGAGCCTCTCATCCCCAGCCCCACCCCAGAGTCTGCACCCCCAGCCAGAGCCCTCACACCCTCCCCCCCTGCACCCTAACCCTTTGCCCCAGCTCTGAGCCCTATCCCACACTCCAAACCCCTCGGTCCCACCTCCACCACATGAATTTTGTTATGTGCACCAATAACATCACCTCCTTATTGGTGCACATAACAAAATCCATTCTGCACATGCGTGGAAAAAATTAAAGGGAAACCTGCTCAGACCCACCAGAGTATTTGAAAGGTGTGTTTCCCCTCATTTTACAATCACTTTTCCTCACTGTTGTTTTTTAGTAACTCTTCTTTGCAGTGTTGTTGTAGCCATGTTGGTCCAAGGATATTAGAGAGATAAGGTGGGTGAGGTAATATCTTTTATTGAACTTGTATATCTGTTTATTGGACTTCTATTATCTTTTATTGGACTTCTATATCTTTTAGTGGACTTCTGTTGCTGAAAGAGGCAAGTTTTCAAGCTACACAGAGCTCTTAACACTTGTAAGCTTAAAACTTAAAAATCATTTGCTCCATTGTGTCACTGCCTGTGCTGTTAATTTGTTGCTGTGAGACTGCATTAGGTGTGAGGCTGGACTTCTAGCACTGCTTCTCTTATCATTTTGCTTTGGAAGAAAGAGACTCGAAGATTTACATGGCATTTCAAAACCTGTACAAAAAAGAGCAGATAAAATGTTGGGCCAGCCTGTCAGTACTGACTGTGTCCCCTTTAGATTTGAATTTTCACCGAGGATTCTTTATAGATAAAAGTAAACAGGAAACTATATTTTAATTATTCTGCCGAATGTCTCTATCAGGGTAACTGATCCCAGATTCTTTCCCTTTTAATAAAACTCTTTTCAAATATATTTAGAAACAGTTACTTCTGTGGGCAGCAGGAAATAGCCAGCATGGCTGCCGCCCAATGGGTGCATCACAGGCCTCCTGAGCTCCATAGTGAATGCAGGTTTTTCCTGTTGTAAGGGGGAATAATGTCCTTTCTGGGATCCACTGTCATCCTCTTCTCAGAGGAAGACGCGGCCACCATTCCACCTGATCAACATAGTGAGTTCCCTGAAGCCCTAATTTGAGACAGATTTACTCCTGGCTCATTGAGTGTCAGCCACCCACCGGGTTGTTTTAAAGGAGGTGCAACCCAAAGTGAATAGGGGGGTTAGCCAAGGAGATGTAGAGAGGTGCCAGGAAGCCAAAAGGTTAATATTTCCCATGAAGTGAGTGCATTTCAATGGAGGTATTTGTATATACATGTAACACAGACAGACCCCGATTGTCTGTGGGCGAGATTGAACCTGGGACTTCTGGAGCTAAATGCATGAGCCTCTACTGCAGTGGTTCCCAAACTTGTTCTGCCGCTTGTGCAGGGAAAGCCCCTGGTGGGCCGGGCTGGTTTGGTGGGCCGGGCTGGTTCTGCTGATCGCGGCTCCCAGTGGCCGCAGTTCGCTGCTCCAGGCCAATGGGAGCTGCGGGCCGAGGGACGTGCTGGCCACTGCTTCCAGCAGCAACCATTGACCTGGAGCAGCGAACCGCAGCCACTGGGAGCCGCAATCAGCTGAACCTGCAGACGCAGCAGGTACACAAACCGGCCCAGCCCACCAGGGGCTTTCCCTGCACAAGCGGCAGAACAAGTTTGGGAACCACTGCTCTACTGCATGAGCTAAAAGTCACATGGCTCTTTGCTGAGGCTGTAGCAGACTCATTAATCTCTAAGTGGTCTCAGTGCCACTAGAGGGGACAGAACACCACACTCAGGAGCTGTGCAGGTTACATATAACATGTAAAGTCAGAGAGCCCCATTCTGCAACTCAATGCCCTTACCTCAGTGGCCTATAGAACAGCTCTTTGGTGAGCATGAAACAGAGAGATCTACAAATTTTAAGCAAAATAAATAACCAAAAAATATCTCTATGGCAAGATGAGCACCAAAATAAAAGTCAGTCACTGAGAGGCAAAAAATCCCCAACTAGTGTAAATTGTCTAGCTCCATGAAAGTCAAAGGAGTTAGGATGATTTACATCAGCTAAGAATATGCCCCTGAGTGTCTGTCACTTCCAACATCTGAGGGGTAAGGCAGGTGCGCAGGCAAGTGGGAATCTAGTCAAAGAAGTCATGCTTCAGAGAAGTAAAGTTACATGAGTAATTTTCTCTGAAGAAATCACATTGACTGGATTCTTGCTCTTGGACACTGAAAACTCTCCACAAACCCACAGATTCTCCAGTCATGGCAGATTAAAGACACCATATGAAGCACTTTTAAATACCAAGGAGAAATCCACATCCACAAATAACAGGAGGGAGAGCTGTTGGGGGAAATTAGCGACTAAGTGGTAAGGGTTAGATCAGGGGTTCTTAAACTTTTGTACTGGTGACCCCTTTCACACAGCAAGCCTCTGAGTGCGATCCCCCTTATACATTAAAAACACTTTTTTATATATTTAACACCATTATAAATGCTGGAGGCAAAGCGGGGTTTGGGGTGGAGGGTGACAGCTCGCGACCCCCTTATGTAATAACCTCGCAACCCCCTGAGGCGTCCCGACCCCCCGTTTGAGAACCTCTGGGTTAGATGGTCCTTATTGTGGGACAATATAAGGCTTATACTGCAAGGTAGATAGAGGTAGGGGTCTACATAAATGGTTTGTTTGTTTTTTCTTTTTTTAATACGTAAAAAAGCCTTTCAGCAGCAGGCAAATGAAAGAGAAATCCCCTCCCCACCACAGACCAGCTATGGGGTTTCCCCGTAAACACTGCAAGGTCAGATTTTTAAGATAAATAACTCAGAGAACTAAAGGATACCAAAGTGGAAAGACAGAATCTCAAAAAGCAAGTGCACAAAAGGAAGGAAGTTCATGCTTTACAGATGTGAAGTTGGGAGGTTGTTTTAGTTCTGTGGCAACCTGACACTTTACTCTAGATAGCACATGGGGTTTCACACAAACCAGAGGAAGCCCAGAGATCCAGAGATCATTTTATGCCATCAAGATAGGAAGCATTTTTTCCTTTCAGAATCAGAAACTGGCATTACAGACAAGTGAGCCTATATATCACGCACCTGCAAAAACTCCAGAAGTGGATTAAGTCTGTAATGGGGTACAATTTTTAAACGCTCCTATTGATTTTCCTAAGTCCAATTTTCAAAAGTCACTTACGCTCTTAGGAGTCTAAGGCCTGGTCTACACTAGGAAATTAGGTTGGTATAACTATGTTACTCAGGGATGTGAAAAATCCACTTCCCTGAGTGACACAGTTAAACCAACCTAACCTCCAGTATAGACAGCACTAGGTCAGAGGGAGAATTCTCCTGTTAACTTAGCTACTGCCTCTTGGGAGGTGGAGTACCTACACCAATGGGAGAACCCCTCCCAACGGCATAGACAGCATCTTCACTCAAGTGCTGCAGCAGTGCACCTGTACCGCTGGAGTGGTTTATGTGTAGACAAGCCCTTAGTCTCATTGAAAGTCAATGGGACTTAAGCTCCTAAATATCTAAGTGACTTCTGAAAACGGGACTTAGGTAAGTCATTCAGGTACTTTTGAAAATTTTACCATGGGGCCCAGGTCCAGGAAAATTTTGCCTTCAACCCTCAAAAAATCTGGCCCACTGCGACATCCAGCCTGCTGACCAAGTCAGTCACATGCCTCTCAAATGCAGTCTACTCCACCCTCTTCTTTCAGGTCATGTCATAATGAAGCCTAAGGAATTAAAAGGGGCACAATGGCATAGGTCCTGCATGAGCAACAGCTAGCAGCAATCAGCCATGTGCCACACTGCCTGCTGCTCACTAACTCACTATTCCGCTGGTGAGCCCCTCTGCCAGTGGGCCACAGAACTGAAGGATCTTGGGAAGATCTGTTTTGTGGGAATCTCACTCTTAGACAATTAATATTCAGAAAAATGTTCACTTGTTTCCTTTACAAGCAGGCATCATGCTAACAACCACTATCTAAAGAAAGACTCCAGGAAAAACTGAATTAGGATAATTTCAACAGTCTTCAAACAAAGTCATTTAAGAACTTGAGTCTAGTGCAATGCCCTTTTCTGCAATACAGTGGCTTTCAAAATTCACTTTGAAAACATAATACAGTAACTCCTCACTTAAAGTCTTCCCAGTTACCGGTAACATTGTTTCGTTGTTACATTGCTGATAAATTAGGGAACATGCTCGTTTAAAGTTGTGCAATGCTCCTTTATAATATCGTTTGGCAGCCACCTGCTTTGTCCACTGCTTGCAGAGAGAGCAGCCCATTGGAGATAGCTGGTGGGGGCGTGGAACCAGGGTGGAATGGCAGCCCCCCTATCCGCTCCCTGCTTCTCTAAGTTCCCTGTGCAGCAACCACCCAGCAGGCTATCAATTGCCCGTAGTTCAGCTGTCCCTCCCCCCACTGCCATGTGTTACTCCTGCCCTCTGCCTTGGAGCTGCTCACGGGAGCCTCCTGCTTGCTATCCGGGGGGGAAAAAGGGGGACTAATGTCAGGGTGTCCCCCTCCCCCCTGCTCCTGCACCCCACTTACCCCATCTCCATGGGGAGAGGGAGGATAGGACATGACATGAAAGGGCTCAGGATGGAGAGAGCTTCCTGAAAGCAGCTGCTGTCTCAACTTTCTGATCTACTTAAAAAGGCAGTTTACTTAGAGTGTGGTCAGCCTACTTAAAGGGGCAATCTCTCTCTCACACACAGGGTGTCTCTCTGTCATGCTGTCTCCCCTCCCTCTATTAGTGCTGCCTTGTAGAGTGTGAGGCTACATTAACAACAATGGGTTAACCCTTGAGGGCTCAGCCAAAAGCTAGTTCATCATTTAGCAGTAAGGCATTCCCTGGGAAATATCTCACCCTCTTCCACCCTCTGACTTCACCACCTCAACCAAGCTTCACAATCATCATCGCTGTGTACAGTATTAAATTGTTTGTTTAAAACTTAATAGTGTGTGTGTGTGTATATAGATAGATAGATAGATATAAATATATATCTAGTGAAAAAAATTTCTCTGGAACCTAACCCTATTTACATTAATTCTTATGGGGAAATTGGATTTGCTTAACATCGTTTCACTTAAAGTCACATTTTTCAGGAACATAACTACAATGTTAAACGAGGAGTTACTGTATAACAGTTAATGACTTTATAGAGATGGGGCATTACATAAGGCTGTTAGCAGAACATCCAGCTGCAGTTTATTCAGCAAATTATGGGAGCAGCGAGGCAGCTATCTGAGAACTGAAGGACACCCCTGCTGAAAGAACAAAAAACATTTTGTTGCTTTAGACCAGGGGTCGGCAACCTTTCGGAAGTGGTGTGCTGAGTCTTCATTTATTCACTCTAATTTAAGGTTTTGCGTGCCAGTAATACATTTTAACGTTTTTAGAAGGTCTCTTTCTATAAGTCTATAATATATAACTAAACTATTGTTGTATGTAAAGTAAATAGGTTTTTTAAATGTTTAAGATGCTTCATTTAAAATTAAATGAAAATTAAAAGCCCCTTGGACCGGTGGCCAGGACCCAGGCAGTGTGAATGCCACCGAAAATCAGCTTGCGTGTCACCTTCAGCACGCATGCCACAGGTTGCCTACCCCTGCTTTAGACAGAAAAATAGTAAAGTGATGGGAACATACCGTAAAAGATTTTCAGCACCAGTTCTCAACCTTACTGCTTTCAGGATCTGTTGGTTTAGGGCAGCTCTTTGATTTTGCAGTTTGCTTCGGCCAGTCTCAGCCAAGGGGTTACATCCCTAGAATAAAGGAAGCAAATTATTTTTAAGAAGCTTACAACAGGAGCAAAAGAAAAAAGTGAATAGCATTGATTTCAAAGACATGGATATGAAAATCTTAACCTATAAAGCATGACACATAAAGCCATTTGATTAAAGAGTGTTCTTTATTTTAAACCTAAGAAAATTTATTCCCAAATTTAAAAAAAAAAAAAAAAAAAACTCAGCTCAGGCTGACGATTTCTCAGTTACCCTGCAGTAAATTTACAGTTACTTCCTTGATGTTAATAGAGTTTGTGTGAATCTTGAGCAACTACACTGATGTCCATAGAGTTACTCCAAAGTTACACAACAGTGTGCCTGAGAGAAGAGATGTTGTATTGTTATGATAAAAATCCTAATATGATGGTAAAAGGAATGAAAAGTCACAGATCATGGCCAGGGTTTTTTTAATTAAAATCAATTGTTTTTTAAAAGAACAAAAGTGATTTTTAAGGGTAACTGAAAAGGCCTGGGACTCTTCAGTTTAACTTATTCCCTAGTCTTCTCTGTCTAGAGGTCTAGGCCCTAGTTTCAGGCATGTGCCAAATACACATAGCAAGGATGCCCAGCTCTTGAAATCTACCTTGTAGAATTCCACACTACTATCTTCTTTCCATACAAAATACTAAAAATGTGCACCATAAAACACTGGATTTTATAATTTGCTTCACATGTACGTGTCTCCAGTACTAAGTGTGATGGTTTGTCATCATACTAACTTCTGTTCTTTTAATGGAAGTGATTTAATAGCATGAGCTGGCTGTATGATGTTTGTTTATGGAGATACTAGCTAGCTCAGCATCAAATGACACTTGAAAAATTGGCTACCATGTGGAATGACAGGCCCGATTTTGTGAGACACTGAGTGCCTTCAACAGCTCACAAGGTCTGGCCGTTATAAAAGTGTATGGAATAACTGCCTTCAATGTTATTTGTCCAGCCAGCAATATCTAAAATTTTTGTATGTGCTCTGCATAGGAGTATAAAGCAGACCATAAGACAGCACAACTAGTATATGATTAAGACTGAGCCATTCTGGTTTTTGTGGTCACTGATAAAATGAAACTGTTGTGGATGGATAAGTACGTTTTTCTGAAGTTTACAGGGCTTTTCTAAGGAGGCAGAAGTAAGGCTGTTTGAGTGCCTTGTTTGAGAAATGCAACCTTATCTATGGATGTCTTGGGTTTCTAATTATTTTTTTCATATGTTCTTGACGGTAATATGCACTCTCACCACCGATATACGCATGCAACCTTAGCTACTTGATTTTGAAACAAGTAGGGGCAACACTTAGCACAATGTAACCTAACCCAACCATACCTATTTAATATTTCTTAGGTATCTTGTCTTCACAACTTGTTCAGCATTTATTGGATCAAGGCCTATGTTATGATTTCATCTAGCCTATTATAATTAATTTAAAAGTTCTCATTGCAATATTTAAGTTTGAAAAGTTTACATTTTACACGGTATCTACTAAGTAGGTAAAGTAGCAGGAGAACATGTGTAACCATCTACAGCAGCACAAAGTTTGCCAGATTGCTTGAAAAACATGTCAAGTTACATTACTCTCTAGTTACTGATGAGCTTCGGCACTGAAGCCAATTATAGTGGAGGCCTGAAATTCAAAGCTTTGGTGCATAGTAAATGTCCTTCTTTGTCAAGTATAGTGGGGGATTTACTGGAGAAAGCAGCCATATGTAGCAGACTCGTGCATTAATTTAAGGACAGTAGGATAGTTATCTCTGGATATCTGCAGCCTAGCGCCAGGAAGAGGAAGAGTTCTGGAGAATTCTATACTGTTTTATATGCATTCAGAGATATCTGTGGAGGGTTCTTATGCTCATAGACTTTAAGGTCAGAGGGACCATCATGATCATCTAGTGTGACATCCTGCACATTGCTGACTATAGAACCTCACCCATCCATTCCTAATCATAACATATACCCAACAGGATGGCATGGTATCCCTTCCAGTCCTATGATTCTATGTCTAAATGGTTCCCTGATCTCTTTGATGCTGATCTACCCTTAGCCTGCTATGCTGTCCCCTCTCCTCTTGCACTGCCTATATTCCATTTTGTATTGTATAATCTCTGCCTCTGCTATAGCTGCTCATTATCATAAAATAAATCAATTGGAATATAAACATTGTACTTACTTCTCAGTGTATAGTATATATAACAGTATAAGCAAGTCATTGTATGAAATTTTAGTTTTAATGACTTCACTAGTGCTTTTTATGTAGCCTGTTGTAAAACTAGGCAAATATCTCAATGAGTTGATGCACCCCTGGAAGACCTCTGTGAACCCCCAGAGGTACGCGTACCCCTGATTGAGAACTACTGCAGTAGCTCAAGTGTACTAACTTGATCTAACTACTCCAGTAAATACAAGACTTAGGATTGGATGTGCTTCCTCTCTGTCTGTTCTGCACTTTTGTCTCCCTGATGGAGGGGTCTCTTGGGACCAGGTGTCTGTTTCTGGGGAAAGTTGCTGTAGGACCCCTTCTGTACAGAGTCCTGGGGTAGCTGACTATGCCCTGGTCTACACTAGGAAATTAAGTCAGTATAACTATGTTGCTCAGGGGTGTAAAAAATCCACACTCTCAAGCGACGCAATTAAACTGACCAAACCCCCAGTGTAGACAGCGCTAGGCTGACAGGAGAATTCTCCCCTCAATCTAGCTACAAGCTTTTGGGGAAGTGGAGTACCATTGCCAATGGGAGAACTCCTCCCACTGGCATAGGTAGTGTCTTCACTGAAATGCTGCCACATTTTAAGTGTAGACAAGCCCTATGTAGGATTCACTGGCAAGCTGGCTCCACTAGAATCAGGATGCCAGAGAACTGGTGCACAGGAGTCAGCATGGAGATCAGTGCCCTCATGCGGATAACCTGTATCTCCAGCAGATGTCGGGGATCTGTGCAGTTTGGGGTGAATTTCCTCTCCATCTGCAAGGTGGGTGGGCATATAAATCTCCATGAAGGGAACTAAACTATATTTTACTCCCTGTAGATCTCCACCTCCACCATGTCTCACACATTCACAAACAGGTCTTTTTGCAGGAAAGTAAACTTTGGTTCCATGTTTGTAAAATGCCAAGAACATTGTTAATGCTCATGACATAGCTGGGATCCAGATCTCAATGTGAATTTCACACCTGCTTCTTTCGCTTCTGTCTGGTCTTAATGCACAATACTTCATGTCTTACAGTAACTATGAAAATTACTCTCAAATGTTTCCTTTTCAATAGATGTTCATTAAAGTGCAACTGATTAGAAAAGTGGCTGCATAAAAATGGAAACTTCTTATTCAACAGATCTGTTCCTTGTGTGTACCGGCAATAGTCATATCTGTTTAGATGTGTTACATAACTTCCTTGTACTCCTGTTGGTTCTGCAGAGCCAACATATAGCTCTGAAACTGTAACTTCCTGCTTGGTTGAATAGTGTTGGTAATTAGCCAATGGATAGCAATCCATTGGCTAATTAATTACAGTATGCCAGTGCAGGTTGCTAGCTTGTTTGATAGCAATCCATTGGCTAATTAATTAACAATGCAGACAGATTTCTGTCTAGTTCTTGTATTTATGATTTAGGAGACTTTTAAAGGAGGAAAGTGGGGGTTCCTCAGTGCTCTGTCAGGGATGTGTAAGACTAAGGGGAGTAGGGATAGAAGAGCTGAACCCCTTTTTTCTTATTTTCCTAAAAATTGTGCAGGTCTCTCCTGTTGCTCATGACATCCAGGAGAATACAAGCCTAATCACCTGTTGATAAATTAGTCTCAATTTGCATAATTTTGTATCCAGACAGCTTTATCAAAGTTTAAGAATATCTGATATAAGAGCATATTGTGGAGATGATCCCAGATTAAATTGTATTCTCTCTACATTTGGGAAAGCTGATTATCATGTCCTTGTTTCAGTAAGAGAATGAAGGAAATGCAGAGAGCTAATAGGTTGTGGCTTCGAACATACTGCAGCACACAGAAATATTCAGCCTGAGAGATGATCATGAATTGAGACACACCATTTTTACTCTGTGTGTTGAGGCCATCATGGCACTCGCTGACGTGGCTGATTTTGAAACTGAAAACAGTTAGCTTTCAGAACTTTGTCCCTTTAACACACAATTTGTGTTGGCAGTGAGACCTCTAAGCAAGCAGCGCACTACCTGGTTCAACATAAAACTTGACAGTCAATAGTCTCAAGGTGACGCAGCTGATAATACTCTCCTCTGCGGGCCAGATCGTCATTCAAGTTCCACATCATGACAGGGACCCAGATTTGCAGTTCAGTTTTAGGACACACCTGCACCACCATCTTCCTATTTCTGCCCTTTGCCCAAATGAAAATTAAAGTTTCTCTGGCATGTTTCATTAACAGTATAGGATAACCCTAATGTCCTGGTCGATGGTACAATACCTCCCTCTGCAAAATAGATTCCAACATTCAAACCTAGGGTGTGAACTACTCTTGAAAGTATGCAGATTATGTAAGCAAACAGAGCAGTCACAGCACTGCTAGTACTTAACTAATAGTTTGGATACCAGCAATATGAAAAAAGTTAAAATAAATATATTTTTGATTTATTTAACTATATTTATGTATTTAATATACACAATGGCACTCACATGATCAGTTTCTGTTATGGAGTATCTGAATCTGTTAACCAGACTACCCATACTTCGGGTTTACCAAAAATGTTTTGACTTGAAAGTTGGACAATAAGTGAAGAGCTTTTGTCTGACTGTGTCTCCTAAAACCTTTGGAGAACCACACTGGAAATGGATAGCTATAGTTTTATTTATTTTAGTTCATATATATTAAAAACACTTAATCCACACTCTAGCTGTTATCATAATTTCTAAAACAATCTATACTAAATAGGGCTATCGATTAATTGTAGTTAACTCACGCAATTAACTCAAAAAATTAATTGTGATTTAAAAAATTAATCATGATTAATCACAGTTTTAATCATACTGTTAAACAATGGAATACTAATTGAAATGTATGAAATATTTTGGATGTTTTTCTACATTTTCAAATATATTGATTTCAATTACAACACAGAATACAAAGCGTACAGTGCTCACTTTATATTATTTTTATTACAAATATTTGCACTGCAAAAATGATAAACAAAAGAAATAGTATTTTTCAATTCACTTCATACAAGTACTGTAGTGCAGTCTCTTTATCATGAAAGTGCAACTTACAAATGTAGATTTTGTTACAAAACTGCACTCAAAAACAAAACAATGTAAAACTTTAGAGCCTACAAGTCCACTCAGTCCTACTTCTTGTTTAGCCAATTGCTAAGGCAAACAAGTTTGTTTACATTTACGGGAGATGCCCGCTTCTTATTTACAGTATCCCTTGAAAGTGAGAACAGTCATTCGCATGACATTTTTGTAGTCCGCATTGCAAAGTTTTACATTCCAGATATGCTAAACATTTATATGCCCCTTCATGCTTTGGCCACCATTCCGGAGGACATGCTTCCATGCTGATGATGCTCATTAAAAAAATAATGTGTTAATTAAATTTGTGACTGAACTCCTTGGGGGAGAATTGTATTTCTCCTGCTCTGTGTTTTACCTGCATTCTGCAGTATATTTAATGTTATAGCAATCTCGGATGATGACCCAGCACGTTGTTCATTTTAAGAACACTTTCACTGCAGATTTGACAAAAAATGCAAAGAAGGTACTAATGTGACATTTCTAAAGATAGCTACAGCACTCGACCCAAGGTTTAAGAATCTGAAGTGCCTTCCAAAATCTGAGAGGGACAGAGTGTGGAGCATGCTTTCAGAAGTCTTAAAGGAGCAACACTCTGATGCAGGAACTACATAACCCGAATCACTAAAAAAGAAAAACAACCTTCCGCTGGTAGCATCTGACTGAGATAATGAAAATGAACATGCATCGATCTGCACTGCTCTGGATTGTTACTGAGCAGAATCCATCATCAGCATGGATGCATATCCTCTGGAATGGCGGTTGAACCATAAAAGGACATATGACTCTTTAGCACATCTGGCACATAAATATCTTGTAACGCCGGCTACAACAGTGCCATGTGAACACCTGTTCTCACTTTCAGGTGACATTATAAACAAGAAGTGGGCAGCATTGTCTCCTGCACATGTAAACAAACTTGTTTGTCTCAGCAATTGGCTGAACAAGAAGTAGGACTGAGTAGACTTGTAGGCTCTAAAGTTTTACATTGTTTTATTTTTGAATGCAGTTTTTTTTGTGTGTAATTCTACATTTGTAAGTTCAACTTTCATGATAAAGAGACTGCAGTACAGTACTTGTATTAAGTGAATTAAAAAATACTCTCATTTTTAGTGCAAATATTTATAATAAAAATAAATATAAAATGAGCATTGTATACTTTGTATTCTGTGTTGAAATTGAAATCAATATATTTGAAAATATGGAAAACATTCAAAAATATTTAAATAAATGGTATTCTATTATTGTTTTACAGTGTGATTAATCGTGATTACTTTTTTTAATTGCTTGATAGCCCTAATATAAAAATCTAGCAGCAAATCCCAATTTACAGCAAAGTCGTGATCTTAATGTTCTTCTGAACAACAAAAGGCTTTAAAAGGGAGCTTAACACCAGAAAAGGAATTTGAGGTTGCATTGTTTCCACGGGTTCACATTATTTTCATACAAAAGTGCCATGGCATATTGTTTTTGACAGTGGCATGCTCTTGCTCTTCACTGGTGGAACCAAATACCAACAATCTACTTTATTTCTTTTCCCCTGGAGGGTCCCTATTGGATGTCCCCAAACACTTAGCAATTTTCTTCACGCCTTTTCTTCTTCCCCTTGATGCCCTGCACTGCCAATTACTATATTTCTGGCCCAGAATGACTCAGCAAAAATCAACTTTAAAGCAACTATGCCAAATTAGAGAAGCTGATGTTGAATGTAACACAGCACTCAGGCTGAATACACTCATATCCTGAGCATTAAGTGGTTGCCTAGTGTCATGATAATCTTGAAATGGGGAATCCCTGTAACACTACCTTTGCCCATATTGGTAGTCCATGCATAATATGGCTTTATTAACACAGCACCAGGAAAAGACATTGGATATCTGGAGCAAAAAATGTGAGCTGTCCCTTTTGATCCCCAATCTATGAGATACTGGTAGTTTCTTTGTAGACTAGGAAGATATAATACATAGCCCATCCTTACAAATGGAAAATAGTTGTCCAGAGCACAGAAAGGAAAATGTGGTCTGGTCCCCAAATGAAAAAGCAGATCGTATCCTTCATTTGGCTGGACGCCAGAGCACTTTACTTAAAAATAGATTTCTTTTTCAGCGTCAGAAATTCAGCTGTGACGTACACAAAATAATGATTACTCAACTGTTTGGCAATCAGAAGAGGTATTAATGTCAGTGAATATGATGCATAGTAGGTATTTGAACTGAGGGTGAGTCATGATATGCTAATTAGAGATGGTGATGCAGAGTTGAAACTGGGTGTGCGTCCTTGCTTAAAGGAGAACATTCTTCTCCACCCAGTGTAACCTGTACTGCTTGTGAAGCCATAGTGGAGGCAAAGGGCCTGATCCTGCAAATACTTACACATGTGTGTAACTTTACTTACACAAGTTGTTTAATTGACTTAAGTAGGACTACATTTCTGAGTAAAGTTATTAATTTGAGTAAGTATTTGTAGCACTCAGACCAAAGTCTGCCAGAATGAACATCATAAATATAATATCTTGTCCTGCTAAAAATACCAAAAGTTTCTCTTGATATTTTATCAGTTCAGTGTTGTCAACTCTGTGATTTTATTATATGTATCTTTTGTTACTTGGTGTTTTTCTTGAAGCTACAGTTCTTAGAGTCGTGAGAATCTCAGCTTTCATTTTAAAAAAGCAGGTTGCATAGAAAAGCTGAAAAATATGAACTCTAAAAGCTCAAAAGACAGTAGGAAAATAGAGAACTAAAAACAAATAATTCTCTCTATAAAGTCATGAATCATGACTTTTTGGGGCCAGGCTCACATTTTTTTTTAACACTTCATGTTGACAATATAGAATCATAGAACTGGAAGGGACCTCGAGGCGTGATCTAGTTCAGTCCCCTGCATTCATGGAAGGACTAAGTATTGTCTAGAAGACCATCCCTGACAGGTATTTGTCTAATCTGCTCTTAAAAATCTCCAGTGATGGAGATTCCACAACCTCCCTAGGCAGTTTATTCCAGTGCTCAACTACCCAGACAGTTAAGAAGTTTTTTCTTAATGTCCAACCTAAACCACCCTTTGCTTCTTGTCCTATCCTCAGCGTTAAGGAGAACATTTTTTCCCTCTACCTTAACCTTGTAACAACCTTTTATGTACTTGAAAACTATTTTCTCCCCTCTCAGTCTTCTCTTCTCCAGACTAAACTAACCCAATGTTTTCAATCTTCCCTCATAGATCATATTTTCTAGACCTTTAATCATTTTTGTTGCTCTTCTCTGGACTTTCTCCAATTTGTCCACATCTTTCCTGAAATGTGGTGCCCAGAACTGGACACAATACTCCAATTGTCAATTGCTTCTAGGCTTTGCTATCAAATAAGAAATGGCCAATTGCAAGTGATTGTGTATTGTTATCTAAATGTTAAGACAGAATAATTGTTTTACAGAGCTAGCTAGAAACATCAAACCAATAATATACTCCCTTTCAAGAGAAGAAAAGACTACATTCTTGTTCACACTATTTACTAGAATTTTCCAGCCAACCTATTGATGACTGTTATAAGTCTATAACAGGGAAAAAAGGGAACCTTAAGATCTAGTGTAATTGCACATGAACAGTTATGGCACTTACAAATAATTGTTTACTTTAGTTAATTTTTTTTTAACTCCAGGCACTTTAAAAAAGTGAAACAAATGTTTAATACAAAAGTTAATACATTAGTTACAGATTTTTAAAATAGCTATAATATAATCTACACCAGTGCTTCTCAAAGCCGGTCCGCCGCTTGTGCAGGGAAAGCCCCTGGCAGTCCGGGCCGGTTTGTTTACCTGCCGTGTCTGCAGGTTTGGCCAATCGCGGCTCCCACTTGCCATGGTTTGCCGCTCCAGGCCAATGGGGGCTGCAGGAAGGGCGGCCAGCACATCCCTCGGCCCGTGCCGCTTCCCACAGCCCCCATTGGCCTGGAGCGGCGAACCGCAACCAGTGGGAGCCGCAATCAGCTGAACCTGCGGATGCAGCAGGTAAACAAACCAGCCTGGACCACCTGGGGCTTTCCCTGAACAAGAAGTGGCCCGACTTTGAGAAGCACTGATCTACACTATACTGTAGCAACCAGCCACAACATAATATTTGCCAAACAAAACCAAAAATAGTAATAATGCATCACAGAAGTCAGTTTCTCGAAGAGACAGTCTGGGTTGGTTAGTTCACTCTTTGAGATTCAGTTCTTTTTCCTGTTGGGGTGTTCCTGACATAGGGGAATGAGCATGTGAGTGACTGTGATACAGAATGTGAAAGGTAGTAAATTCTTTCTGTCTAATCATTGCAACATTCTTTCTCTCTTTCCCAAGAAAGAAGAAAAAAAGACAAACAGGCAAATGAATATTCCTATGTAAAAGGTAATGATGGTTGCCTGACTACTAATCACTGGAAGAGCCCCACCAACCCTGCTGGAGGCACAGCTGTAGCAGGTTAGCAAATGGAAACCTTAGGCACAGGAAACAGGATAACACCCCAAACCTTACAAATAATAAGCCTAATATTTTAGATCAAGATCCTAATATCTTTATTGACAATAACTTTTTTATTATGGAGTTTTGGTTGGTTGGTTTTTGTCCCTTTCCTCAAAATAGGGAGGATTAACAAGTTCTGATTTCTTTTACCCTGACTGGTCTGCAGCACCCTTTTCTTTATGAGCTGACCCAGCTGTTTGGTCTGTATGGCAAATATCCAATCAGATCAAGCCAGAGTAGTTTACAGAGACATAATGCTAAGAAAGAGAGAAGCAGGATGAACACATCAAACTGACCAGGACTTACAAATTCATTACACTGGCTACCCTTTTAGTTCAGCCATAGCACAATATATATCCTACAAAGGAATCTAAATTCAAGACTCAAGGTTGGTCAGTCACTCCCAGGCCGGCAGAAGCTTGGAATGCTGCAAAAGTGGTATGCTCAGTAAATGGGTTAAAGAAGCATTTTAAATCACTCTATTTCAACCTTCCTGATAGCTTTGGGAGTAAGTGATGATAGTCCACCTAGAGTAAGATTATTATAAATTGTGGATGGGAAAGGTCTACTAGATGGAGTTGGTCAGAAAAAAATGTCTGTGGAAAGTTCAGATTTTTTTTGTTCTGGAGGGCAATGGGGCTGAAAAATTAATGTTCCAATGAAAAACAGTTAATAGAAAATGTTTAGCCAGTCCTAATACTAGATAACTGACTCTGCAAGTACAGGATGTTGTGTCTGGGACTGAATTGGAGCTGTTCTGTAATAATCCATGAATACTGTATACTGACATGGTTATTGGGATGTCTGAATATATTGGTGTAGTTTAATAGGGGGGTGTAAGGAAAAACAAGCAGGAGGAAAAAGAATGGCTCAAGATAAGCCACTTCTCCACAAAAACTTGAGAGTTGAGATGCTGTGAGAAGAGGAAAAGGTCCATGAACCCAGGAGATCAAAAGAAGCGAGGTAGGTTTAAGAGGAAATACTCTCTCTAGAGGGGTGTTGTTGTTTGGGGAAACTAGAGTGGGACACAAGGCACCCATTGGGGTGTCTGAAGAAGTACCATTACCATCAAGGGATCTTTAGGTAAAATAGACGTGTGTGGGCAGTTTGTTGCTTTAAAATCCTCTCCCTAAATGCTTTGTTCCTACTGTAAAATAAATAATACTTTGGTTTAAGAAAGTTTTGTCAACAAATGAAGATTAAGGTAGCACAAACAAACAAAACAGAAGCCTCAGAGCTAAGAGAGGTTCTGAGAACCCTCCATAGAACAAAATATTAATTAAGCAAGAATGCTAGATTAGCATTGGTAGGCTGAGGGTATGGCTACACTTGCAAATTTGCAGCGCTGCAGAAGGGTGTGAAAAAACACCCTCTGCAGCGCTGCAAATTGCGGCGCTACAAAGCGCCAGTGTAGTCAAAGCCCCAGCGCTGGGAGCGCGGCTCCCAGCGCTGTCCGTTATTCCCCACAGGGAGGTGGAGTACGGACAGCGCTGGGAGAGCTTTCTCCCAGCGCTGGGGCTTTGACTACACTTAGCGCTTCAAAGCGCTGCCGCGGGAGCGCTGCCGCGGCAGCGCTTTGAAGCGCTAATGTAGCCATAGCCTGAGAGAAGCAGGATTAAGTTTATACCTGTTAGTAGTAAAAGGACACTGTCCATATTAAAATAAGATATATCAATTTCTCTCAAATGATGCAAATAAGTTGCTTTCTGTGGTAATGACAAAAGAGTTGCCAAAATCAGAAACCCCACAAATGTTTACGTAGGGTGTAAACTGATCTATATTAAAAGTTTCACTGTTTGTATAGTAAACTTGTTCTTAAAATGATTAAAGACCTTTGATTGGTATCAGGAGATCTGATCTTTATTCCTAGCTCTGTCAGACTTCCTGGGTGTTCTTGGGCAGGTCCCTGAAGCAATCTGTACCTTAAAATAAGGAAAAATACTTCTGCACTTCAAAAAGATAGTGTGAGGCTAAATTCATTGTTTGAAAAGTGCTTTGAGATCCATTCATGAAAGGTGGTATTGAACAGAAAATAAATGTTCCTATTTGCTCCACTGTCTTGAGATTTTAAAAGTCAGCTATTTAATTAAGTGGTTTTCTGATCTTAACATAAAGGAAGTATCCTTGAAAGATATCCTTGGGAATGTACATGTGCATACACCAACAAAATTTGTAAAATAGTCCTTAAAGCCTTAGAAGAAAAAAGCACTGTGTAAAATTAAGATCTTTACTTTAAACATTTCAGGATAAGCCTAAGGGTACAAACAAACAATGCAATCGCCAGTTCAATTATGTAGAGTCCTCTAGGGCTCTGTTCAGGCTGAAATTTGATTTCCACACTTCAGACCATATATACAGCCACAGGGTTCCATGGCTTGACTGCTTTAGAGCCTAATCCTGTTCCAAAATCTAAAAGGAGGGTTTATTTGTAATGATTTCGTGGAACTGAGGCTCTGATCTTTGACAGTATTATCTACCAATGCATAACAGGAAGTATTGTTTCCTCACTTACATTTACATACTTGTTGAGGACTGAAGACTTTATACTTTCAGCCAAACACGTTAAAGTTGACAGTTTTTCAAAAACTTGTTTATTGGACTAATCTAAACTCCTCAAAAAATCTAGAGTAGATGGGTGGAAGCGCCATTGTAATAGCTCATTCCAAACCTAGATACCCAGCCAAAAATGTATAATCCAGGTTTTGTTTGAGCTGCATTTCTAACCCTAGTTTTAGAGCGGTAGCCGTGTTAGTCTATATCAGCAAAAACGAGGAGTTCTTATGGCACCGTAGAGACTAGAGACTAACAAATTTATTTGGGCATAAGCTTTCATAGGTTTTAGCCCACGAAAGCTTATGCCCAAATAAATTTGTTAGTCTCTAAGATGCCACAAGGACTCCTTGTTGTTTTAACCCTAGTTTTGTAACCCCAAACTTCTTTTGGCGTAAGTGGAAGTCTTGGGTGCATAAAAGATATCTTATCTGGTCCATCAAAATGTACCGTGGACAAAGTGAAGGCAAACTGATCAGACTTCTTTCTTTCTAGTTTTGAAACAATGGACAAGACTTTGGTCTAACCGTAAATCTGAAGTAACAAATTAAAATTATGCCTATTTATATTTAAAGTAAACTATATTTTTCCTTTTACTTGAGTCTTACATCAGTGTAACACCACTGATTTCTGGGGAGTTCTCCTGATTTACACCAGTGTAACTGAAAGAAAAATCAGTTCCACTTTTTTAAAGTTTGCCTAAAGAACATATATTTCCTTAAGAAGGTTGAGAGCTAACTGAAACACTGAGATAAATCAGGCACTACTCTAACACATTTATTTTTATTTAACTTGTAAAAAATACTGCCTGACTTATTTGTAACCTTTCTTCAAGTTCTTAAGCTTCATTTTTCTAGCAGTCTCGATTAAAGTACAGCCCATGAGATAACCAGATGTGCAATACTGTAGAAAAGTTGCTGGAGAACTAAGCAAATCTAATACAAGCCACACTAAAAAACAAACCAAAGGGCAATCACTTACCAGTGACTTCAGTGACACTTTTCAAATTAGAACAGCAAACAGGATTTGAGCCAAAGTTTGTTTTTTGTCTGTCTAGCTACTTATATGGCAGTATGAGCATCCCCATGGTGCTAGAACAGGGGTGGGCAAACTTTTTGGCCCAAGGAACACATCTGGGTATGGAAATTGTATAGTGGGCCATGAATGCTCACAAAATTTGGGGTTGTGGTGCAGGGGGGAGGGCTCCAGCTGGGGATGCAGGCTCCGGGATGCAGGAGGAGGCTTCAGGCTGGGACCGAGGGATTCGGAGGGCGGGATGGGGATCAGGGCTGGGGGAGGGGGTTGGGGCATGGGAAGAGGCCAGGGGTGCAGGCTCTGGGCAGTGCTTGCTTCAAGCAGCTCCCAGAAGCAGTGGCATGTCCGCACCCCTCCGGCTCCTACGCGGAGGTGCAGCCAGGCGTCTCTGCATGCTGTCCCTGCAGATCCCATTGGCCGCGGCTGCCAGCCAATGGGAGCTGCAGCAGCCGTACGGAGCCATGGCACATGTGTAGCGGGGCAAGCCCCCGATCCCACTCCTCGGCTGGAGCACTGGAGCGAGGCAAGGCCCAGACCCCGCTCTCTGCCAGGAACTCGAGGGCCTGATTAAAACGTCTGAAGGGCCAGATACGGCCCCCAGGTCGTAGTTTGCCCATGCCTGTGCTAGAAGATGCACCTGAAACATTATTATAATGTCAGCCTTGAGTCTTTCCTGAGCAAAAACCACCAATCCTATCTAATCTGGAACTTTAGTGATGTGGAGATGAACTACTACAGACAAAAGCTCTTTCACGGCACATGGCAGAGCAAGGTATTTGCACCTCCTAAAGCCAATCTAGTCCAAATGGTGGTTGTAAATGCACTGTAGAGGACACTTCTGCATGGGTGGATGTGATGTGTGTACAGTTGTACTAGGGGGGCTACAAGGTGGTTAACATGCCAGTTTTTAGACAGAGCCTTAATTTGTTTAAAATATGGCTACAGCCTTAGACCCTGATTTTGCACTGAGCACCGCAGTGATGCATCCCTGCACCCATGCCCCCGCATTGAAGTTAGTGAAGCTCCACAGAGACACAGAGGTTTCTCCACAGAGAAGAGAGGAGGTGAGGGGAGTGAGTGGATGGGATTTAATAACTACAAACTGAATCACAGCTGCTTGAAGATGGCCCTGAATGCCATCAAAGTTAATAGGAGCCAGCACCTTACAGGACTGAATCCTCAGTGACATTTTAATATTAGAACCTCTGCCATGTAAAAGTAATGCAGGTGTGGATCACTGCATAAACCACCCACTCTGTTTAAAAAGTAGTTATAGAGATGTGTATTAGATATTCCAGTATGAAGCCATTGATGAGTGTCTTATTTCCAGTCAGATGCAACATACATACATAACAAAATTAGAACAAATATTAAAATGTGGATAAGCAGTTGTAGTGGGCATGCAATGGGGAAAGAGCTTTGAGCTTTTACATTAATGCACACGGTGACAGTGTATTCTATTATTTTAAAGAAAAACAGCACAAGAGCTGAAGTGTTCATGGCTGAGCCCTGTGAGGAAGCCAACGTTCCATGGAGAATTTTGCCTTGCCAGGAAGCTTGGTCAGAATAGGCAGGATCAGAACTTTCTGAAGAGGCACCCGATGAAACCTATATACATGGGAGCACTCTAAAGAACTCTCAAAGTAAAAGGTGCCCTAAGTTCAATATGTAATCTAATACCCAGAAAGAGCTTTGCTTAGTTTTGAGCACTGGTCCTACTGTCAAGTCTTTGGCAAGCTAAAAATGCTCAGCTCTAATCTAAATCCCCTATCACATTTCCTTTGCAGTTCCTGGGCCAGCTCCCTTTATCGGTTGCTTTTAATTAACGTTAACTCAGCTTTAAATCAGATCATCTATATGTAAGGAAACAGCTCACAATGTTTTGCAAAGAGTAAAAAGAGAAGTAAATAAGTTAGACCCTAACCAGTATTCATGAAATGTAGACCCTAAATGGATTAACAGACTGCAGGTACTATCTGAAGTAACATTAATAACAAATGTGGTTTAATATTAAAGATAGGGGGAGTCTTGGAGACCCTCCAGATCTTTTCAATGCCCTATCCTCTGCACTGGTGGTAAAAGACAGAAGATATGCAGGGTTGGAGGCACTAGTACTGGGTTAACAAAAGTTCAAGTGTCACCAGGTCCACACTGGGAAGGGGCTTATTATGGACCCCTCTAACCCATCCACAAGGCCAGGTCTGGACCCTCACGCTGGGCAGTCCAGCACCAGGTCTTGCTGTGTGAGTGGCTCACAGCCAGCAGATCCTGCTCGCCTATGGGGGACTTGCCACCCAGCAGCCACGCTTCACCATGCTGCAGGGCCAGTGGGCTCTCGGGAGTTGTCCCAGGGACCTGCCCCATTCCCCAGTGTGGCTCCAGTTCCCAGCGGTCTCTGCTGCCCAGCACCTGCAGGGCCCCCAGCTGCCTCCCCAGGGGGCCAAGTTGGCTGGGACCTGTGCAGAGGCTGGGCTGGTCTTGGCCAGTGGGGGGAAGGAAGAGCTGGGGAGGGAGGCAGGTCCCACCAGGCAAGTGGATCCTGCTCCAGTGTGGCTGATTGCTCTGGTCCCTCAGGAGCAGTGCTATGCAAAACCCGCCCTGCCCGGAGACCAGCCCTGAGGCACTGCTGGCTCAGCCCAGCAGACAGGTGGGGGGAGGAGAGGGCAGGGTGTGGAGGAGTGGGTCTCTGGGGAGTCTGTAGAGGGGCACTGGGCAGTAAGGGGATAGGGGATGCTGGGTAGTGGAGGTGGTTTGTATGTTTTGGGTGCTGGGCGTTGGGGGATCATGGAGGAAGTCTGTGTGTGTTGGGGTGCTGGGCAGTGGGGGATCTGTGCAGTTGTGGGAGGGGCTATAGAGGGAGGGCCCTGGGGGCTCTGTGGGTGGGGAGATGGTGTGCAGGGCGCTCTGCAGTTAGGGGGGGCTGGGCATGGGGTCAACAGGGGTCTCAGCAGTGGGGCATGAGGTCTGTGGGGGATCTCCAGGCAGGGGGATGCTGGGCCTAGGGGTCTGTGGGGGGGTCTCTGGGCAGGGGGTGGGAGGGCACTAAGGCGTGTGGGGAGCACTGTGACAGCGCAGGCTGCTCCCGAGGGGAAGGGGCACCCTGGCAACGCAGCAGGCCAGCCCAGTGTGCGTCGGGTGCTGTCGGTTTGTAATGTGACCTCGCACTGGGCTGGGCATTTGTGTCATGCCCCATTGCCCCAAGCCGGCGCCTCGCTCCAGGGACCCCGCCCCTCCACACCAGGCCCCACTGCCCCCATGGGGGCCCACAAATATGTTTGGCCCTGGGCCCACCAAAGGTTAATCAATCTGGCCCTGGGGGGGCACTTGCCGCAGACCATTACAGTCAGTCTGTTTTACAGTAAAGAAAGGGGACTGGTGTGTAGGGAGACAAGACAGCCCATATTCGGGGCTTTGTCTTATATAGGCAACTATCCTCCCCCACCCCCAAAAAAGTGTCCTGGTTGTTCGCACTTGCTAGTCACCCTATTGGTGCGGGAGAGGCTGAGCCTGGGGCAGGAGCCCCTGGCAAGGTGGGGGGGGGGGGGAGGAGGCTCCCGTCCCGCCAGCAGAAGCTGGGTGGGAGAAGGCTGCCGCTGGCCCCGCTCTCTGGGTACGTCTGGTTGGACACCTCACCGGCGGCTGTACCGAGACAGCGGGCTCGGGCTAAGGGGCTATTTAACTGCGCTGCCGCTCTCTCGCCTAAGGTGCCGCAAGTCCTCCTGTTCTTCCTCCCGCCTTGCAGGCTCGGGGTCCCCGCGGAGCGGCCCGCCCTTACCTTTCGGAAATAGCCGCCCTCCGCTTGCCGCGCCGCCCCGCAGCCCCGGGGCACCAAGGTGTCCGTCATGTCCCGCCCGCTGTGCCGCGCTCGCCCGGCAGTGTGCGCGGAGCGATGCCCGGCCGGAGTGAATCCCGTCCCGCAGCCCAGCTCCACCCCCCGCACGGGGCGGGGCGGCTGAGTCAGCCCCCGAGCCAGCCGCCGCGCCGCGCCGCCCTGCCCTGCCCAGGGTGTGTTGGGGCCGGGGGCCGCGACAAGCCGCTGTTCCCTCCAGGCGCGGGATTCGCCCTGCCCCGGGCTGTCCGAGTGGTGCCCTGAGGGCGGGACGGAATGGAGGCCCTGAGGGGCTGTGGGCGCGGCCTGCTCATTTCGTTGCCCCCTGGTTTCCTTCGCTGCGACTTTCTGCGTGTGCCCTTGTGCCGCCACACCTACCCCGGGCGCGTTGTGTGCACGCAGGCTATAGGGAACGGGCAACACAAGTGCCCTCTCCCAGAGCCTCCCTCCCGCTTGATTAACAGGGCAGCGCCCAGCCCGCTGCCTCGTTGTACTGGACCGGTGGGTGCCGTTTGCCTCGTTCCCCTCTTCCCCTAGTAAGAAGCAGGCTCCTGTGATTCTGTTTAGTAAAACCCCGGACCCTTTGTGCCCCCCCTCAACCTTCCTTATGGCAGGTGTGACGACACATTGTGCAACCCTCCCGTTTTGCAACTAGTTGCATACAGGCACTCAGTCTGCTGCTGTCTGGACAGCTCTGCTGTCAAACGACTAATCTGTGGTGATGGCATATTATTATGTGGCCTCAGAAGACTTTATTCATGGTTGATGTATTTCCCCTGGTGCATTTTCCTTCCCATGCAATCGTGTTCAATACCAGCCTTGAAAGCTTGCAGGTGCGTCTATTTCATCAGCTCGCGTAGTTGGAGACAATGCCTTCCATTTGCCTGGAAATTGTCCCTGCAGGGAGCACTCTCTCTCTGGCGCCGGGAGGTGCTGTCTTTGTTTTCAAATACACATTGTCATACCAGTCTTCCTGAGGCCGTTTATTTCCTCTGATTTCTCTGTATTTGAAGCTTTCAACTCAAGAGATAATATGGTCACCATGGCTCATTACTCTTCTCCATGAGTGATTCATTCTTCAGCGCTTGGGGGAGTATTTACAAAATGCTGGTCAAGATAATTAATAGCAGGAAAGAATTACTGTATGTGCTGTGCACTTACGCACTCTGTTGTTTTCCTGTTAAAGACCATTGTACAGCAAAATAATACAAATGATAACTCAGCAGCTAGGGGGGAAGGAACTGTTTTTATTTGTTCTTGTACAATCAGGCTCCATTATTTATTATTATTCGCTATTTAGACTAATGCATTAGTTTTAGTACACCTTTGGAAATGGTTACACATTACACTTTTAAAAAAAAATTCTTCCCAATCGATATAATAAATTGTAACCTACATCTCAGCCCTTTATCACCCAGAGGCAGCAGAAGTCTGGGAACAATTTTCACAAAATCTGTATTACTCAAAGAGCCTAGTTCTGCAGGCTTTACACAGACTAAAGTCCTCTTAAGTCAATGACAAAAAAACTAAGTAAACAATGCAAGATTGGACCCAAAATATTTTAGAAAGTTTTCCTCAAAATTGCACAAATCTGCAGAGCTTTAAATTAAAACCTCTCATCCTTCAAAAAAAGTTCCATTGTATAACTGGTTTTGTAGGTATTTTTGTTAATCATATAAAGAAGTTTAAATATTAGATACCAAAATAATGTGCTCATTACTGCGCAGTCCTGACCTAAAGAGATCTGTGGAAATGTACTGATTAAAGATGCAATATATCAAAATACTTTATAATTAACTTTCCATTAGTAGAAGTGAGTGTTGGTGTTTCTTGTTTTTTTCCAAGAAATGCTCTGTAAGTTTAAAGTGTCTGGTAACCACAGTCTTCAGAAAGAGGAAAGAAAATCTGTGGAGGCAACTCCCCATTATCTAGAGAAAATATCTTTGGCGTTCTCTCTTCTTTTACTGCAGCTGCATTTTTTTAAGATACCAATGTTTGTAGAGTTATTTATGAGTTGTAGTCTGAAAGGCTGCACATCTATTCTGTTCCCATGGAACTGAGGTATGTTAGAAACTAATCTGTCAGTTATAGGTCCCATCCAAGTCAAAAGCAAAGCCAGACCCAGCTGTTTAATCTTTTTAACTGTCTTTGCTGCTTTTAAAATGTGTGTGACTTCCAGAAGCACTTTCCATTCAATTGACTGACTACTACTGGAATGTGACAAATTTAAATGATGAATATAACTAATATAGTAATTTTCAATCTCTGAGCTCTGCAAGTCTTTTGAGTCTGCATTTCTTGTGGAGGTCACAAATTTGAAAAGTGCACCTTTGGAGAATCACCCATCACACTTTCTCAACAAAAGATAAGAGGGAAAAGAAAAAACAAAGCCTGTGTCAAAGGCAGTCATAAAATAATGGTGATGAGATGTGTGGGAATTATTTTCAGAAGTTTGTCATAGTATTACATCAGTACATGATGATACTGTGTCATGACAATGCAGTATCAATATGCAAAGATTGCAGCATAATCAGGATAATCCTTCCTGTAGCTTTTGTGAGACCCCATTCATTGACAAAATTACTTTCTAGTTCTGCAAGGCTGGGGATCACTGTTTTAATATGTAAAAGCAGCAAAGAATCCTGTGGCACCTTATAGACTAACAGACATTTTGGAGCATGAGCTCACCCACGAAAGCTCATGCTCCAAAACGTCTGTTAGTCTATAAGGTGCCACAGGATTCTTTGCTGCTTTTACAGATCCAGACTAACACGGCTACCCCTCTGATGTTTTAATATGTTATCCAGTGGATAGTAGAGCTGAGCAAATAATGGATTTTTCAGTTCGGAGTCTCCTGACCCAAAAAAATGTCAGTTAAATTTGAACTGAAATCTTTTTTTCACTGAGTTTTTGTTGAAACAAACTCAGAAAAAAAATTATTTTGAGTTGACGCCAGTGATTTCAGTGGTATCAGTCAGGAAATTTTTAGCAGTGCATTTCAGAATCTGGATCAGGAAGTTGGTGAAACATTCATGCAGAGGAGATTGGAAATAGATATTAATTATATACCAGCTTTGATTCTCTTAAATCTGAGGGACTTTTATCCCATTCTCACTGTCCTGCATGTTTCCTACCGGGCACTTTTATTTACTAGATTAGACTACTTTAAAATGATCCCTGACACTGATAAAGGCTACTTGACCATAATAACATACTATATGTGTAGGGTTTGATCATATATTCCTTACATAAATCGATGGGAGTTTTATCTACATAAAGAGTACATGATCAAGCCCTTAGCAACTTTTCTCCCCAAGAACATGCAACATGTTGATTGTATAATTTCAGTAGCTATAGTTGAGCTGTGTAATGACTGGGTAGGAAAGCTCCATGCCCATGGAATGTAAATCACAAGTTTGTACTTTCCAAGAGCTGATTTACTCTCAGATAGTCAAATTTCTGATCTTTCTTGGAACCAGATGGCCAAGCATCCCTCATCTATTACCAGCTACACATTATTATATCTGTTTCCTTGCTATTAGAAATCTTAGGTAGACGTGGACCCAAGCCACAAACTCTGCAGGGTTCCAAATAGGCAGTGATCGATGTTGTGGGTTTGCTCCATTATAAAAATAGAAGCAAGAGTAAAGTATGGATCTGTCCTCAAAGTTTGGGGTGTATGGATGTAGGATCTTGGTTCAAGGCCACCTCTATTATTAGGAGAGAGAAACTATAGCAAACTGCTACACTTGACATTGGGCTTTCTTTACCAAAACAACATTTCTTTGCTACTCACAGGTTTGGCTCTAAAGAAACATTTGGTATCTTTTGGTTAAAATAAAAACTAGAAAGCACTGAATCTAGCTCTGAATCAAAATAAATATTCCCCTTTGTCTCTTTAAAGATCACTGTACTAGTTGATTTTATTTATGTTTACAGACGAACCTACCACTTAATCAAAACAAAGTCTACATGAAAAATAGGCACAGAATTGCAAAGCTTTAAAACAAAGGGCCCAAACCTGGTCTCACTGAAGTCTATGTAATGGGACCAGGATTTGAGCAACATCACCACAGACACAAAATCCTATGTGCGTTACATATAGTAGGTCAAATTTTCTTCTGTGACGTTGGTGTCACCCAATAGCCCAATGTGTTCTTTCTGAACATCTGCCCCATGAATATGTGAAGCTCTAGCCTTTACTCTCTGGGCTGGGTACCTTCCTGTTCAATCATCTTAGGCCTGGTCTACAGTTGCGGGGGGAGTGTCAATCTAAGTCAGTGGTTCCCAAACTGGGGTTTGCAAACCCCTGGGGGTTCGCCGAATATTACAGGGGGTTTGCCGGAAAAAATTCACTAATTGCAGCCAGAGGACCGTGGGATTGGAGGCAGCAGGTGGGACCCAGTTCCAGGGAAGACAGCCCAAGCGGGCCCCAGGGAGAGTGGGGCCGGGCAGTTGGGGCCAGCAGCCCAAACCCCAGTGCTCCGCATGGGGCTGGCAGCCCAAGCCCTGCCCCCGTCAGCGGGGGAGCCAGTAGCCCAAACCCCAGCGCTCTGCGCGGGGCTGGCAGCCCGAGCCCCAGGAAGAGCGAGGTCAGGCAGTTGGGGCCGGCAGCCCAAGCCCCGCCCCTCTCAGCAGGGGAGCTGGCAGCCCAAACCCCAATGCTCCGCACAGGGTCAGCAGCCTGAGCCCTGCCCCTGTCAGCGGGAGAGCCGGCAGCCCAAACCCCAGTGCTCCGAGTGGGGCTGGCAGCCCTAGCCCCAGGACGAGCAGGGCCGGGCAGTTGGGGCCGGCAGCCCGAACCCTGCCCCTGTCAGCGGCGGAGCCGGCAGCTCGAACCCCAGTGCTCCGAGCGGGGCTGGCAGCCTGAGCCCCAGGAAGAGCTGGGCTGGGCTGGGCAGTTGGGGCCAGAAGCCTGGTAATAAAAAAGGTAATAACTGGAGATATACCAATCTCCTAGAACTGGAAGGGACCTTGAAAGGTCATAAAGTCCAGCCCCCTGCCTTCACTAGCAGGACCAATTTTTGTCCTAGGTCCCCTTAAGGATTGAACTCACAACCCTGGGTTTAGCAGGCCAATGCTCAAACCACTGAGCTATCCCTCCCCCAAGGTCTGGTAGTCAGTGGGACCTGCAGCCCAAGCTCAGTGGACCGGAGCGGTCAATGGGGTCATCTAGCAGGAGCCCGATGGAATGCAGAGCCGGCAGCCCAGACCCTGGCACAGGGCCAGTAGCCTGAGCCCTGTGGTGAGCAGGGCGGCAGCTGAGACCCCAGATGCACAGGTGGCAGCTCAGACACCTGTCCTTGTCAGACAGGGGAAGTTGGAATCGAGGGCAGAGTGAGCAGGGGCCATGCTGCACGTGTGGGATGGTCGAAGCTAATTTGTCCCTCACAGGGAACCCTTGTGGTGGAAGTAAAGTTGTTTGTGATCAAAAACAGCCAGAAGCATGTTGTAGCCAGCGTAGCAGTGTTAAGGTGCCTCAGTAATTGTCATTCTCTCTGGAGTGCTGTTTTGCTTCAGTGAGGCTTGAGTGAATCTTCTCATTTTCTAGTTTGTTGGTTGTTAGCAGTCTGTGTTACCAGACCTGAGACTTCATCTTTCTCCAGTGGTTCCGGACTTCCAAAAGCTATGCAGAGCAAAGCAAGTGCGTCCATCACAGTGAGGAACTTTAAACTTAAATCCCTGGAAATATTAATTTTTAGGAGGGGGTTCACGAAATTTCACAATTTCATGAAGGGAGTTCATGGGCTGTTAAAGTTTGGGAACCACTGATCTAAGTTATGCAACTTCAGCTACGTGAATAATGTAGCTGAAGTCGACGTACTTAGACCTGCTTACAGCAGTGTCTTCACTGCGGTAAGTCAACTGCTGATGCTCCCCTGTTGACTCCACCTCCGCCTCTCCTTCTGGTGGAGTACCGGAGTTGACAGGAGAGCGCTCGGCAGTCGATTTATCATATCTTCACTAGATGCAATAAATCGACCCCTGCTGGATCGATCACTCTGGAGGTAAGTGTAGATATGCCCTTAGTTAATCTTGATTAACTTTACAGGAGTAGTAACAGTTAATGAGTTACAGTTAGCGAGGTAATTACTGTAAATTATCACTTTAAATGGATCACAGCATTAAACACATTACAATCCATGACAATAAATGCTTACAATAAACTGTTAACATATTTACAAACAAGCTCCTAAATTGATTTTTCTCTAACCAAAAAGGTATTGAGTCAGTTATATTTCAGTATGGACACTAATGCAATTTAATGATAACCCCCCACGGTGCCTTTTGGTGAACTGTGTTTTATTATTCCTGTAGAATACCAGTGAGATGAAAGCACTTAAAAGAAGACAACTTGGTCTAAAAGTCTGCGATCCCTCTTCCATTGCAGTCAAGAGCAAATGTCTCATTTGTCATAGTTCAGAGAAACTGCACCTGCTTTCTGCTTCAGTGGTCCATCAAGGGCACACACTTTAGGCTCCCAAGTCCTCAGCCATCACCTCTCTTGCGTGGAGACCTGTGCCTCTCTTCCTCCTGACCAAGTTTTCTAGGCTGTACAGTTCCCTGCCTATACTGTGTTATTCCTTCTTTCCTAATAACAGATGTAATTTTTCATTAAGGCAGCAGCATACAAGCAGAAGCACAATAAAATGGGACCATGTGGAGATGGAGGCATGGACTAGCCAATGCTATTTTTCATGGCACATTGGCAGGGTGACCATATGTCCCATTGTGGCTGGGACAGTCCCCTTTTTAAGTCCTGTCCTGCACATCCTGCCTTTTTTGGCAGAACTGGGCATTTGTCCTATTGGCAAGAGCAAATGAGACAAATACCCAGTTTTGCCAAAAACGTGGGGTGTGCTTCCCTAATGGGGGTGCAGAGGAACATTTTGGGGAATAAGCAATAAAGCCAGCCCTTCATGGCAGGGCATGGGCGAGTGACTCGGACCAGCCTCACGTGGGAGTAGGGGGGGGGTTCGGGTGAACAGCTGGGGTTAGCCTCACGCAATGTCCCATTTTCACTTTGGGAAATATGGTGACCCTACACACTGGACTATTGACTTGAAATTAAATGAAGTTTTTAATGCATGTATTAAAACAATATATATTCCTTTTTCTTTACCTTTATTGAAGTTTATTGACACTAAAAATGTGAGCAGACCAGCTGCCCTAACATGGTTCAAATGTGTGCAAACATAAGACAAAATATAAACCCTTGTCACAAATAAGGAAAATGTACATCATCACTGTATCCATGGGCAGTGGGTGAGCCGTAGGTTCAGGGATGCTAATCCCCCTCAGCCCCACCCCTTCTACACACACCCAGAGCCCAACCCCTACCCCCCGCATGGCTGCTGGCCCCTGCTCCTCTCTCCAGGACCCGGAATGTCAGGAGGCCTGGCAGCATGGACCAGTGCCTGCGCCCGCTGGGGCCATGATGACATAGGGGAAGAGCTGCCTGCAGAGCGTGGGAAGCAGGAGGGGACCTGGGGGCAGAGTGTGGGCAGGGCCACACCTGGCTGTTTGGGGAGGCTTAGCCTCCCCAGCCTATGATACCCGCCACTCATGACTGCATCAGTTCTCTTCCCCTGTACTAGAGCAGGTTTAGAGTGCATCGGACACCACTGATGATGTGGGGGTTCCATGGCTCACTGACTAACTTATCCAGACATTTATGACCATAGGTTGTAGGACAGGGTAAAGGCAAATCCACACAGCTCATCTGCCTCATGGATCACTCAGCTCATCAGCCTGAATAATAATACCTAACTCATATATTGTACTCTTCACCAGTAGATCTCAAAGCACTTTACAAAGGAGGCCAGTATCATTATCTGCATGTTACAGATGGAGAAATTGAGTCACAGAGGGTGACTTGCTCTGTCTAGTAGGCCAGAGTGCTCTGAAGATAATCCAAAATACAGTCTTTCAAACACATAGCCGTTGAACTCCATGTTTCACTCCCTTATCTCATGATCTTGGCAGAGATACTGTCAGCAGCTTTTCCTTGGATCCTTGTCCTTCTTCCTTTGCTTCTCTTTACACTCCTTATCTTCCTTTCTTCACTTTTTGGGAGTGCCTAGTACTCCCTACAATGTCCTATTCAGCATACACAGCTGCATCAAAAAGTAGCAACTTTTATCTTAAAAGAACAACAGTTCTCTTTGCTGATTCACTTGGCTAGCAAACTTCTGCCTTTTGTGAAGCTTTGTAAAGACGTTCTCTTCCAGGGATAGTTTTAGTTTTACTGCAAGGCAAACTAGATGAGGTCAACCACAAATGGGGGAAGGGGGAAGAGAGAGGATCATAGCACTAGAGCTATTGCATGTTAGTTATCTTGATGTAAAAAACCAACTCCCTTTGTGAGATAAGGGGAGGTGAGGTAATATCTTTTATTGGAGCAACTTCTGTTGGTGAGAGAGACAAGCTTTCAAGTAGGGTGACCAGATGTCCCAATTTTATAGGGACAGTCTCGATTTTGGGGTCTTTTTCTTATATAGGCTCCTATTACCCCTCATCCCCTGTTCTGATTTTTCATACTTGCTGTCTGGTCACCCTACTTTCAAGCCACACAGAGCTCTTCTTCAGGTCTGGGAAAGGTACTCCCAGCATCACAGCTAAATGCAAGGTGGAACAGATTGCTTAGCATAAGTAGTTAGCACATATTGTAAGGGACCATTCAAGGTAGACTGACCCATTATCACCTCTGCAGTCATAAGATAAAAAGAGAGGGTTAGTGATTACAGGTTGTTGTAATAAGCCATAAATCCAGTGTCTGTGTTATGCTAAACAATCTGTTCCACCCTGCATTTTGCTGGTAGTACCTTTCCCAGACCTGAAGAAGACTTCTGTTTATCTCAAAAGCTTCTTTCTCCCACCAACAGAAGTTGCTCCAATAAAAGATATGGCCTCACCCACCTTTTCTATCTAATATTCTGGGACCAACATGGCTATAACTACATTGCATACAGCTCCCTTTGTGTCAGTAAAGACAAAGATGCAAAATTGGTCCTAAGCCACAGGGCGGGATGGCTGCTTTGCGGTGTGGTACAGTGTAGATGTGTGAATGTGGAGTGTAGTAAGAGAGAACCTTCAGTGGAACCTGAGTTAAGCACCAGCAGTTAAGTCAAGGCCTTTATTTCTTCTATAATTTTGGTAAAATAAGAGATTTTAGTTGATTTAATATTGTTTTCTGTTCTTCTTGTTGATACGTTTTTAATCTCTTTGCTACCGTGTTTAAAATACTCCCATCAATTAATCAACTAATTTTATGTATTTACTTAAGAAGTTTATAATGTGTTTGTTACCATGGCATGTCAGTGACTCACATTTAGTTTAAAACCAAACATTACACTACCTATTTGAAAGGTTACTTCTACACAAAAGATATAATAAGCAGCCTAATTTGGTCCACCCTTTTAACATGTTTAATTAAAAACAAATGCACTGACAAGTACTGGCAAACTTCACTCTGCCCTTAAAAATTATAACAAAAATTAAATCCGTCTGTGGGTTTGGGGCCTTCTTCCTGGTTTTGATGTATCCTCCTCTATTTGAGCTTTCATATAAAAATTATGATGTTTCTGCTAGCCTAGCCTATCTGTGGCAAAAAGCTTTCACAATATATATGCCTACATTATTAACAATGAACTACTTAATTGATGGGTAATATATTAGATCAGTGATCCTCAGTGTTGTAGAATCTAGAGAGCCACATTGTCACTGAATGTGTCACTGTTGTAGAAAGGCCCTGGAGTCATCACAAACCTCACAACTTTCCATTCCAGTTGAAAGGCACATTTCTTTGACCTTGCCCTGCAAATGGAGTGGAAAGTTGTGAGTTTTGTGATGATTCCAGTGCCTTTCCTTCTCTAATATAAATACACAGTAACCAGGGCTGGCCCTAGGCCAAATGGTGTCCAAGGCAAGGAGCGTTTTTGGCTCCTCCTCCTCCATTTCTTAAACTTTGAATACCTTATTTTTTATTGCATTTGTAGCCCATTTCATGAGTTTGATGCACGATTTGCATGCATGATTTATCCCTGTCACATAAGATGATAAATTTGCATGCTAGGATCTGTAAATCTGTATTTATTCATGCTGTATCTAAGCAAATAAAAAATTTCATTTCCCCTAAGCTTATAGAAACTTTAATGTTAAGAATATCTGAAATGTACTAACATAAAGAAATTATACTGTGCACCAACATTGAGTGGACTAGTATTAAATAGTGTCTCAGTAGGTAACAGCCTTAGAATATTAACTCTAGTCTTTTAGTTCAAAAAGTTGCTTTTCTTGCCTTTACCCTTGCGAACTGAACCACAGCATCTAAGAGATTCAAAGAGTGGCCAATGACATTTACAAGTGATAAAATAACAAGTGATTTCAGTCTTTTATATTGTTCCATAGCTAGGAGTTCGATAGATATCTCTGGCATCTCATTAAATATGTTCTTTATTAGTCACTACTTACACTCTTCAAGTCTTAAAACATAAGCACACTTTCAAATTACACAATAAAACAAGGTTCACAATATTGCAACTGTGAACTCACTTCACTTCAGTTCATTCTTATATCTCACTGTCTGACTGGTGAGTCCCCATCCCTTGTATACCTGCAAGGGGATGGCTGACAACATTCTAGGCGGTTCGAGGAAAATGTTCTCAGAAAGTCTGGCAGGTTCCACAAGATTCTACAAAGATCTAGAACATTCTAGGAGGTTAGTGAAAAATGAATCCAAATATGGAGTACCTGAAACATGTTACTTCAAACATTCTATTTTCTCTTTTGTCATAACAACAAAAACAGCACCCCAAGCCCGGCACCCCAGGTGGTCGCGTGGGTTACCTGCCTTAAAACTGGCACTATTAGCAACATGTATATTTATTTATTAATAATAAAAAAACTACAAAAATAAGACATTCCACTACAAATGCTGCTCCACCTGGGGAGAGGATGAGACAACAAACAACATGTGACAGATGTGTAGTCATGTTACTTAATGTACTACCGGAAAGTGCTCAGATACTATGTGATGAGCGTGGTATCAAAAAATATATAGAATGTAACAAAATCATCACATATTCTCCCACCAACTTATATAATGAATGCAAATTGTTTATTGATTTGAGGAGATAACAGTTTACTATGAACAAAGTGAGCAACTCTATAATGCAAGATGTAATTCTCATCTGGTAAAGGAAAGTCAGTATGATTGAAGAAGGAGCTGGAGACTTTATTACCCCATCTCTCTGTATGTACCAAACAAGACATGGAAGAGATTTGTTATTAATGTTCATTTAGTGCAAAATCAAGCTTGTGTGTATGTGTCTTGATGGTTATAAAGTCTTTAGGATCAATTATTTATGAATCAAAGGAAACCTCCTACCATACTAATGACTAACAGCTCATTTTACCATTAGGTATTCTGGCCAACTGCTCAAAGTAATTAGCAATGATGAGAAAAAAGATAATATATGTAAATATCCATTGTTCCCTTCTTTACAGTTTTAAAGCTGGATTAAAGCCACAAATTATGTAGATAGGGAGGATTCTATTTAAAGCTGTGTAAATATTTCCCATGAAAGCCTGAAACCATATGAAACTCAGCTAGTTTCAGTTTGAACACAGAAATCAAAGCAGCTGAGCTCTGTGCAAAATATTGTTGGTCCTAAGAGCACTTGATTTAAACTCAAAGCAAAACATGTTACAATCTAGGATTAGAATGGAATTTCTCAAGTTTGAGTGTTGTGATTTCCTTTCAGTGTTTTAAAGAAACTTGTGACAGCTGCTCATATGGTAAATCTTCTGGATCAAAAGAAACCTCAATAACCCACCTGCAGCACAGAATTTACCATCAGATGTTTTTAATAAAGTTTTGCATTCAGCACCTTGACCTTGAATTAACCTGAATCTTAAGAAAAATGCAAGTTTGGGAAACCACTTGAATCAAAATGTACATAAAAGTTTCTCTCTGATAATAATGGGTAAAGCCACAAAATTAAAATGCAGAGACAGATTAAAAGTTGCAGGATTTCAGATCTAGAGGTTTGTTTGTATTCATTATATAAAGGCCAGTTTGCAAAAACTGGATCCAGAAACAGCCCAACATCTGGATGTATTTGGGTCCAAGGTTTTGGGGCAGGCCCAGCATTTGTTTCCACCCATACAAACCAAAAATGGCAGGTTTGCACAGCTCTAGTTGAGCTCTCATACAACATATAGCAGTGCTTTTGCTGTCCACTTACATTCTAATAATTGATCACACAGCTGTGACTAGGTATGATTAGGGTGAAAGGTAAATACTGTACGTAATCAAACCCTGCTTGTTGACCTTGACTACAGTGAAGGAACAGGTTGGGTGGATGTTACCATTTTAGATTCCTACCTGGTGCCTAATGAGCCACACCCAGTGCTGGTCCAAAGGGCAGGTAAGACCTATCAACACACCTTGTGTATAGACTGTACATGAAAGGTAAACAAAGGTGACTGAGTTGACATCAGCTTTTTCTTTTAATAAAATGTATTTTCTCCTTTGTATAATTATTAATGCAGAAATAAACTTACTGAGAGAAAAAGAGAGAAAACCTGTGTACATATGTGAATGTGCTCAAAGTTTCCTAGGGTATATATTATAAAAGTGGAGCTTATTTGCAGCAGCTAACAGACATGACTTTCCAGTTCACAATTGTTTCTAACACTGCCTCAATAACTGCCTTACAGAGTAAACCTTCTTCATATGTGAACTAGAAAAAAATTGACATCACAACTAATTATTTCCCCCTACATCTTTTAGTAAAAAAAAAATTTTGGACATCCCTTCTAACCATGTACACTAATTCCTTTAAAACTGTCTGTACAAGTAATTGGATACCTCAGGAGACCAGTAATAGCACCTAGAGCCTTTAACTTATATCTTCCTGGTTTCAGTTAAATGAGTCTTTGGAAGGCAATTTGGTGTCTTGTGAAATGAAATTTGGTGGTCTCAGTCCAGTTCTTAGTGGACAGACATCCACATTACAAATTCATACTGATTCCATTTTGGGGAGTCTCCCCCAAAGTCAAGAACTAAATGGACACTGAAGCTGAACTGGCCCCTTACTCCTAGAAGTTGTCCCTTCAGGTCAGGGTTGAGGAATACTGGCAAGCCACAACAGAGATATTTGTACTGCCACTTTCTGTACTGGAGAAGCTCTGTGCATAGAAAGAGGACTACAGTCTCTAGGGTTGTGAAACTGACACCTTTCACAAACCCTAAACATATATTTATACAAAATACATTAGAGAACTAGTTCTATGATATGGTACTCTTCAGAAAAACATGAAAGTTTCTGAAAGTGGTTTCTTCTTTGAGCCGACGTGTAGAGGCACCCTTCTTTCACCATGTCAACTCATTCATTAAGGAACACTGGAATAGACCTAGTCTACAAAATACACTTTTGGGGCTGACAAAAATTGGTTGCTTAGCTGAAGTGGTCTTCTAATGAAGATGGGGCAGAATTGCTGTAGGTACATTTTAGTGATACTCTGGAACAGTTTCTTAAGAAAAAGGTTATCTAATAATGGTGGTTTCTTGTACGGGTTTCATTTAATATTATAGATGGTTGTGAAGTAAAACCCCTGTCCCAAACTTTGCTGCTCAGGACCATCTGTAGTATATCCTGGTAGGCCTTCATTAAGGGGTGGAACCAAGTTAATTCACCCATGGCTGTCTTCTGTCCTTTGGTTAAAGGAGGCAAATGTGAGTGATCACTAATGGTAAAATATCTAGGAATGTTAAGAAAATGTGTATGCCACTGTTTAAATGTAACTTGTAATAAACTGGAGAGAATCTAGAGGAAACCAACAAAAATGATAAAAGGTTTAGAAAATGTGACCTATGAGGAAAAGATTGAAAGAACTGGGCATCTTTAATCTAGAGAAGAGAAAGCTGAGGATACACATAACAGTCTTCAAATATGTAAAAGGTTGTTAGTGGATGGTGATCAGTTGTTCTCCATGTCCACCAATTGCAGTTTGCAGCCAGGCAGATTTAGGTTGGATATTAGGAAAATCTCTCTAAGTATAGCTAAGCACTGGAAAAGGTCTTAGGGAGACTGTGGAATTCCCATCCTTGGAGGTTTTTAAGAACAGTCTAGACCTGTCATGGGTGGCTAGAGTTTGACTCTTCGGGGCTAAGAGGAAAAAAAAAGTAGTAAAAGCTTATTTTTGACACTATCAGCAGATATGACTCAATGAAAAATAGAGAACAGCTCTGCTAAGTACCATAATGCAGTTTCTGCACAAACACATTTTGAGTAGAGCAGCACTTTAAATAAACTGGACCAAATTTGGCTCTGTGAGTTTTATCAGCTGTAAGTCAGTAACATCCATGTTTCCCCCTTTCCACATTGAATACACATGGAGTATGTTTTACACTTTGATTCTGGAAGTGGATCTATTTCACAAAATTGCAGTTACTATTATCCATTACTCTTCAATCCTGACAGCAGTAGTAATACTAGTACCCTGTGCTAGATTCTTTCCATGTCTGTTGTGGGATCATATCTGGGATTTGTTGGCCTTGTTAACTCTGAGTTTGGAAACTATTACCACCTTTCTTGCAAGAATCATGCTTAAACATGGTTAACTACAGTGTTTCAGACCACTCATTTGGAACAATACACTGTAGTATTTTTTATATGGGTACATCTCACGCTCCCCAGGTTAAAAGGTCTGTAAAGGCAAAGGGGCTAGCTACTGGGATCAATAAAGTTGCTCTTGAGTGACCTCTTTTGGCCAGTAAATGTAGCTCTGAAGAAAGTCGTATCCTGCCTATTCATCCTCATGGAGGAAGTGTTAGTGTTGCTGTGTGATGAAGCTACAAGAAATTGAAGATGGAATCCCAGAGGAACCTGACCCCACTCGCACACCATTTCAGAACAGGCACAGGAATATGAAAGGGATCTCAAACACCTGTCCTGTTATGTCCAAGTTCATTGTGATTTTGCTGTGGCAGTCCTACATCCTGCAAACATTTATGTGGTCACAGACGTTAGAAATGGAAAAGCCCTGTTAGGTAATGCAGTCTTACTCCCTCCGCAAGTACAGGGTTTCTTTCTGAGTATGTTTTCTATTGTATTGCCCCATCTAGATTTAATCTTGTCAAGGGCAAGTGTGTATTGGTGGTGGTTCTGCTTGCTTCTTAACTTGGAAATATCAAGATGTAAAATAGGAGCCAATGAATGGTACATTTAAAATTATTAGGTTTAGAATTATTAGGGTGCCCACCCATCCCTCATTTCAAGACACTGTCCCGTATGTCAATGATTTGTCCCGTATGATGCCCACCCATCCCTTATTTTAAGATGTACTGAAATGTATTAAAACTGATCACAAGTTACATTTTAACCATTACATTGAAAGTTGATGACGACTGCATTGTATGCCTGAGGGTGGCAGAAATATAAACCGAGAAAACAATATGTGATACTTCACACCGTCCCTCAGCACCCCAAGGGCTTAATGGGGGACGGGCCCTGAGCTACAGCAGCCCCCTGGGGTTGTTGGCTCTGGGCACCTGAGCGCAACCCCCAGCAGGCGAGAGCAGACTAAGTCCGAGCAGGCCGCAGGTAGTTCTGCTCCATCCCCATGCGGCGATGGCGGCGCCCGCCGAGCGCCCCGCCTCTCTCACGTGACAGCGGCCTGGCCCCGGCGCCAGGCGCCCTGGTCAGAAGATGGCGGCGCCGGAGGCCAGCGACAGCGAGGAGGAGGAGCTGGCGGGCTATGGCACCGCGCTGGAGCCCCTGCCGGAGGGTAAGGGAGCTCGGGGGGTCACAGCCGCCCCAATCCCGGCTTGCGCGGAGGTGTCCCCCTAAGTAGCCCGGCTAACGCCGCGGGCGGGCGGTGAGCGAGGGGCCTTGTCTCCCCGGAGCGCTCTGCCCACATGAGGCGGGGGGAGCCACCTGGAAGCCAGACCCAGCGGGGTAGCCCCCGTCTCGGCAGCCGCACATCCTGTCTGCTTCAGGGAGCGAGACGAGCCAGCGCCTCTCCATGCCCGCCGCCTGGTCTGCGGCTTCCTTCTCGTCCTGTCTCCCGCGAGTGCCTGTCCCTGCCCTGCGCCTGCGAGAGACCCGCCCGGCTCTCCCTGGTCAGGGCCCAGTAAACACGGCCACCTCCGCCTAGCCCGCGAGGGAGAGACGGGGCTGGGTGGGCGAATACTAACGCACCGAGGCTGTTGCGCTGCGGGGTGTTAATAGGGGAGGACAGCGTTGAAGAAACCTCTGGGCTTGGCCTGGTGGTTGGGGAGGCTCGATGTAGCAGCAATTAGTGCACACTGCACAGTCAACACAGTACCAGGGCAGGTCTACACTACAGCTGGGATGCCACCGGCGGTTGATTTAGCGGGTCTACAGAAGACCCGCCAAATGGACAGCAGATCACTCTCCAGTCGACCCCTGTACTTGAGGAGAAGTGTAAGATAAGTTGATAGTAGAGTTTCTCCTGTCAACCCACCGTGGTAACTCTACCTAAGGTACGTCGACTCACGTAGCTGGAGTTGGGTTGCATTGGTCGACTTACTACGGTAGTGTAGACATAGCTTTAGAGGGAAGTGGGTAGTACAGATGATAGGCCAAGAGCTGGCAAATGTACAAAACAAACAAACTGGAGGGAGTGCAGGGGATTCCCTTCTAATCTTTGAGGTCTTATCTACAGTACTCATGGGATTGGCAGGCAGCGATTGATCCAGTGGGGGTCAATTTATCGTGTCTAGTATAGATGTGATTAATTGACCGCTGAGCGCTCTCCCATCGACTCCGGTACTCCACCAGAACGAGACGTGCAAGTGGAGTCGACGGGAGAGCGTCAGCTGTCAACTTACCGCAGCGAAGACACCACAGTAAGTAGATCTAAGTACGTCGACTTCAGCTATGCTATACATGTAACTGAAGTTGCGTATCTTAGATCAACCCCGCACAGTAGTGTAGACAAGCCCTCAGTTACTGAAATCTCAGGTGTTACTTGTTGCAGTAGGTGGTCCTTAGTTTTCAGACACAAGTGTGATTAAGGCCTGGGTCTGCACGAGGATTTTGTACAAATTCGATTACGGTTGTGATTTTGTTTATCAAAATAGTTATACTAGAGCAACTCATAGTGTGGACAGAGTTATGGTGGTATAAAGATGCTTTTTGTGAGTATAGTTTATTTCCCTTCATGTACAAGAATAAGCTAGACCACTTGTACCGCTTTAATAATACCAGCGTTGTTAAAGCTGTACAAATTTTGTCTGTAAACAAGGCCTAAGTTGACAATATCTCTTTTAACAATGTCATTGCTAGGCCAAGTTCTCAAATGACTGTGCTTAAATGGAACATGAAAAATCCTGGCACCATTGAAGCACTAAGGCTTCAGTTCTCAGTACATTCAGACTGTTTCAGCAACCTGGAAGTTCCATGCATTTCTGTAAGGCCTTGTTGTTGGTGTTCAGATTTTTAAAAATAAAGCGAAGTTATATTTATTAAAATTGACTCTTTTTTTTTTCACGTCTGTACTCAGATAACCAAAAACACTGTGCATGGCTGATACAAGGCTTTTGCTATAACAGAATTATATTTCTCATAAATGTTGGAATAGAACTGATGGAAGTAAACAAAGGAAGCCCTCATTGTTATTTACTTAGATAAAAGTAGAAAGCAATTAATTGTTGTAAAAGTTAGTCTCTATAGTTATACAGTAAAATCCCCCTGTGGTTTGTAGTGCGTCTTACCCAAGGATTAAATACAATGTTGCTCATTTTAATACTGTTTCTTATTGCCTTACAAGGTTCAGGGTCAATACTTTTTCTTTTATATCCAGTTTCATAAAACTGCCCTGCAGCTGGATGTAAATATACATCCTACCATCAAAAGCACAGAGTGCATGTAACCAGTTGTGGGTGGGTGGGTGTGCATGCGTGTACATGCACAGGTGCACTGGCCACAATGTTTATCCTTCATGCCATGTATTATATATGCACAGTATTATATTTCAATGGTCAATATTTGCATAATGTAAGGATCCTGCCCTTTAAAGGCCAGGACAAGAGTTTTGAGGCCTTAGAGGCCTGATCCTGCAAGCACTTCATGGTGGGGCTTAGTGCTCACTGCTGTGAAATCAGTGGGCAGTAAGCACTGCATACAGCAATGTTTCAATTGTCTATCCCTGAGATTATAAATCTCTTGGAGAAATGACAGTATTTTACATGTTTTTGCCAAGCCAAGCACACTTTTGGTTTTCAGTAAATAAGAATGAGTTTACACACAACAATGAGTTTACACAAAAAGGAGATTATATATACACTTTAAAATTTCTTATTATGCAAATCCGCCTGTTCCCTTGAAGTCGTCTTACGTGATTTCGGCACAGTCAGCTGTATGAAATATTTCAAGGTCCATGATCCTGCAATAGATTGCATGCAGCAGATGTTTGCACCTGTATGGAGCCTCATTGACTTCTCTTAGGGGGATGGTGCTATTGCAAGTGAGGTTCTGACCACTTAAATATAGCCTTGACTTTTAAAGATCCTGTTGACTGTTTGCAATGATAGTGTTGTTAGTTAACCTCTGTCTTGATTAATTTCAAAATTGGATAGTTATATTCTTCCTTCCAAATTCCTAAAGCTTCAGTTGGATATGATGATGATATCACGGTTGGAAGGGACCTCAGGAGGTCATCTAGTCCAACCCCCTGCTTAAAGCAGGGCCAATCCCCAAATCCTCAAGGCTTGAACTCACAACCCTGGATTTAGCAGGTTAATACTCAGACTGCTGAGCTATCCCTTATGCAAGCCCTCTGTTATGATAATAACACTTAGCAATTTTCATAATGCTTTACAGTCAGTGCTTAGAGCACCCTCTAAAATAGGAAAATAAATATTATTCGTCGCATTTTACAGATCGGGACATTAAGGAGACAGACAGTTTGTGGTTTGCCCACAGCCATGGAAAAAGTCGGTGTAAGAACTGGGATTAGGATTTAGAAATTCTTCATCACTGTTTTTATTTTCTTATTCTCTCAGTTCCTGTTTGAAATAGCAGCATGTAGTACTGGCATGCACAGTTGAACTGCTGTCACTTTCCTCTTCAGAGTTGGTTGCTATTCCTGTGGGGAACAAATAGTTACTGAGAAGAGTGGGGATTTGATTCTCTGTTCAGGTTAACTCAGTTTCCTGTTTTTTTTGTATTTTGATAATTGTAGGTGAACGAATTAAGAAGCCAATTCCTCTTCAAGAGCAGACTGTTAAAGACGAAAAGGGACGATACAAACGTTTTCATGGAGCATTTAGTGGTGGTTTCTCTGCTGGCTATTTCAACACTGTTGGTTCAAAGGAAGGTCAGAGATTGTGTCTGAAACTAGTTCCTCTCATGGAGAAGAACTGCAGTAATACTTTATCAAAACATAGCACTACTACATTTATTTGTGGGAAAACAAATGTAAATTGGTATTATGTATTTTTTTCTGCTGATGTTCACTGTAAATAGTTATACAGTACTTTTCAATTAAAATGAACATCATTGAAGCTGTTACCCTTGGAATGCTCTGCTTATGGATGCATCACGTTGTGTTGGTGTGTCCTTAATGTGTTTCTGATTAATAGAATGGCAAAATGGAAACACATAACCTTTCCTTGCTGCATTCATACATTATATTAGAGTTTCTTTTTATACATTTCTTAAAGATTTGCTTTCTTTTAAGGATGGGCCCCTTCAACTTTTGTATCATCACGTCAGAAGAGAGCAGACAAAACAGTCCTTGGACCAGAAGACTTTATGGATGAAGAGGTAAATTTACAAAAAATATACAAAAAGTTGCGGCATGACAATACTTCAGATGTTTGGCCATTTTATCATTGTGTATATTGTTGCATGAATTTATGTAGATATAGATAATAAAATCACTTTTATTGTAGATAGTACTAATAAGAAATTTGTAAGAATGATCCATTATTTTAATTTTTCATCAAATAACTGATTTAATCTTGTCAGGGACAAGTGTGCATTTGGTGGTGGTGGGTTCTGTTTACTTCTGAGCTTGGGAATATCAGGATGTAAAATATGAGCTTCCTAGATTTGCTGGCATAGTTTTGAGGGCTGATGGGTGTAGTTGGGAGCTGTTTCAGCCTTTGAATGTTTGTAGGCAATTTAAAAACCCTATTTTGTTTAACTAAGAGTCTTCTAGGTAGGACCTGTTTAAAACAAACAAAAAGAAAAACAGAAAGCAAACAAAACTTTCTAGGTCTCCATTATAAAGAAGCATATGTAAATAAAGACTGTGATTTTTGAAGGTGCATAAGGGGAGGTAGGTGCCCAATTCCATTGAAATTTAATTAGAGCTGGACACCTAACTCACGTAGGTGCCTTTGAAAACCCAGCCAAAATAAAGGGCATAAATTCCAGGTTTTCCTTGGATGATCATCTTTAATATTAGTCTATATTTGAAGAAAAGTTATTTCTAATTAGAATTTTTCCATTTTGTGTGTGTGTTTCTCAGGATCTAAGTGAATATGGGATAGCGCCTAAAGAAATTACAACGACAGATGACTTTGCTTCCAAACCCAAAGACAGAATAAAAGAAAAAGCTAGGCAGATTGCAGGGGTAACTGCATCCATTCCAGGAGCCACTGCACTGCATGATTTAATAGCACCAGCAAAGTGAGTAGATATAGCGCATCACCCCCAAAACACCTATGATGAATTAGCAAATAAAGGAATATCTGACAACTGCAGTCAATGCAAATTACTGCAAAATATATAAAATTGCCTTTTCAAAGGGACCTCCACCTGCCTTCTTGTTTTGAACATGCAAATTTGCGCGCACTGAATTTGCAGTTCTGCACACAAACTACATATACAAATGATAATACGTGAAGAATTGTGCTTACAAAAAGCTACTAGGAAAATTTGGCCCATACTGTTATGAATTTATTTATAGCTTTCAGTAGCTTCACCATGAATACTTTTAAATTAGTCTGTCAGCATAAATGTTTTGTTCTTAATTTTCTCTTAGAATAACTATTGGTGTTGAATTATTGCGAAAAATGGGCTGGAAAGAAGGACAAGGAGTTGGACCTCGAGTAAAGAGAAAGCCACGCAAAGAAAAACCTGGTATGTTCAATTAAGTTTTGAGTAATGGAAAATGAAAAGTTTCTAGTCTTCTCTGTGCTATTGAGAAGATCTTGTAAAAACCTTTTATTTGCTCTGTGGTTAAATTTTTTTTTTAAGGTAACTAAGAGAAACTTACTGAAGAATTGTAACTTTATAGTATGGTGCTGTTATGTTTTTGCAGATCCTGAAGTAAAAGTATATGGCTGTGCCCTACCACCTGAAGGATCTGAGGGATCTGAGGTATTATGCAGGCAAAAGTTTCTGTTTTTTATATAAAAGCAGTATTTGTAAGTTATATTTAAAGTATAACTTTCAATATATGTAAAAAAGTATAACAAAAAAAAATCTATTATCTGACTCTAGAATACTAATATTTGTAGTGTTGGTCCCATGACATTAGCGAGACAAAGTGGGTGATGTAATATCTTTTGTTGGACCAAGTTCTGTTGGTGAAAATGACAAGCTTTCAAGCTACTCAGAGCTTTTTTTCTGAATATTAATGGTTGGGTTAAGGTAAACCTAGGACAGCTCCTTTTCTAGTCAGGCATGTGCAGTGATATCCGTATGTATTTAGAGAACTCTTAAACATTTTCAGAATTGGACTTCATCGTAACTAAATGTTGCTGTGGAACTTACATTTTTATACTGCTGTACAGAGTTCAATGTTTATTTATTGTAATGTACTTAACTTTGTAAAAGGATGAAGAGGATGAATATCAGCCAGAGAATGTGACGTTTGCACCCAAAGATGTAATGCCTGTAGACTTGACTCCTAAAGAGAATGTCCATGGACTTGGTTACAAGGGTCTAGACCCCACCAAAGCATTGTTTGGGGTTTCAGGAGGAGAACACCCCAGTCTTTTTACTGATGGTTCTGAAAAGACAAGTGATCTACTTGGTGATCTGAGACATAGTAAAGGAAGAAAATTGGGTATCTCAGGCCAGGTAAAGCATTACTGTATATACTGTGTTGAAGTGCCAGTTATAGGAAATAAATATATTTGTCTTAAAATCTCTCTAAAATGGAATTAAAACAAAGTTTTAACGCAAATTGAAAATACCATTTCTGTTATTAAAAATAATACTTTGTACTACTCTGCTCCCTTCTCTCTGAGAATCTGAAAGAGAACATGAATTAAATCTTAATAATACCTTGTGATGTGGGATAGTAGTAATATACCAAATTTGAGATGGAAAACTAAGGCACAAATAGGTAAAATGACCAAACACTAATAAACAGGGTCAGCCTGAATCTTGAATTTAATATATTTTTATTGGTTGAAAGAGGCAAGGATCATTGGTTCCTTTTACAATATGCATGACATTCCAATATTAATATTGTGATTGAAATAAATTGTGAGAGAGTGGAATAAAACAAACGTATACTTTTTTTTTTTTAATACATTGAAAGTACTCTTAAAATTGCAGTAGAATCTGCAAGGGCCAAATGCTATGCTTCCTAGTCCATAATCAGGCAACACTTCTGTTTAAGTCAATGGCAATTTTTGCTGTAAATATAGATATTTCTGTTATTACAGTGTTATTTCACATTCTCAGAGACCCAGGAACAGTAGGAAAAAAAATGACACTACCTTATCAATGTGAAGCAATGCTTTCATTAAATGTTCCCTTTCATAAAGTAGTCTCTTTCTTTTTTTTCTACTGTTCCTAGCTTTCTACATTTATTTCTCCATGAGGCCTGATAGAATGATCGCAAGAAACTTTAAGTGTGGTTTGAGAACAGGACTGGGAGGCAGGCAGGCTACCTTGCTTCTGTTCCCATAGACTTGCTAACATAGACTTGCTATGAAGCCATGGTTGAGTCCATGAAGCTTCTATATGGCTTAGTAAGTTAATGAGTGTAATGTAATAATATCATGATGAGTGTGGTGTAAGTAAAAATGAAAATGAACATTAAATTTCTCCAGTTGGAGTAAAATGAGCTTTTTGTGAACCAGAGATGTTTAATTTTTGGCCATTTCCTTCCAACTCTAGGTTCTGTCAGCCACATTCAATTTTCCTTTAGCACTATGCCCCTGTGATTCATGTTTTCACACAGAGAAACACTGTCAAGTTATGTGATTTTTGGGAAAAAATAAATATGGTCAAATATGGTTGTATTTATTCCCATTACGTTGTTCTTCTCCTCTTTAAAGGCCTCCTGCCAGCATAATTATTTTCTTCCTTTAGAGCTCAACTTGTGCTGTTCGTATTTAGATGGCAGGATACATTGTTCAGTGTTATATAGCTAATCCTGCCAATTATAAACCAAACATGCCTCTGACATAGCGGTCCCAGTCCCTCTCTGCTGGAGGAGCTGGAGGACACGCTTGCTGTTTTGATCATTGGTCTCCCATTTGGCAGGGTAAAGTACTTCCTACATGAAAGTTATCAAACTGGTCCCAAACATGTAATTTTAATTTCAGAGACAAAATATACATATTCTGACATGTTACTTTTTTCAAGACAGAACTGTTATATTTTGACACTGTAGAATTCTAACCATTTGTAATTTAAAATTTTTTTCTAGGCTTTTGGTGTAGGAGCTTTGGAAGAAGAAGACGACGATATATATGCTACTGAAACATTGTCAAAATATGATACAGTTCTGAAAGATGAGGAACCTGGAGATATGCTATATGGTTGGACTGCACCTAAGCAGTATAAAAACAAGAAAGGTAAGAATTATAGATAGATCTGAAGTTTCAGTATAATTATACTTAAAATGTATATAAGAATGTTAACCTCTATTTCCCAAATATGTTCATTTATAAAGGATTGATATTTTCTAGCCCTGAGATCTCAATATTTCACCTAGTCTCTTCCATTACCATTACTTGTAGTTCAAAAGCAGATTAAATGAAAACTTCTGCTTTCTTCAGTTTAGTCATGTATTTATCTGAAAACATTTTTTTTCTGCTGCAGAAAAAATAGTAAATAAAAAGCAACACCACTATAAAAATACAGATGATATTAAGAGAGCTTATTCCAAAGGTGTCTGTGGCCAAGGTATAAAATATTATATGGAAAAAATGTTAAATATCATGGTTGAAAAGCACTCAAAAGTTAGGAAATGCCAGGATGAAAGTTGCCAATGCAATAGATATGAAACTACGTTAGCTTTATACAGCTCAAAATTACTATGAAAGAAGGCAGTTGTAAGAGGAAAATAATTACCACTAATAGTGGTAATAGTTCAGCACTAACATTAGTGGTTATGGTTAAAAATCTCAGAAATACTGTGTGCACTAGGTTAGAACTAATACTAGGCTGTGATAACTTACACAGTAGTTTTAATGTCAGAAAAGATGCATGAATATTTAAGAATCCTTCAGTAATTTACTTGCAAATATAGGGCCTGATTTTGTAGCCCTTACTAATATGGGTAGTCTTTGGATTTAGTTTAATGTACATACATAAACTTCTGAATTTCTTTCAAAATGAAATTGATTCCATCAACATTGGCTTGAATTTGGTTCGATCAGCATACATAGTGTATAACCAGTCACAGCCGTGGAGGCTTCGATGGATTCTAAATGGGATAGGCATGCCTCAGGGATTGTTGTTAAGCAAAAATTATGCAGGATATGAAAGTCAGTGGTAACTTTTGCATATTCTGTTTATATTATACAATGCATAGTAATATTAGTTATTGCTGATTATTCACAAGTTGAGGAAAACTGTAAAGGTTTTTAATAAGGAATTTAAACATATCAGGATATACTAATTAAAGGATGTAGTATAAGAAAATAGAATTGTTTGAAATTATTTAGTTAAAAAATTAAAGTTGAATATCCCTGTCTATGAAGTTAGTTCTATAGTTGTTGGCTTTGAAAGTTATGACTAATTCTGTAATAATTTTATAGGAATAGAGAAAGAAGTTAGATATATTGGCAAAATTCTGGATGGCTTTTCCTTGGCTTCTAAATCATCAGCTCCAAAGACGGTAAATAAAACATAAATTTTTCTCTTAGCAAAAACAACTATTATAATTTTGCCATCTTTACGTGTTTAAATATAGACAATAAGTAATCACTCATATGTCAATAATAATCAAATAATTTATGAAGGAAAGATGTAAACAAGCCTAATATAGATCTATACTGTGATATGCAATTTGACTGCACGCTTGGTTATTTCTCTATTCTACTGCATTCATATTGTGTCTTGTAATAGGAATAAAACATGTTGGTAAGCAACAAAGGTATCCTAAATAGTCAAAACTATAGGTTTTCAAGTTGATAATACAAACCTGAAGTTTGTCCATCCACTAGACATACTAAATGCATTCAGAGCTGCTCACTACTGTTTGGCAGCAGTTTGGAAAATTGGTTTTAGCAAGAATAACGTATATATTCTGCTTGTCTGTTGTTCAAACATAACCTCATATTTTCTTAGTGACCAAGACCTCTCAAATTCACTCATAGTGACAAATTTGTTTTAACCCTATTTTTAGGACTTAATTTTAAGTATAAGATGTATTGGTATAAGTGTAGAATGGGATAAAATCCTGGCATATATAAAATTTTGTGACAGTATGCTTTTCCTAAAGAGGAAATAGAAAGAAAAATCCACTTAGTATACTTTACCATAAGGAGGCATTGGGACATCTGTTGTTCATTGAGGACTATTCTTTTAAGAGATATGAAAACAGAATTTCAGTGGAGGATACGAAGGTATTTTAGAAGTTTAGGGAAACTATTCAACTTTTAAAATGTAACGTTTGAAAGTGCATGTAATTCCCATTTTAAGGAAGGTAAATTCTTAAGCAATATCCAAAGCATTTTCTGAAAATTTTTTTTTTTTTAAAAAGCAGTTCTTGATTTGCTGTTTGATCTATGGTATAATGTTTATAAACTGACAATTTGGTAATTATTTTTTTCAAGTTTCAAATGTTCCTGTTTATTACAATGCCATTTATTTATTGACTCAGACTAATTGAGCCTGTCCAGTTTGTTTGTTATATAGCTTACTTTTCTATTGTTAATGTTCACAAATTAAGTTGACAGTACTTAAAGGAGTATACAGGTTGTGGATGTCCTTTTCTGCAAGTCTGAGCAGTATATACTAGTAGTCTATAGTAAGACTAACTTTTGTACGCTGCCCAGTGGTTTTAGTGAAGGACATCTCATCTATAAATAACAAATATGAAACTACATCTCTCACTGTGTTTTTCTGTTTGTTTTGGAAGACTTATCTACCGCCTGACCTGCCAAGGGATTACAGACCAGTCCATTACTTTCGACCAGTGATAACAGCTAGAAATGAAAACCCCCTTTTACTTCAGGCATTAGTTGAATCAACTGGGAAACGCGAGACTGATACTCCACAGCAAAACAGACACACACTGAATGCATCTCAGAGGAGGGAATTGCTAGGAGAGACTGCTCTAAAAGGTATGTGACATAGTGTGTGACCATACTTCTCCTTGTTTCATTATAACGTAGATTCACTTAACACTGACTATGGTTATCCCCATAATATTTTTAGCACAGGAAATACTTGTTTACAGACTTGAATGTTTACAATCTTGAATATATATATTTTCTAATTTCATAAAACTAAAACTAAAACACCCCTTATGTTAGCCAAAATATTGGACAATATGATCCCTAAATGTCAATTACTGGGAATACCTACAGGTGTTTTCAGTTCCTAACACTAATTAAAGGAGAAAAGTGTGTGTGTGTGTAAAGGTATTTCATTTTTTACTTCCATGAAGCCTAAATTTATTTTTCTTTAAATTTCTGCTTGTGGGGTTTTTTTTGTTTTTGTTTTTAAAACCTTAGAAATTCAGATCTTGTGTAGCCTGGAAGATTTTATAGCTCTCTAGTCACTAGTGTTATTGTGACATTATATGAGTCTAGAGAAAATAGCAAATAAGAGGGAAGGGGGATGTTAGACTTCTTAAAACTTTTTTTTTTTTTGGATTGACATCTGTTTAATGTCAACCAGTAAAGGATACTGGAGAAAGAACAGGTTAATTGCCTTTCCCTTCAGTTAAGTTGTGAGGCCACAATACTCATGCTGCAAAACTGGGTGAATTGATTTAAATCACAGATTTTAATCCGTAAGAAAGTAACCTTTAGTAAAATAATCTATTTTAATCTTGCTTTGTATTTGTACATTTGAGTTATTATGCTAAAGAAAGATTGGTTCTCATTGGTTGGTAACCATTAAAATATGTTGATTGGCAACTAAATGTAGCCTTTGTACTTATTTTGGTCCTTTTTTTCTAATCAAGATATTCTATTTTTATACACATTTATTTAAGCAAGTATATCATTTAATTTACATTTATTCAGATTTTTAATTTTTACATTTACATTGTTAGAATATGGTAAATGATGCATTTCTTTACTAGATTATTCATTTTTTACTTGATTTGTATCAAGCTCTGAATAGAAATTTAATTAAAAATGCACAAACAAGCATTTTAAATTTTATTAGACAAATAAAACTATCAAATGTATGCGATACATTAAAAAAAACCCAAGTCTTAGTTTATCAAAATGTGTTTTTCATTTAAAACTGACTTATTAAACAAAGGAAGTATTATATGTAGTTACTGAACTTTGTTTCTCATCATCATGTCCTTCAAGATTTTAGAACTAATAGGCCTCATTCTCTCACATAGTTTTATTAATAGATTAGAAGAAAAGCCATTGGGTTTTTTACTTTGAGTGAACTAGTCATTGAACTGAATTAGTTGAATAAACTGAGATGAAGAAAACATTATTTCTTTGCATGCAGAAGAGGCTACTCTTGCCAGAAGCTGATTTAGCACTTGAACAATCTCAGGTTCCAGATGCTTAGCCAGTGCACTTCCCGCCAGTGCAGTGGTTTGACTTGCTTTAAAACTTGGCAGCAAACATGTACTGCTTAATATTTATTTAATTTAAATTATTTTAATAGACTATAAAAAGTTTAGGCCTTAACATAGGTTGTCATCATTTCAAATTTAACTTGAAATAGGTTTATTTATAAAAAAAAAATAAACCTGCATTTTATTTAAATAAAAAAATCTGATTTTAATAAAAGCCATCTGATTGTTTTGATTTTTTTCTTTAAATAATAGATTTTTATCCACCCTGCTCTGAGACCCCCCCAGAAGAAGGGGCCCCCGCAAAACCTGGAAAGGTCAGACTTCACATTTCTCAATAAAAACCAAGGAGAACGCTTCCTTTTTGTCTTTAGCCTTTCAAGCCTTTTCCACACATCATAAATAAGCAACATATGGCACAAACATAACTTAAAAAAATATCCATTACAGGTCTCTCTTAAATAGCTGAGACAGAAATTAAGATTGTATAATAGCTACAATAATGCTATTTTGTCAGCTTTTAAAGCATTCCACCTGGCAAAGCTCCATGGCATGGCCTTTAACTGTCTGGCTCGTGAGAACTGGAGATAGCCTCCGAACTAACAGTACTACTTTTAATCAACAGGAATAGTTGTTGTTGGGTAATATGAATAATTCCCTCACCCTTGCTCCTGAGGGCTGAGCATGACACTTCTGTAGCATCCCCAGCCCTTCTTCACTTGGGAAGCAAGTGACAGGGACCAGGAGTTGCACTGTACATGGCAGAGTTTGGCACTGAGACCACTGGGCTAACCAAGCGCAAATTATAACTGAAAACAGCATAATAGATTAATATAATAGCTAAATTATATGCAGTTAATAATAATGCACATGTTTATATAATAAAAGAAGAAAATATATGGGATTGTCCAATACTTTCAAACCACTAATGTAACTACAGTAAAAGCTATGTTATCCATCACAATATGTCCCTGCTGCTTCTAAGCAGAGATGCAGCTAGGCAGCTCTGCGCGCTGACTCCACTCCATCCCAGGCCAATGGGAGTTGCAGGGGCGGCGCCTGGAGGTGGAAGCAGCGCGCAGAGCCACCTACCTGTACCTCTGCTTAGGAACAGCAGGGACATGTTGCTGCTTGTGGGGAGCCACCCGAGGTGAGCACTGCCCGGATCCAGCACCCAAACTCCCTACCAGAATTCGTGCCCTGCACCCACTTTCACGCCCCCGCCCTGAGCCCTCTTCCCCCATCCAAACTCCCTCCCTCTTAGTTAACCGGAGTTTTTGACTTACCAGTGCATTTCCCCAACATGCCGATAACAAAGCTTTTACTGTATTAGATTCTGAAGGGGTTTTTTTTGTTTTGTTTTGTTTTTAAATGGAGCATATACATATGCTTTACAAAATTTTACATTCCAGATTTCTATGAAGTCTAGATCTTTATACTATCAAATGTAGACATCCCTGGTTTATAGTATGCCAGTTGATTTGTTTTTCATCATATGTATCTCTATATATCTATCAGTACAGAGATCTGGTGGGGCACAATACATATGAATGAGTGTGAGGCGCTATCCTGCTCCTTTCATAAAAGATGCATCCACTCAAACAGCAGTAGGTTCACCAAAGATGTAACTTGTAAAAACGATGTGTGTCTGTCTATAATTTTTTATTCTAGTGTAAAAATTGCAGTGAGAGCCACTTTTGGTGAAAGAAATCTCTCTTTAAATGACCATTTAAAAATATTCCTCAGGGTTTCCAGCAAAATTGTGACATTTAAAATTAACCACTACTAGAGTATTGATTTTTGATGATTGCTTGGGTATCTGAATGTATGTACATCCTATATTTAGACACATTTTTGTTTAGATAGGGAAATAATATACATGTAATATGTTTTATTCATGACAGTAGAGATAGTTACAAAGACGTTTTCTTTTTCAAATATCTCCTTATTGCTTTTTCCTATCCTCAGGTCCATGTCCTTCTGTTTTGGAGTATCTGTCAGGGAAAGACAAAGAGAGAATCAGAGAAGCAAAACAGGCAGCTGAACAACAAATGAAAACACAAACTTTGCCTCGGCAATCCCTGAATATGTCATCTTCCTCAGATGGTGTTCATCACAAATGGCAAATGGCGTTCGGGGGGCAGTTAGCCACCCCTGGTTCTAGTGACTTCAAACCATTTGCAAAAAATCCAGAAAAACAAAAAAGATATGAAGATTATGTAGAGAGTCTTAAACAAGGACAAAAAGGTAAATAGCAAATGGTCATGAAACTCTTCTGCATTTTTTTATTTGGAAAAAGTTATTTCTGCAATTTTGATTAAGTATTTCATTTTAAGCTTCTCATAGGCTTGATTCCAGAATTCCATATATAGCACTTTTCCTTCTGTTTCCTGAGGCCCTAATCTTACAAACTTTAGGCACATAAGTAATCCCATTGACGTCAATAGGACTACACATTAATTTAAATGTTTGCAAGATTGGGGGCTTTGATCATACTCATCTTAGTTTCTCTGATCCCTCATAATATAGCTCACAACCTCACAGATGAGGGGTTTTCAACCTTTTTCTTTCTGAGGCCCACCCCAACATGCTATAAGAACTCCACGGCCCACCTGTGCCACAACAAATGGTTTTCTGCATATAAAAGCCAAGGCCGGTGCTAGGGGATAGGAAGCAGGGCAACTGCCCACCAAGCTACATTGCTCTGGCTTCAGCTTCTGCCCCAGGTGGTGGGGCTCAGGGCCCTGGGCTTCAACCCCATGCGGTGTCAGACTTCATCTCTCTGCCCTGGCTTGCAGAGAGTCTAACACTGGCCCTGCTTGGCAGACCCCCTGAAACCTGCTTGTGGCCCCCTGGGAGGCCCTGGACTTCTCGTTGAGAACAACTGTCATGGACCATACTGTGATCTTGCAGTTTTTTTTTTGTTTCCTTCTTGTTTACCTTCCAGCTCCATACCTTCAACCTGCTTTTAATACTCATCTCTCTTTTGTAATTAAGACCATATGTACTTTGGGTACAGGGGGACCATAGTAATGTTAATTTAGTCTGTCACCAGGAAGTATCCTTCATTCCCTACCCCCACACAACAGTTTCATGTTCCAGAATACCCATTGATGTAAAATATGATGATTTTCAATAGTTATTATTTTCAAGGATGGGTATTTTTGCTGTGCTCTCCAGGCCGCCTTGCTCCACTCTTCAGGTCCAGCTTAAAACCTTCCCCCCTGCTCCCCAAATATGCCAGGGAAATGGGGAGCTCGTAGTTGGCTTTATCAGTTAATATCCAGGGCTCCCTGTTCTTCAGTGGCTGTGCTGTTCTCTAGGAAAATCAGCTACCCAGCCTGTGCATCTGGGTTCCCCCCACTTTCCATCTGCAAACTGGGCTTCAGCTCTGCTGGGCTTCATGGATCAGTGTAGGGAGCAGGTACTGTAATCCAGTTGACTTGCATTTGGTGTGGAAAACTGGATAATGAGAGACAGATCTCAACAAGACAGGGAAACAGAAAACAAATGTCAGATGCCCAGTTGCAGCAAAAGGGCAATTCTGTGGCAAAAATGCTGTTTTTGAGGTATTTTTGAAAAAAGCCATATCTATGGAGTCCATGAGGTCTCTTACTAAGATGAAGGAAAGCCCGGAATCAGAAGTTGGTCCAATAAAAGATGTTACTTAACCCACCTTGTGTCTCTGAGATGGAGGCATGTTACTACTTTGGTTTTTTTATGTTATTTCAGGTGCATTTGGCTGTTCGTTGATGTTGAGCTCTGTCTTTGGACCGGTAGTTTATCTGCTTAGGACATAGATTGTTGCTTTGTATAAAATGGAACAACTTAAATGTAGTTATTAGTAGAACAGGATGAAAATGCAGGAAATCTTGAAATAATGTGGAAGGTCAAAAACCTCATATCAGAAGCTCGGCTTGGTATTGATTTTGTTCCTGTCTCTAGAAGCAAATATGAACCAAAATCTGTAAACAGGAAAGGATGATTTTTTTTTTGTAAAGCTACTTGGCATATCTGAATTTGCATTTATGAGCATGCACATTTTATGCATCCAAAAAGCCAATTTGAATACTCAAATGCAAATCTAAACTTTACTAGCAAGTTCACATATTGAGTTTTTTACCTTTACATTTCAAGCATTTTGTTGGAGTTGTGTGTGATGTTTTGTTTTCTATGGAGCAATTCATATTTTGTATATTCCAGTGTGCATTACAGAGCAGTGAGCTAGGTGTCAATGGTACAGTAATGGGTTAGGTAAATGAAGTAGCCACCATTCATTTGTCAAAGATTGTCATTCTGACACTATATTGGGCAATCATCTTTGGCTACTGAAGAATAGTGTATCCAGCAAGACACCCGGGGTTACCCCTATTCTTTATTTCTGACGTTTTTTTGGCATATTTATATTCAACTACATATTCATCAGACCTTTGTGGAGATGAGCTTGACTTCTGGCATTGTGTGAAAGAATCACAAAATGAGTTAAACGAACGTACAAGTGTATTTTATACTTAAAAGTAACTTTTAAGGGCTGCTAAGCATTTCTATCCTTTAACTTACAATAGATACACCAGAGAGTCATTCAGATCCAGGTATGACAGAATGGGAGCTAGGAAGGGAACGAGAGGAGTTCTTCCATGCAGCAGTGCTTTACAAATCCTCCAACTCAGTCCTGTCATCAAGATTTACTCGAGCCAAGCATGAAGATGACACCGACAAAGTGGAAGTTCCTCGAGACCAAGAGGTTCATGCTGTTAATAATCCTTTATTGTGATTACCTGTGTTAACACTCAGTAGCACAGTCCAATTTATTTAAAACATCATGGTAGAAGATAAATATAATAGTGTTCTGTTGCCTTAAGAAATCAAAAGGAAATATACAATACTGCTGGCACAGCAGTATTGTAAAGTATTTATCCTTTAAGTTCACTGAATGTTGACACCATTACCATAATAGCAGGCATTTTAAGAAGGTGATTATATTCTGTATATAATCAACATTTGAATTTTACAGATGGATATTGATGACAAAGAATCTGCAGTGAAGATGAAGATGTTTGGCAAGCTCACAAGAGATAAGTTTGAGTGGCATCCTGAGAAGCTACTGTGTAAAAGATTTAATGTTCCTGATCCCTACTCTGAGTAAGATGATTAATCAAATATCTTAATGCTTTCAAAAGAATTTTTTTAATTGTTCTGAAATGTATGTTTGTGTAATGTTTGGGGAACATGCCAGCTTGATATCTCTGAAGGCTGAAACCCTCTCTTTATCTTCAGAATAGATGCAACCCAGGTAGAACAGCAGGCAGGCTTCCTTCTGATAACTTGCCAATTTGCTTTTTACCTAAACTAGGAGGATCACCTCATTAGAGATACGTTGAATGGAAATAGGTGATCCCCCCCCAGAACATAGTGGATGCTCCTTTGTTAGGGTTTGTATTCATGGACTCTGCTTGTTTTGTGGATAATCTGAGACTTCATTTTCCAATGTTGTCCATCCATCCCATCATTAAAAACAACGATTGACAAATAATTTCATTTTTTCTCTAGTTCATCGATTGTTGGGTTACCCAAAGTGAAACGTGACAAGTATTCTGTATTCAATTTCTTAACTCTACCGGAGTCTACCACAACAACTATAACTCAAACAACAAATGAAAAAATACAACAGAATATCAATCCTAACAGTAAGTGGGTCAGCATTTTATTAGTGTAATCCCAGTAATTAATAATTTAAAAAACATTGATGTACTCGTCATGGAATGTATAATACCAAGATGCAATTTCCTTAAAAATAAAAGGGAACTGTTTGAAAACTCAGAGCTACATATATAAGGCCAGAGCAGTTGAAATCAGTGGAGTTATACTGATTTATAGCACTGAGAATCTGGCCAATAGAGAGCTTCTAGTTTTAAGATTTTTTATTTTTAAAATATAGGCAGTAATGGTAAAGCAAGTATTAGTAAATAATTGACCTGACCATGACATGCTGTAGTAGTTAATATAAAGCTAATTAACCATGCTGCTTGGGATCTTGTACCATTTTTTTTTAGAGCCAAAGAAACCATCAAGATGGGATGTATCTGACAAAGAGAAGAAGAAAAAGGATTCTATTAGTGAGTTCATAAGTCTTGCTAGATCAAAAGTTGATATTCAGCAGCAACAACCAGAATCAGTAATAGAAGACAGAAGTAGAACAAATGAACCCCTTCCCAATAAGGTATATGATCTCCAAAGGTTTGACATTTTCAGTAACATTCATGCTATTGCATATTGCTCTTCTCTTTGTTGATCTTGTTTTGAAATGCCTTTCCTTGTGCATGGAAAGAGTCAGTATTAGCAACTCATGCTAAGGTAGAAAAGACATGTCTGTACTTGAGGCCAAATTATGCCCTCCACCTGTGGGAAAGAAAGCTGCTTTTCCACAATATGTCTCCTATGGAAGCTCCTCTACTGGGGCTCTGCAAGCACTGGGTTCCTCAAATGGAGAGGCTGCAGGCCCACGGCAGATCTTGCTGCTCTGCAGTGTCATATATTCACAAATGTACACTATGGGCTCTAAATTACTCAGGTTCCCATACTGTGAACTTAAGCTTCCATCCCCATGAAAGATGAGCAGTGGGAGGCGGGGTCCTGGTCACCATAGTTCCTGCAGCAGCATGTTGTCAAGAAGATGAGGAAACCAGGAGGCAGTGTGAAGGCACCAGTTGACTATAAGTGGCACTGCATTTATCTTGGGAGTTCCATGAGTTCTTTGGCCTGAATCTCCCTATTGTGTGCAGTGGGAGGAAAAACACCAATTTTCCCCCCTGCTAAGACAGAAAATGGGGAAAAAATTCTGCAACAGTAAACTATTAAATTTTTAGTCTTCTGCATGGGGAAACATATACATTGATGGGGAATCTGGGATATTGCCATGACAGTATTTAGCATTGAAATGCTTTGTATTTTTATTCACATCATTTTGCCCTAGAATTTCCTACATAAAGCACATAATTTTAATATCAGTGGTTCTCAGCCTGTGGTCATGTGCTGCTGGTGGTACATGAAGAGCTGGCTGATCTCAGGGTGTTGGCAGTCTTTGTTTCAGTAAGACAGCTGAAAACAGATCTCTCATAAGCAAGTCGGTGTAGTTGCCACAGGAATATGTGATAATGAGTTTGAGGAAAGGTTGTGTCCATTTCTAGAAGTTGGAGGGGAAGTAGTCCAAACAATGGGGAGGTGGGGGGAACCTCAATCCTTGCTTTCTATGGAGAAATGTATAGTTCAGATGAAGGAAAACACTTGTACTTCTAATTCTTGCTGTTTTACTGAAGAAGCAAAACAGTAATCTGATGTACATGAAACTCTGCAGGCATGTAGATCTTGATACGAAGTAGGAAATTTATTTTGTTTGAGTACTATCTGCGATAGAGAGCAGTGTGATTCTATTACATGTGGGGACAAATTGTGGAGACCTTCTGTAGCTCCAACCATGAGAAATTACAGGGGTTAACAAAAAGAGCACAAATTGGGTAGTTATCATAAATAACAATACCCCTTTTGCTTCTGCAGTTTTAGCAGATATGCTGGTGGAGGCCATTTGAAAATTTGGCCCTAACAGTGAAATTTGTTAAGGGTTATCAGTTTTTTTTTTTTTTTTTTTTTTTAGGTTAGCAGGATAGTTCTTTTGTTTGCATTAACTAACATTGGTTGACTCACACACTTGACCTTGATTTTATTGTGAATGGACTTGGGGGCTTGAACAAGGCACATTTAATAAAGGGGTCGGGGGGAATTTACTCTTTGGAAAGGGTATGCAAGCCTCTCTGTGGTCCACGTAAGGACTGTGGGGGGAGCTAGGTTGCAGACAGAATCACCCTACAGTCTTTGTAATCCCTAAGTGTTCTGCACAGTCTAGAAGAAGTTGGTGCAATTCATGGTGAGCAAAGGGAAACATGAGATCTGTGCTTACAGGAATTGTATGACTATAGCTCATACATAGAGGACACAAGGATTGCAAGTATAGTCTGGGATTATGGCTGTAGAGGCTGTGATGCCTTCCAGCAGATGGGTAGGTTTAATTCCATCTACTACACCCACTGATTTTCCTGCACAAAGTTCACTTTTCTCTGCTTTGTACAGGGACGGATACATATTATTCTGAGGAAGATGATAGATTTGCTTGTTGTGAACTTAAGCTAAGGAAAAAGTATCTAGAGTCTATTGACTTAAAAATAAAGTGTTAATATTTTATATTCTTTCAAGTGAGCTGTTCTGGCCTGTGTGAAAAAGGCACAGGATGCAGTGTCCTGTATTGGAAAGTGACTTAATTTAGCAGTATCTGAGCTGTACTACTGTGCATCAACATTGTCAAGTTTATAGACTTCAGATTTACTGTAAAATTTGGTAATTTTAAAATGGAAAATACCATTAAAAGTGTCACAATATTTTATCTTAATGGAGAGACACTTCTTTCCTCTGTCAGGGTTTAAATTTTTTTCCTTATGGGCACTGTTATGCAGGCAGTTAATGAAAGCACAGATCAAGAAAAAGAAGAAGAAAGCAGACCATCTATGGACTTATTTAAAGCCATCTTTGCCAGTTCCTCAGATGAAAAATCATCCTCATCTGAGGAAGATAGTGATGAAGAGGCACATCAGACACCTTCTTCTGTGCCAAACTCAGAAAGTACAAAGCCTGCTAATCTACCAGATACCTCCTCAGCTGATGTACAAGGTAATAGTTAACAGTTTGTTCAGTTTCATGAAGTTCTAGTAATTTTATAATAAATTAAAACATTATGAGCCTAGTAGAAAAATGCTTTACACCAGTCTTACACTGGTGTAACTACACTGTTCTCAATAGAGTAACATCAGTGTAAAACTGGAGTAATGAAATGCTGAATTAAGTGCTCGCTATTTAAATATTATCTACATAGCCATAGGCCAATAACAGTTTTTACAGATACACTGTCAGATGCATTTGTTTGCTAAACAGAGTGAGGGATGAGGACAAATCCTGTATTACTCTGTAAAGAGAGCCCCAAAATTGGGTGATTTTATACACCTGTAATAAGGTGTATGATATATGATAAAGTATATATATTTAATGATGAAATTTTGACCAGACTGGAAATAAGTAGAATTTGCATTTATTTGAAAAAGGAATTTCCTTTCTGTATTTTGATATCATTTAATATAATATTGAAATGGATTTTTAAATAGTATAGTAATATAGCTGTATCTCATCAGTTTTCACTATCGGTCTACAAAGCAAATAAAGTCACGGGGCGGGGGGAAAGCAGTCTTGTTCTATTATTTAGCAAGATTTAATAGCAGAGTATTATAGGGAGTTGTCATACTAGAAATTAAAGTAACAATGTACTAGAATACATTTAATAGTTTAGTAGGAAATATTAGTAAGCAAAATAACATTTATTTTGACATTTAGGGATGATGTATCTTTAATTTTTAAATTGACTTTTGTGTGCTTACTTACCAACTAGAAAAAAAGGCAATATGCAGTGGCTCTCCCAGTAATTAGTGCCAGTTAATCTAATTAGTGCAAATGGCAGATGGAGTAATAAATTCCTAAATAAAAATAAGCTAATGCCCCCCATTCAAATGTAAAGTAGCCTTATTTCATAGTAAAAATACCAATGTATATATACTTTTTAATGGAGAAACTTTTCAAACTGCTAGGTCTAAAATCACCTTTTAGGTTATTATCATATCTTCAATACTGGAATTTTGCATAATTCTTGAAAAATTTGCAAGGGGGAATTGTTTTTTGCCCTTAAGTTATAGATTATTTTGTTAATATTTATACTTGTGTTGCCTGCCATTTTTAATTTTAATTTAAAAATCAGTAGCACTGTGATCAAATATTTGGTGATCCCAGCCAGTGCAACCAATCTTTGAAATGCACAGGAGGGTGCAAAAGGAAAAGGCATCAACTTCTCTTTGTTGATATAGATTTTTTTAAAAGTTAAGAAGGTTGTGTACAAAAAAAAAGCTTAAGAAATCATATATTTATGTAACTGAAGTCCTTTTTAAAGAATTTATGTAATTATTGGGGGCTTCTGAGGATCTCTTTAATAAAAAAAGAAAAGGGTGAGAATCACCTTCTGCTTTGAAAAACTAGTAAGTGCAAAATCTAAACAAGGATGCAAAATCCATTAACTTGTCTTTATTTGATATTTCCTTTTTAATGGAATATATTCTCATCGGTCTTGGGTATGGGAAGTACTTTTTCCTTTTAAGTTACCCATATGTTTGTTTTTCTAGAATGTATGGCTGTTACAAATGAGCCTGACCGTGTGCCACCTCTTTTGAAGGAGAAGCTGGATAAGGAAGAAGAATTTGGACCGAGGTTGCCTCCAGTTTTCTTTTCTAGTAAGTACTGAAGATTCTAAATTTTTACACTGAAAATGTATGTTGTTTGCAGTTATTTTATTTATGCTCCCCCAAATATCTTCAAAGTTACCTCCCTATCTACCTTCAAATCCCCTTCTCAAAACTCTCCTTTGTCATGATGCCTACAAAAATCTGGTGTGCTGAGACCACTGCCTATCATGCTAACCAATATTGTTTTATTACTTCCTGGTAGTCCCTGGTCTCTCTGCCTTCATCTGTTGTCTCTTGTCTTTTATAGTTAGAGCCCTGCAAATCTGTGGATATCTGCTTTATATCCGTGGATATTGGATGCAGATATCTGCGGACCATTTTTGCAGATCGCAGATCAGATGCAGACATAGGTGCTTTCGCACCCCCTGGCTTGAAGTGGTTTCCATTATATACAGGGTTTACAGTTTGGTTCAATGGCTCTCAGTACCCGCCACTATAAAAATTGTTCCAGCACTCCTGGATGTGGCTACAAATTTTGTATGCACGCAGGGCTCTAAATATAGGATCTTAAAGGTGGGGAAGCAGCTGTCTGCAGCTCATAGCCTACGAAGCTGCTTCTCCACCTTCCAGAGCCTATATCCCCCCCACCCATTTACTTACTTTGCAGAAGCAGCTGCCTTCCTCTCTAACTGACCTGACACAGCAATTTGAAGTTGGGAGAGGTTTCCTAAATATCTTGGATGCTTAAACCGTAGCGATAGGAATATGGTGAATTTTGCTGCCTGTCTTGATCTAACACCTCCCCTTTCTCTATATACGTGGGGGAAAGGGATATAGGCTGCTTCCCCACCTTCCAGATCCTATATTCCCTCTCCTCAGTATACAGAGAAAGGAGAGGAAAGATCAGAAGCAGCTGTCTGCAGCTCATAGCCAAAGAGGATCTGGAAGGCGGGGAAGCAGCCTCAGAGGCTGAGCTGCAGACAGATGCTTCCCTACCTTTGAGACCCAATATACCAGGGGTTGGCAGCCTTCGGCTCATCAGGGTAATCAGATGGCGGGATGTGAGACATTTAGTTTACATTGACCGTCCGCAGGCACGCCCCCCCGCCAGCTCCCAGTGGCCGTGGTTTGCCGTTCCGGTCAATGGGATCTGTGGGAAACAGCAGCCAGCATGTCCCTACACAGAGCTCTACTTGATTGTAAGCCCCTCAGGGTAGGAACCATCTTTTTGTTCCGTGTTTGTACAGTGCCTAGCACAATGAGGTCCTGGTCTTATGACTAGGGTTCCTAGGTGCTACAGTAATGTAGATGAGGATAATTTCATTTTTTTTATACTGTTTGTATTTGAGAGGGCAATTTATTGACTGGTTTTTGATCTGCAATTAGGTACTATGCAGAGATAGATATACAAGTGAATGTTACACCAGCTTAAAGCCTACAGTTGTTAAGCAGCTGTCCCCATGCAAGTAGAAGGTATTTTTGGTACAGAGATATTATTGGTCAATAAATGTGTATGTTTGTGTATTAGTGTATATATATACACATACATACATTTAATCTGGCTGTAAAATTGTGTTCAAGTCACTAAAAATCAGAACTCATGTGTAGTTACTGTCTTTTCTCTACCCAGAATCAGACCTTACAGATCTTTCAGTAGAAGAACATATGCTGCTGCTATTTCCTCTTGAATGTTGAACGGACAGGGTTTTTGTTGTTGTTTTTAATCCCATTTGTTTAACCACGTTCAACAGATTTAGAGTGAATAACAAGGCATTGTTACTTCATCTGTGGAAATTTTTGCGCACAGATTAAAGATACTGTATGTGTTCTTATGTCATATAATTTCAATTCAGATCCAGGTCCCTTTCTTGGAAACTATCAGAGCACTGGGGTCCTTCATTCTTCCCTCCAGCCCCCCATACACCTGTGTAAATTAAAGTGATATCGTCAAAAGCTTTGATCCTACATTGGGATTCACTAGCACAGACTTTTGTGCTTGTTAAGATTCCCACTGATTTCACTGGGGCTCTGCACAGACTCAAGAGTCAGTGCTAACAGATCCTGATGCAAAATCGGGGCCAAGGTTGGCATGATGGTTTTTTTATCTCTGATTACAAAGGTATGTCTATGGAGTAGAGAAGTTTCAAATGAATTGGAATTGGGAGTCCCAAATCCCTTATGTAGCTTTGGAAATCTCAGCCCGAATATTAGGGAATTTAAATTTTTGTGTAGTTTAATATTGTGTTTGTCTTTTACTTGGTAATGCATTTATTTCTCTATATTTGATTTTTGCTTTAGACACTACTCAGAAGCATGAGCCAGTACCACTAGCAAGTTCTCTTGAAGCCAATCAGAAAGAGAAACCTAAAAAGAACAAAGAAAAACACAAGGCTAAGAGAGAGCACAAACACAAAAAGGAAAAGGTGACCAACTTAAATAAATTGGTTCTTTCTTTCTTTGGACTGATTTCCTCAGTCAAGTGAAAACTACCATGATATATGCTAGATTATGGAAAACAGAAATAGAGTTGGGCTGCGTGGACACCCTCCCTTAGGGTACATCCATACTACCCGCCCGGGTCGGCGGGTAGCGATCGACTTCTCGGAGTTCGATATATCGCGTCTCATCTAGACGCGATATATTGAACTCCGAACGCGCTCCCATCGACTCCGGAACTCCACCACCGCGAACGGCGGTGGCGGAGTCGACGGGGGAGCCGCGGACTTCGATCCCGCACCATGAGGACGGGTAAGTACTTCGAACTAAGGTACTTCGAGTTCAGCTACGCAATTCGCGTAGCTGAACTTGCGTACCTTAGTTCGAACTCCCCCCCAGTGTAGACCAGGCCTTAGACTCACTTAGCACTTCTAGCTTAGAACAGAAGATACATTGGCTGAACAGGGTGCTGCTTGTTCTTTATGTGCTTAGGGACCGTATGCATAGTTTGCTTAGATACTGCATAATGCTGTAGAAAACCATGATATAATATAATAATAAAGTTTCTAAATATATGTTAATTTAATTTATTTGGTCCTTGTCTCCTAAAGACCGTGGCTTGTATTATTTAAAGTTTACACAACTGAAGATGTGCAAGTACGGTTGTTACTGCTCTGCTCCAGTTAGCTTTGGAATTTACACTGAAATATGTTTCCTGTAATCCCAGTTGCTCTTTTTTAGTGACCTTCTGTTTTAATTTGACCAACTCTCTTTGTAAAATCAAAAAAAAAAAATACATGAATAGCAAACTCAACTATTTCTTTTTTTAACAGAAAAAGAAACATAAGAAGCACGGGCACAAAGGCAAACACAAGAATAAAAAATCAGAGAAAAACAGTAGCTCAGACACTGCTGAGAGCAGTGACAGCCTTAGTGACATAGAGGAGATCACAAATTTGTCATCCCAGGAACTTCTAAGAAGGTAAACAGATAATTTACCAAAATCTTGGTAACTCTGGCAGCAATAATGAGCCAGATCCTTGCTAGTGTAACTTGGTGTAGTTCCGCTGAAGTCAGTGGAACTACGCCAATTTAAATCAGCTGTGGATCTGGTACAATATGTTTGTGCCTAGAATACATCTTATTTTGCTAATCAAGTTCAGAAAAGATAATTTATCCTAGGCTTTTGGATCTAAATGTGCCAGATAAGAACTAGTTTTAAGATGAAGTGCTCCAGGGAAAAGAGCGTTGAGCAGCTAACTTTGCAAGCACTAGATAATGAAAGTTAATTTGGGTGAGATCTTGGTGTCATTGTAAATTACTAGAAATGGGAATAAATACTGAGTAGGTAAGAGAAGTGCAAATGGTGAGAAGTGTTGCCACTACATTTGTTCAGAAGACGTGGTTAAGGTTAACAAAATTTATCCCTCCCCTGATAACTATGGGGTATTGCCTGATAGATTTTTAGTATCCAAAATAAATGCTGTAATCTGGCTAAAATCCTTCATAGCTGAATGACCCAGCTCCAGCAGACCCAGGTTGCTGGGCTTATTTTGGTTCAGTCAGGGCTTGTCAATATCACACCGTTCACTGCTTGCTGGTTCTGTTCTTGTGAGATGGCAAGTTATTGAAGTTTTAAGAGCATTCTGTGCTTGAATAGAAGGTTACTGTAAGTCAGTAATCTGCTGGCTCACAAATATGGAGCAGGCAGGCAGAACTGAATAGACAGTGAGAAACTGCTTGAACCAAGTGCGCATTTGTTCAGCAAGCTGAAGTGAAGGTGGTAGGTCTAATTTTAGACAGCGTGCTCTTAAATATTTTATAAACCATAGACTTGAACAAACCAGTATTAAGCCCATGAACAGTAGAAGAGAACACTGACTTCATTCTCCTTTCAAAGTATGTTCCATACACTTCTAAAAAAACCAGCCAAATTAAACATAAGTAACTTCAGCTCCAAGCATGCTCTGGGTGGAGGAATCACTGCATCACACTCCAGTTAACCCCTCTGGCTGATTGAAGGAGTGGCTTCAACATGTTCTGCAGAGCAACCACATTGTCTTCCTTGATGTAGGAAACTCATTGTGGTATAGGACCTTAGTGGGACAAGGGAATATAAATAGGAAAACTAGGCATTCCAAAGGACTATTCCCATCCCTCCTTTGTTCATTAAAAAACAAGCAAACAAAAACCTGATGAGCGCAATTTAAAAATTATTTTTAAAAATTAAGCTTTGTTTCTGTATAACATTTTCTCTTTTTTTTTTTTTAAAAAGGGTACTTTTTAAGGGGCTTCCAAACAGGTAGCTCAAAATTTGCAGGCAGACCTGTCTTGTTTGTGAAAACTGACATGTTGGAGGTTCTTAGAAGATTTGCCAATTTTGTTTTATTAAAAGGGCAAAAACACATTATGGTTAAATTCAGATTGAGGATTTGAGAAACCTTTTCATTCTTGTTAAAGTGATTAAATGTCCCTGGTGGTGGTGTGTATAACTATTAAATATGGCCTTTTTTTCCAGACTGAAACATCTTCCTGCAATGAAGCAGTAACTTGCTTTCTTCAATACTGTATTACTTTTGGTCTGAAACTTTGATCTCCTCCATGATGGAAGATCAGTAATGTATAGATTGCACTGTAAATGTTGTATTTATGCTGAATATATGTTTGAAATCATAAATGTATACATTTGTTTTGTGATATTTTACCATTTTAAACTATATGAATTGTGGAATGTTGGAAAGATCTTTCTATTTTTTTTTTTAACTGCTAGCATGCATTATCAAAAGTAATAGTTCAGGCTTTACATTTAATTAATGTGAGAGCTATCTGTAGCAAGCATGGATGTGTATGAGAGTAGGATTTCTCCTTTACACCCCAATGTTCTACTTAAAAGGTAGGCTCAAAACGGTGAATTCTTGGTTATTTTGAGGAACCCATTATAGTTTGGTTGGAGCTACCTTTAATTTAAACGAGACTTTAGATATTTTAATAAACTGTATATTACAAATGGTATTTCTGGTGTGTTAAATCATTGTGTGAAAGTTCTTAAAATATTATATACAAGAATATAAGTCAATGCTGAAAGAAGTGAAGCTAGAAAGTTAAAAAGGCATAATTTACATGAAAACAAGTCATTCTGTGTCTCATGTAGATATTCAGAATACAGAATTTCTCTGTATTTTTAAATGTGTTAATCTGCTTTTCAGACTTTTTCTGTCTTAGTATTTTATATATTATCCATCACCATAGTATGGCTTTTTCAATAAATTAACAAATGGCATGATGCATGTTAAAATAGCATTACAGCACTGGATTATCTTGAACACTACCTACATAAAAAATTTCATCATCAGTATCGGCATTATTCTACATTCATGTTTATATTTAACACAAACATTATGTTGAAAAACCCAAAGATTCTTCAAAATTTTCTTGCTTGCTCTGAGTACAAACCTGTGCTATATTGTACACTTAAAAGGAGGTTAAAATTTCATTAAGTCCAAATAAGTTTGTAAAGTCCTATTACAATTACAGGGTTGTTTATGATGTGAACTATAAAATAATACTGAACCACATCACTGTCTCTGACCTCCTTGAATGGAACAAGCTGTTAAAACCAGCTCATCATGATTTATTATGAGACTAAAAGAATGTTCTCCATTTGCAATTGCTAACAAAAAAAAATCAAACAAGCTCAAGGTTGTAGATGATGTTGTATTGGGCTAGCTAAAAATAAAGTAAATTTTCAGCATTCAGTCTTTTTAATAGGTCATTGGATTTAGAGCAAGGTGGTATGGTGTTGATTTAGGTTTTGTAATTTAAATTTAGCAATTCAGAGGGAACTTTATAGAAAGGAGAAAAGTTAGTAACAAATGTGGATTTGGAATGCTGTCTGGATTACAAGAATGGGTAAATGAAGCAGCAGAATAAAAAAAAATTAACTAAAAAGTAACGTAAACTCCTAATTATAGTAAACAGATTTTTTTGGTACACTACCAGTAGTACAGTATTGTTATAAAAATCAGTGCCTCAAGATCTGCTTCTCTCAGAAGGGGGAAAAAATGGCTCCTATAAAATCAGACACCAATTCTCAATCCTTTCCATTTAGAATTACTTCTCACTTATTATTTTAAAAAATTAAAAAGGCCATGAAGATAAACAGTCATTGTTTCTGTCTCTTTAATCCACCAGTGTGACACACAATTTCTTGGATTAGTATAATTTGACTGGATTAGAGAAAAATATAAACTTTTTCAATTTGTTTACCTGTACATTTGACAGCACTTTGTATAGTTACTTTCTCTGTATAGTCCGTTCCTAGTTTTGTTCATGTGGGTCTCTACATATAGAAATATAGGAGAAGAATATTTTAAGAGAAAGGAAAATCTGATTGCTATCGTAGAAAATTGACAGAAAGATTTAGGAGCAGGTGTGGTATTTGAAACTTTTTAAATGTCTTTAAAATTAATGAGTTTTCAAATTAACAGTGCCCCTTTAATTTCTTAAATCATTATATATCCAACTTGTTCTTGCAGAAGTACATCTTTGTAAATCAAAGAAGCTATTTTCAACAGTGCATTAGTAGAACAGGGATTTCAATCTTTCTTTTCCCTTGACCCCCAAACCAGCTTGTCCTGACTCCAACCCTGTAACCTTTTGTGGCCACACATTTCTAGTTAGTATATTGTAAAAATTTAACGGCAAATAAATGCTTCTGAATAAGGAGCAATGAGTATGCCCAACGATGAAAGGAGTTGCAAGATAAGAAGTGAAGGGAGCCTTGATGCATTTCCCTGTACCTCTTTCCTTATGTCTGCAGAAATTCCATTTAAAGAAGGCAAAGCAGCTCGCAGGGAGTTGTGAGCAGTGGGTCCTGGCAGCCAACTCCACTCTAAACAGCACTTTTCCAAAGTTGAGAGCACAGTGCAGGTGAGAGTATAAAAGGTGCAGTGGAGGCAGGGCAGAACAGCAATAAAAAGGGATGGAGTGAGCTTCCCTAGTCCTAGAGCAGTGTTTCCCAAACTTGGAACACCGCTTGTGTAGGGAAAGCCCCTGGCAGGCCGGGCCAGCTTGTTTACCTGATGCATCTGCAGATCTGGCCAATTGTGGCTCCCACAGGCCAACGAGGGCCGCTGGAAGCGGCGTGGGCCACTCCAGGTCAATGGGGGCTGCTGGAAGCGGCAGTCAGTATGTCCCTCGGCCCATGCCGCTTCCAGCAGCCCCCATTGGCCTGGAGCGGCAAACCGTGGCCAGTGGGAGCCGCGATCAGCCAGAACTGTGGACGGCGCAGGTAAACAAACTGGCCTGGCCCGCCAGGGGCTTTCCCTACATAAGTGGCATACCAAGCTTGGGAAACAGTGTCCTAGAGGAAGCCACTTACCAAGTAGGCTGAAGCCCTTTTAGGAGGGGGAGATCTTGGGCAACATCCAGGTGTAGCCTGCATTGAGGTTGTGATCCTGTTATTGAGAAATTAGAATAGATGATGGTGTGATGAAAGAACGTTATTGGACTGAATTTGGGATGTTACATGCCCTACCCAAGAGGTGAGGACAAGTGAATTATGCAGCGATCCTAAATTTATGCCAACAAAGCTTCTAGGCCCCATGCTCCATGTAATCATTTTTTTTGTGTATCTTCATCTAAATACTCCCCACTTTAAAATATATATATTTATTTAGAAGTTATTTACAAGGATAGCACCGTTTAGTGCTTGCGGCTGTAACGCCTGATGCTTGTAGTTACCGTGGCCAACAGTACAGCTCTTGAATATGTGAGCGGCTCAAGCCCAGGGCTCCAGCCAGGCAGCAAGCACCCAGGTGCGTATGTGGGAACCCTTCGCCCTGTAAGGTTTGACTTTACAGCTAGAGCCGAGATGGTGAGCTCCAGGCCGTTTAGAGGCCCCTTGACAGCCTGGTTTGCGCCCCCCCCCCCCGGCGCCGCCAGCCCGTATCCAGCTGCCCTGACTATCAGCCCCAGGTCACAGCTGCACTGCGCTGACTGCACGCGGGACGGCCGGGCGGGCTGCGGCGCTGCTGTTGGCTGCGTGGGAGAGTCGAAGCCGGTGCCCTGCGGGCTGGGGCCAGCAGCCGCTGCTGAGGGTCAGAGGCCGGGCGGGGCGAGAAGCGGCCCGTGGTGTCCTGGCTGTGGGTTAATTGCGTCAGTGTTGGGGAGGCGCCGGGATCCCCGCGAGGCGCGGGCGCGCGAGCGGTACCCGCTGCCGGCTCTCGCAGAGGCAGCGTGACCGCTAGGGGCTCCCGTGAGCGGCGGTTACCTCAGAGCCGGGGCGATGGCCGGGGCCAGCGGCGGGGGGGACCCGCTGGCGTTGGAGGAGCCTCCCCAGCCCAGGCCCTCCCAGCCGGAGAGCCGCTTAGGCGGCCAGGACAGGCTCGCGCAGGTGGGGGCGGGAAGCGGACGGCTTCCTGCCCGGGGGAAGGCGGTGCCGTGGCTGAGAGACCGGGAGGGACGGGGGCCGGCCGCCCAGAGGGCTCCCAGGGGTGGGGGTGGGTGAGAGGCGGGGGGAGAGTGTCAGTGTCTGGGGGTGTGTGTGACAGCTGGGGGCGGGGTGTCTGCGGGGAGGTGGGTAAGGGCAGGGTGAGTGAGAGACGGGATGTGTGTGTCTCAGTGCCTGAGGCAGGGATATGAGAGAGCCAGGAGAGGCAGGTCTGGGGGGCGGGGGAGAGAGGGTATCTCAGTGCCTCAGGAGTTGGGGAGAATCAGTAGGAGCACTACTGGGATGAGCTGCAGACTGCCCTGTTCATATAGGGCCAATACATGCCAGAGGCTGCTGGTTGGGGACAGCTGGGACTAGATATTTTCTTCCACCACCTTCCCCTATCCGTGGAAAGTATCGCCAACCTAACCCCTCTTTGCTACCAGCAGGCTGCCCATGTGCTCCTTTAAGGGTTCTTTTATTCCCAAGAGATCAGCCCACACAGCCAGGTCAATGTATAATTCAGTTTTTACCCAATAATCACACTGTTGCCAATCCTTTAGTATCTAATATCTAAAGGTAAGAGAGAAGAAGGGGGCAGAGTTAAAATGGTTAAGGAAGATAAATATATATGCTATCTTCAAAGTTTTTATATCAGGTTTGAAGCAGTGATATTACAGACTGCTGGTTTGTAAAGACTCTGGTAACTTCCAAAAGACTGGAAGGTCCTTAGTCCATTGGTTGGAATGCTCCTTTTAGTGTAAGTCCATAGTCCAAAGATCAGAGCAGGGGTTTTTATACCTCCTCCCATGTGGAAGGAACTTTTCTCAGTTTTAGTTTGTGGAAAATTACAGGCACAAGATGGAGTCCAGGATCACATACAGAGGCAGATTAAGGTTTCCTGGGGTCCTGGGCCAGAGCAAGTGGGGGGCCCCTCCCCACCCCTTCCACTTGTGGTCCTGTCCCTGTTCCTCCCCCCTCCACATGTGACCCTGCCCATGGGCCCATCCCTTTCTGCCCGTTCCCCCAGGGCCCCACCCCTATTCCACTCAGGGTCTCCCCATTCTGCTCTTCCACCACTGTGGCCCCAAAACCAGATAAGCTCTCTGAGAACTCCAGTCCTGGGGCTGCAGCAGAAGTCCTGATGCTGGGACTTTCCTCACCCCTGCTCCTGGCTGCTGATGGGGTTGGTGGGCTCTGGGGGTTTCCCCCACTGCCTCCCCCGGTGCTGCTTCCTGGGAGCAGGGTCAGGGCAGTGGGGCTTTTCCCACCGTCTGGGGCTCCGGGGCCCTTGGGCATGGGCACCAGAGCCCCAGTGGCTAATCCACCATTGGTCACATGCCCTTGCGTGCTTCGATGACTCATAGGAATGGCTATTACCCATGTTCTGGCTAAAGTGTCCACAGAAAGGCTCATGGGATGGGGACAAGCTTCATCTGTGGCTCATTAAGAGTTAACTGTTCCTTAATAGGCCATCAACACATTTGAAATACAGTCAATATTCTTGCATCTGAAGAAGTGGGTATTCACCCACGAAAGCTCATGCTGCAGAACGTCTGTTAGTCTATAAGGTGCCACAGGATTCTTTGTTGCTTTTACAGATCCAGACTAACACGGCTACCCCTCTGATACTAGTCAATATTCATACTTTTAGATGCAAAGATGATACTTGCAAACAAACAGGATAATCATATTTGATAGATTATAACTTTTCCATTGATACCTTACATGACATACTTTATATGTTTCCTGCAGTTGTCTAACAGTGGCAATATTAATTATATAAATGGTCATATTTCAGTCATACAGCATACACAAGGTACTTCAAGAATCAAAATAGATTTTTTTGAAACTTAAAGAAGAGCAAGATCATTGTCATGTACAAACAGGTGCTTAAAAAAAGTATTGCTGTGATCTGCCAAATCAACTGCAATCTAATAACAGAGAAAGATGAGTGTGAATGCTCTCAAACAGCAGGAACTAAAATATTTTAATCGGGTTATTACTTTCAGACTATCTCTTGAGGACTAACTTGTCAACAAGAAGGATTTATTATATAAGATAAAACGTACTTTATCTTTGTTCTGTTCATTTACAGATCCACTTTAAAATTTTGAGAGGGCACTGTGATACTGTGAGCTCCTGCCATTTCTGCTTTGAAGATACAAAAATTCTTTCTTGCTCTTATGACAGAACAGTGAAACTCTGGGTATGTTATGAATCTAAAACAATTCAATAGTCACGCCATAATAATGTCTAAACCAAGCAAGAAATGTCATATAAGTATGGCGGTTGAGTGAGTCATAAATTGACCTTCTAAACAGCTTTTTATTCAGTCTGTAAAATAACTGAACTGTTTCACAGGTACAATTACAGTGGCAATGCTCCTATTCCATACTTTTAACATATTCTTTGACATTCAGCAGTGCTCCATGTAAGCACCTGGAGATGAATGTTCTTACACACTAGTGAAGGAGAGCTCTACTACAATATTATATAATATGTCAACTCTTTCTGGAAAAAAAACATTCCGTTTTGACTTTTTTCAGTGGGAATGTCATCTTGTGCTGCTTTTATAGTGTTAATGAGTTTTTTTCCTAATTGTCATGTTTTTTCCTCATTAATTGCCTGAACCTAGTCTCTGACTCAACAAAGAACTTAAGTATGTATGTAGACCCTATTGACTTCAGTAGGACTTTGACATGCATTTAAAGTGCTGAATAGCTGTGGACTTAAGCTTAAGAGTTTTGCTGGATCAGCGCTCTAGCTCTTTGAATAAAATACTTCACAACAATGGCTTGTTACACAATTTTTGGTTTCTTTTGATCCGGAGGTTCATTTTGCTCACCATCACATTGTTTGATGTGTACAGTCTTTCTTAGAGAATAGTGGGAATCAAGGGTTATGCACTATAGGCACTAGATTTAGCTATCAGCAAGGGCGTAATGTTTTTTACACTTTTCATGCGTTGCCTTTTGTTTGCAATGAAGTCGAGTCTATCTGTTCTGATGCCCTTAGCCAGTTTTATGAAGTTACCTAGGGTTTCCACAAAATTCCAACCAGATTGGTTACAGCAACCAGGGTTACCTGAACTGAGGCACACAGGAACCCTGGCTGATGTGATGTGAAGGTTATTTATTTCTGTCTGTTCTAAAAGATGGCCCAGATCCTTATTCTTAGATAAGTACTATACCTGACATTCATATGAGCAGCTGACAATTCATTATGCCTGGCATATATGAACTGCTTTGTAACTTGATTCAAACACTTCCTACTGAAGCTGGTATTAAGGGATGGTAATGCCTTAATGTTGTGAATACAGGTGGAGAGGCTATGGTGCTATAAAGAGATCTTTAGTGCTGCACTTTTATCCAGATATCATGCTTAGCTTCCATTATGACACGTTAAGAAATTTTCTAATGAAAGTTTGGGAACAGATGAAGAACAAAGCTTAACTTGGGGTCAGCTCAGGCATCCACAGTGTTCAGCACTTCCATAGTATCCAAGAGACAGGACTCGTTCCATCCTTAGCTCCTCCCATGAAACAACTGAAGAGCCGCTCCCTTTTTGATAGGTTTCAAAGCAAATAATCATGATTACAATGATGATGTTTAAGAAAATATTTGTAGGAGGCAAGACAGTAAATAAATGTGTCCAACCAAGTGGATCGTTAAGATGTTCACAATTTAATGTTGATAATTCCATCACATTATCAAAACTACATACTCACTCCTCATCCTATCATAGAATTGGAATTTGTAAAGTATAGATTCTTCTATTTTTAGTGAAAACCTATGGTATCAAACTTGTATGTCAAGAGATTTAAATCAAAACAAGAAAATAATAAGGTAATTGTGGAATCTTCCTTAAGTAAACTAGATGGAGGGGACACATGAAAGCCTTTTCATTGAAAAGAGAATATAATGTATTGAATATTTTTTCTTCAAGTATGGAAGATTAGTACTGTCTGATGTGACTTGCTTATCTTGGGCATAGTTGTGTAAGAAAATTTTTATTCAGCGCTTCCTGAGATATTATTTTTTGCCAGGAGCTAAGAGAATCTACCTGAATGTTGAGGGCTTCCTTATAAGCAACAAATAAGAGAGACAATGGTTCATTTATCCTGATAACTTACACTTTGTCAGGACAACTTTGATTTCCTTCTTCTGTAGGAGTAGCTGGGCCAGTTAGGATTCATAAAAGACCGGGTTTGATAACAAAGAGCTAGGGAAACTGTCAATTCCACTTTGAAGTCTCTTTGTTTCTTTTGAAGGAGTAGGTATCAAATGTGTATCTAAGAAAGTATTTTGAATTCCTCTTGTGACTAGCAAGTATTTCACTGGCAGTGCACACATCCTTTGGAAAACACAAATTAATAAGGCACAGTACACATGGTCTAAATCAGTGGTTCTCAACCAGAGGCACATGTACCCTGAAGGTATGCAGAGATTCTTCCAGTGGGTACATCAATTCATCTAGATATTTGCCTAGTGCAGGGTTTCCCAAACAGCGGTCGACACTTGTGTAGGGAAAGCCCCTGATGGGCTGGGCCGGTGTGTTTACCTGCCCCGTCCGCAGGTCTGGCTGATCGCGGTTCCCACTGGCCACGGATTGCTGCTCCGGGCCAATGGGAGCTGCTGGAAGCGGTGTGGTTTGAGGGACTTACTGGCTGCTGCTTCCAGCAGCTCCCATTGGCCTGGAGCAGATTAGGGTGACCTGAGGTCCTGGTTTTATACGGACAGTCCCAATATTTGGGGCTTTGTCTTAATATAGGTGCCTATTACCCCCCCCCCCCCACACACACACCTCCCATCCCAATTTTTCACACTTGCTGTCTGGTCACCCTATGAGAGATATGTAGGGTGGGGATAGGACATGAAGGGCCTTGAAAGTGAAACAAGTAACTATGTTTGATGCAATAAAGCTAGGAAGATGATTGCAGCAGAATTCTGAATGGATATGAGCAGGGCCAGATTGCATTTGTCAAGGACAGAGAAAAAAATGTTATAATAAAAGAGACATGAGATGGTCTGAGAGCCTGGATAAATGTTTTAGCTGTGTGGATGGATAGGAAAAGCCGTATTTCAGAGAAGTTATGCAAAAAGAATATGTATAGCTTGGATGTGAGGGCTAGAGAGGACCTTGTGAAATTGGAGGAGAGGCACTCCAGACAGTGACTGTAACAGTGTGTTTAATGAGGTTAGAGATTAAATGGAGATGGGGTGGTAGTTAGAGAGGCAAGTGGGATCAAAGGTGGTTTCTTTAAGATAGGAGAGACTAAAGCATGCTTGCATAGTAAGAAAAAAGAGCTAGAGGAGAGTGAGAGGTTGTGGAGAAGAGAAGGGAGGGGATTAGAGTGTGCACAAGGGAAAGTAGGGGATGGGATGGCATCACAGGGGCAATGGAGGATTTAGAGGAGGAGAGCAGACTAGAAATGTCTGTGAGGGAGAGAAGGAGGAGAAATTTGTATGAGGGGATGAGAAGGTGAGCTAAGCAGAGAGGGAAAGTCAAATTGTGTTTTGTCAATTTCCTCTGGGAAGAAATTTGTGATTCATGGCTCTCATTGTGTTAGGCCCTGTACAAAAAGTGTTCCCTGACTCAGAGAGCTTAAAGTCAAAATATAAGAAAAGAGACAACAGGTGGATACAAACAGACAGTGGAGTAAAAGGACATAATGAGACAATATTGGTCAGCATGTCAGGTGGTGGTCTCAGGACCACGTCAGGTCTCAGGACACCAATATTGATGATTGATTTGTGGAACAGGTGAAAGGTCATTTTTTTCATGGATAAAGGTAATAATCATTCTAATTCTCAGATCAGATGCTACAACTGAGACCAAGTTCACTGATTTAAGATCTTTTATATGTTGTATTTTATCTTTTCAAAATCATTAATCAAGCTCCTTTGGATTTATTTAAGGATGTTGAAAAAGGTGTTCCTGTTCAAGTCTTTGAAGAAGAACACACCGCTCCCATTTCTGAGTGCAGCTTGACTCCTGATAACAAAAGGTGACCTTTCATTTGTAGTTCATATGTAAGTATAAATAGAGAGGAGAAAGTGGTGCTATTTGACTGCTAGGTGTTACATTTTTACAGCAAATGAAAAAAAAAACAGAATGAAACACAGAACAAATAAACTGAGTATTGCTCTGATGCTTCCATATAGATAGTTTGTTAGAGAGGAAATTGAATTAATTTTTTCTAAATACACTGAAATCAGCTCGTTGAAGTACAGAAGTTAAACAAGTACAGATAGAAAAACTGTTATGCTAGTTAGCTTATCTTTGACTATTTAATATTACTTCCATAATGCAGTAAAATTAATGATTGTTTTGGTGTAAACAGATGTGTTTGAAATTAGACACAAAATTATTGGAACAGTATTCTGTTGTTATATTTAGAGCAATAGCATTTACAGAAATGACTATGATGATTACACTACGTAGTTAAAGTTCCAGTCCACTCATTCTAAGCTCAGTATTAGTTTCCTCTCTCAAATCCACAAAAAAGGCATTACCTCAAAACTGGTATGTTAGATCTGAGGCCAAAGTAGAATTTTTCTTCCAAATTTGATGTGAATTGGACAAAAGGTTCCTAAATTATGAGACCCTACAGAAGTTCACTAGCAGCCAAACTGTGTTTGTCACATTGTGGCAAACTCCTCTGACAGAATGAAGGAGAGAAACTTTGGCCAGGTCTATGCTATAGACCTGTATCGGTATAACTGTCACTAAAGGGTTTGAGAAGTCCATACCCTCGAGCGATGTAGTTATTCTGACCTAACCCCCTGTGTAGATAGCAGACAGTCAGATTGCTGGTTCAAGAATGATTTCAATAGTGGGTAGCTATCCCGTAGCTATCCCATAGTTCCCGCAGCCTCCCCCGCCCCTTGGCATTTCCGGGTTGAGATCCCAGTGCCTGATGGGGCAAAAATCATTGTCGCGGGTGGTTCTGGGTACAGCCTCACCCCTCCCTCCCTGAGCAGCAGACAACCGTTTCGCGCCTTTTTTTGCTTGGTGAACTGTGCAGACGCCATAGCACAGCAAGCATGGACCCTGCTCAGCTCCATACCGCAATCGTGAATGTTTTAAACACCTCGCACTCGTGCAGTCTATGGTGAACCAGGACCTTCAATCCGAGGCGAGGAGGAGGCGGATACGGCAGCGGCGATGACAGTGATGAGGACGTAGACACAGAATTCTCTCAAACCGCGGGCCCCTGCGCTTTGGAGATCCTGATGGTAATGGGGCAGATTCTATCCATTGAACGCCGATTTTGGGCCCGGGAAACAAGCACTGACTGGTGGGACCGCGTTGTGTTGCAGATGTGGGCAGATTCCCAGTGGCTGCGCACCGTTCGCATGCGTAAGGGCACTTTCATGGAACTTTGTGACTTGCTTGCCCCTGCCCTGAAACGCCATAATACCAAGATGAGAGCAGCCCTCACAGTAGAGAAGCGAGTGGCGATAGCCCTGTGGAAGCTTGCAACGCCAGACAGCTACTGGTCAGTCGGGAATCAATTTGGAGTTGGAAAATCTACTGTGGGGGCTGCTGTGATGCAAGTAGCCAAAGCAATCACTAAGCTGCTGCTACGAAGGTTGTGACTCTGGGAAACGTGCAGGCCATAGTGGCTGGCTTTGCTGCACTGGGATTCCCTAACTGTGGGGGGGGCGATAGATCGAACCCATATCCCTATCTTGGCACCGCAGCGCCAGGGCACCCAGTACGTAAACCGGAAGGGGTACTTTTCAATGGTGCTGCAAGCACTGGTAGATCACAAGGGACGTTTCACAAACATCCACGTGGGATGGCCAGGAGGGTTCATGGCCTCGCGTCTTCAGAAGCACTACTCTGTTTAAACGGCTGCAGCAAGGGAATTACCCAGACCAGAAAATAACAGTTGGGGATGTTGAAATGCCTGTCGTTATCCTGGGGGACCCAGCCTACCCCTTGATGCCATGGCTCATGAAGCCATACACAGGCAGCCTGGACAGTGGTCAGGATCTGTTCAATTACAGGCTGAGCAAGTGCAGAATGGTGGTGGAATGTGCATTTGGCCATTTAAAGGCGCGCTGGCGGACATTACTGACTCGCTCAGACCTCAGCCAAACCAATGTCCCCTATGTTATTACTGCTTGCTGTATTCTCCACAATCTCTGTGAGAGTAATGGGGAGACCTTTATGGCGGGGTGGGAGGCTGAGGCAAATCACCTGGCCGCTGATTACGCGCAGCCAGACACCAGGGAGATTAGAAGAGCACACCAGGAAGCGGTGCGCATCAGAGAAGCTTTGAAAACGAGCTTCATCAATGGCCAGGGTACAGTTTGACTGCTGTGTTTGTTGATGAACACCCAACCCCCTTGATTGACTCAGTCCCTGTAAGCAACTCCCCCTCCCCCTTCGAGTACAGCTTACTTATGCAAATAAAGCCACTCTCATTTAAAAAGCATGAATTCTTTATTGATTCATTATAAAAAGAGGGAGAGAAGTAAGGGTGTGGTTTGGGAGGAGGATAGGAGGGATGGAGAAGGCCATAAAAATAAAAAATTCACAGTAACGACATCCTTCTGGTTGGGCTGTCCACGGGGGTGGAGTGGGCGGGTGCACGGAGCCTCCCCCCACGTGTTCTTACACGTCTGGGTGAGGAGGATGTGGAACATGGTGAGGGTTGAGGGTGGTTATACAGGGGCTGCAGCGGCACTCTGTGATCCTGCTGCTGTTCCTGAAGCTCCACAAGACGCCGGAGCATGTCAGTTTGATCACGCAGCAGCCCCAGAGTTGCATCCCGCCACCGCTGATCTTCCTGCCGCCACCGCTGATTTTCCTGCCGGTCTTCCTGCCGCCACCTCTCATCTCGGTTGTCCCTCCTGTCCTCACGTTCATCCCTCCTGTCCTCACGTTCACTGGCCTCTTTCCTGTAATTTGAAACCACGTCCTTCCACTCATTCAGATGAGCTCTTTCATTGCGTGTAACTTCTATAATATCCGAGAACATCTCATCTCGCGTCTTCTTTTTCCTCCGCCTTATCAATGCTAGCCTTTGGGATGGAGGAGGGATGTTAGAAAATTTGCAGCTGCATGAGGGAGATAAATATTTAGAAAGATACATTTTACAGAACAATGGTTATACTCTTTCACAGTGAACAGCACTATTCACCTAGCACATGTGATTTCCCTACAAGGTCGCATTTTTCATCTTAATAGTGAGTGCTTGCAGCTCTGGAGTTACGGATCTCACAGACACAGGTCCAGGGATCAGAATTCAGCTTGCATGCGGCCATGGTAAGCCACTCTCTTTCGGCTTCTGTAGTGATTTACCCCTCCCCCCCAACGCATGGCTAATACCACGCTAGCTCCCTGCTAATCAACAACCTTCCCACCCCCCCACCCACTGCGTGTCTGGTAGCTTGGGGAAGATCGCCGGTGACCAAACACAGAAAAGATCATCGGCATTTCACTCCTCCCCTCCCCCCGCTTTGCTACGTGCAGGAAAGTTTTTTTTTTAAGCTGCTGCAGTCCACGAACCCAGTAGAAAAATGGCCACCCCCCTTACTTAAATTCCTGATTTTTAACCAGGTTATCCTGAACGATATCACTTTGCTGAGGATAACAGAACAAGATAAAGAGCGGATGCTTCTTGAATGCCAGCAGTCACCGGGACCATACGCTGCTATGCTTTGCCACGCAATGATACCTGATTACTTGCTACATGCATGGCGTGGTAAAGTGTCCTACCATGGTGGGCGGAACAAGGCTGCCTTGCCCAGAAACCTTCTGCAAAGGCTTCTGGAGTACCTACAGGAGCGCTTCATCGAGATTTCCCTGGAGGATTTCCTCTCAATCCCCGGACATGTTAACAAACTTTTCTAAGTAACTATACTGTCTGCGAATGCATCCCAAGTCCTCAGGGCAAATCAATCATTAAAAAAGGCTTGCTTAAAAAACAATGTTTGCTATTTGCAAAGGTACACTCACCAGAGCTCCCTTCCATGGCGTCATTGTCTGGGATAGTGGCTTGTGAGGGCTGGGAGGACGGTAATTCCGTCAGGGTGATAAAAAGCTCCTGGCTGCTGGGGCTCATGGAGTGCTGTGTGCTCTCTGCTAGGTCTTCCTCCTCATCTTCATCTTCCCTGTCTGCATAATCCTCAGCCATGGCAGAGATTACAACCCCCACCTCGGAATCCACGATCAGGGGTGGGGTACTTGTGGCGCAGCCCCCTAAAATTGCATGCAGCTCAGCATAGAAGCGGCATGTTTTTCGACCTGCCCCGGACCTTCCGTTTGCTTCTTTGGTTTTCTGGTAGGCTTGTCTGAGCTCCTTAACTTTCACTCTGCACTGCACTGAGTCCCTGCTGTGGCCTTTATCCGTCATAGCCTTAGAAATTCTTTCAAATACTTTTTCATTTCGTCTTTTGGAACGCAGTTCTGTTAGCACTGAATCCTCTCCCCAGATAGCGATCAGATCCAGTACCTCCCGTGCAGTCCATGCTGGGGCTCTTTTACGATTCTCAGGAGACTGCATTGTTAACTGTGCTGATGAGCTGTGCGTGGTCACCTGTGCTGATGAGATCTCCACGCTGGGGAAGCAGGAAATGAATTTCAAAAGTTCGCGGGGCTTTTCCTGTCTACCTGGCCAGTGCATCCGAGTTCAGAATGCTGTCCAGAGCGGTCACTGGTGAACTGTGGGATACCGCCCGGAGGCCAATACCGTCGATCAGCGGCCACACTAACCCTAATCCGATATGGTAATACCGATACTAGCGTTACTCCTCTCGTTAGGGAGGAGTACAGAAACCGGTTTAAAGAGCCATTAAAATCGATATAAGGTGCCTTCTAGTGTGGACGGTTGTGGCGTTAAATCGGTTTTACGCTCCTAAAACCGGTTTAAACGCCTAGTGTAGACCAGGCCAAAGTGGATGAACTCATCTTGCCGCCTCCTGTTCCAGTTGTATCATCCCCTCCTTGAGTCTCTTCATTGACTTCCTATCTTTTATTATAGTGAATTCAAACTTCTTTTCCTTACCTTAAAGGTCCAACATAAACTAGCCCCTGCTGTTATGTCTTCTCATTCCCCCTTGTTCTCTATTTTCTTTATCCTCTGCATCTCTTTCTTTTCCTCCCTCTTTTTTGCGCCTTCATTCATGCTAGCCCTACACTTGGAACAGTCTCATGTCTACAAAGCTCCTTCTCTACTTTCAGATCCTTAAAACTCACTTCTTCCAGGAATTCTTCTGATCTTATTCTCATCAACAACTTGTCCTACACTTCTTAAAACTTTCTATTTTAGAACCTGATGCAATGCACATTAAGGAATGGGAACCTTTCATTTGACTTCAGTGAGTGTTAGAGCAAGCTCTTCAGGACACACAACTTTTCTAGATTAGACTGTAAGATCTATGTATTTAGAGATATGTAAATGTTTGTCATTGTATAAATTAATAATAATTTGTAAACTAGCCTATGATCATGGGTTTCTTCTGACACTGGAATTTATATATTCAAAAAAGTTCTGTCTTGTCTGTATTGTTTATCAGCATTCTATATCTCTGCAGTCAACTGTTATAATTTTGTCAGGAGATGCATCTTATCTAAGGTCCTGCCATGGACATTAATCACTACAAGAGCTGTGGAATACACAAACAGTTGAATGTGTAGGTCAAGCAATGTCTCTCAGGGTATTATTCCTGGTTTTGCTATCAGTGGAGCATAGTCTAGATCAATTCCAATCAAGTTGGAAGATTGACAAAAAAAAAATTTAAGTAGTGAAAAAACTTTGGTCACCACACTTTAAATATGCTAATGGTGCCTTTTGCTGTTGCCTGAGTTTTTGAAGATTGCTAAACAGACAAGCAGAGTTTCATAGTTTGTTTCCAGTCAAAAATAGCATTGATACATAAACTAGATATGGCCTTTATGTATTAGATGATGTCTATTGAAGAGCAGAAAATACATTGTCAATTGTCAGAAGATTAATGTATGAAATTCCTTGCCATCTAGGTTCCTTTTATTCTTTTAATATATTTAAAATCCATTTTCATGTTGAACTTGTATAAAATGATATTCAGTGACACTGTAATAAATTGGTCAAAAACTGAACAAGTGAAAAGCCATTATGGTAATAAAGAATAATTATCATGTTCTTTAACATTCAGAATAAATGTATTTCAAATATGTGGGAATGTTTTAAGAAAACCTGTCAGTTTCCAGTAAACGTTATTAAATGGCTTTGTTGTGTAATGTGGCTTTGTATTTGTGCATAGCAAGGTCAGTGGTGTTATGCAGCAATATCAACTCCTGAAAATGCAAATAACTGGCAATGAAGATACTTCACATTCATAACAGCAAACCCACCATAATTGCTTGACATGCATTTTAAAGTTAGTGATAATTAAATAACTTGTAATAGGATGAAATGAAAATGAATAGGCTGTCTGCACTCCAAATTACATAGAAGGCATTCTTTTGTTAATTTCTAGTGCAAAAAATTCCAACTTCTATTTCAAAATTTCCAACTAACTCCTTTTTTTGGCAATAGTTTTTGCAAAAATATAAAAACTAAATATATTTATCTTAAATTGTTGGGAAGTAGGGAGAACAAAATAATTTAACAGAAAACTGAAGGTGTTTGCTTTTCCCCCCACAAAGACAACTTTGTATTGTTTCTACACTAACAGCATTTTAAGTCTGAGTTCTTTTAATGGAAATGTTGATTGTTGTTTTTGTTAATATGCTTAATTTTTAGAGTGATAACATCATCATATGATAAAACAGTAAAGGCTTGGGATATGGAAACAGGAAAAATGCTTGTATGTATTGATTTTTTTCAATGAGTTTAGCTTTTAGCAGAAATTGGTAACATCAAATTCATAAAGATTTTTAAGTTGGAGGTACAATAAAAAATGCAATTCTCACGTTGGGCAGTAATGTGATCTAGTTAGAGTCTGTAGGTTCAGCTGTGAGAGCGATTAACTGTGTGACCTAGGGCAAATGAATTTCTTGATATGCATCAGTTACCTTATCTGTAAAATAATATAAGAATGATTACCTACCCCAGAAGGCTACCTTGATGTTGAATTCATTTAATATTTCTGGCCAATTTTATGACTCAGCTGGCCGGTGCTATCTAATTTTAAATTTCCTGCTAATGCAAAATGTTAAGTAGGTTTAAAAAAATTGAAATACTGTAAATACACATCTATTAGAGTTCATTTAAAATATCAAACAGTAGCAAAAACTATTCCTTCTGAGCCTGTTTACTGATTATAGAAGAACTGGTAAGAAACTATGTCATAACTAATCCCAAAAAGCATGACTTTCAAAACAGTTTATTTTCTTCTTCAGTGGACTGTAGACCAAGAAGGCCTTGTAACTTCATGTAATATTTCATGTGATGGTAAATATGTGGTATCTGGCTTGGACATGGAAAATGCTATATGTGTTACTGATGCAGTAAATGCCACAACGGTGGCATATGTCCAAGGTAAGACTTTAAAACTTCACATTGTTTAGTTCCGTTCTTGAGTCTTGCATCTGATGAGATAATTTTTGATTGCATAAAGAAAGTCATAAAAACTAGATTAATATTAAATTCAAGACCTGTTGGATTCAAACAATCTTTTGTGAGGTTGGGAAACAAACCAATGTGTGAGGAGGGGAAGCAGAATTTAAGAAGACATATCACAGACATGCCCTCCACGTGCCAGTGAATATGGAACATCAGGATTTTATTTCTATAGGATGTTTTTGTCCAGTTACACTTTGTTCAGCTTTGTCAATGTGTATTCAAATGAGTGTGTGCAAGAATCTTAACCAGATGTGTTGGTTAGCATTTTGCATATCACCCTTCCTTTTCTCCCATCTTTTTCCTCTCCTTTTGAAGAGTTTGTTTTCTGTAATAGACTCCTCAGAGGATTTTTAATTCTAGATTTTTTCAGGATCAGTAGATTGGTGTTGTCTGGTGTGAGTGCTGAATTTGAGGTGCACTGATGATGGAATTTATCCCAGTTCACTAGAACTGGTTAAGCTTCCTGCATTACATAAGGCCCATGTAATCCCCTGGGTCTGCACAAGCCTTATGCGCTCTTTAAGTGGTGTAAAAGGGTTTGGATGGGCTCTGTGCATTCTGGGTAAGTTGTATCCCAAGTCCAGTGACATGAGTTAATATTTCCTTTTGTTTTCTTCCCAAAACCTCTGAGATAACTACTATGCTATCATAAAAGCATCAGGAACTGGAGGAAGATGGGATAAGAGATAGATCAATGATAACATTGTGCATAGATAAACATGTAAGACTGAATTCCAGTGGTTGCTTTGCAGTAACCAAGAAGGCTTGTGTATTTTCTCTCCATATGTACATAAACGTATTGTCTTGTCAAACTAAACTAACTACAATTATTTGTTACAAATATCACTTCAGATTGTTACAGTTTTTAACAATCTAATTTACTTTTCACAATTTATTCAATTTTTCTTTTTTTTTTAAATTTCATCTCTTTGGCCTGTAAAAAATCAACGATTTAATATCACTTTGGTTTATAGTCAGTTTCTGGTTTTCATAAATTGGCACAGTAACACATATTTGGGATGCAAACACTGCAAGGGCATGTTTATTTGATTTAAAAGAATATTTCCGTGACTTTGTGTTTGTTTTTAAAAAGTTCATGGAAAATCTTTTATTTGTCTTAGACATTGTAAGAACTTGTTTTTATAAAAACTATGTTGTGGACCAAAATTAGCCTGACAGTGGTTTTGATTTTTAAGCACAATTCCCCTTTGAAAGCAATTTCAGTGCTGAGACTGCAGTCCAGAAAAGCACATCAGTACATGTTTAAGGACTTGATTCTTGGATATGCAGAGCACCTTCAACTCCCATTGAAGCCTTTGGGAGTTGAAGATGCTCACTCAACATGTTGCAGAATCAAACCCTAAACACATGAGCAATCTCATAAATTAAAATATAAACATGTATTTAAGTGCTTTGCTGAAACTGCTTGTTCTTAAAAGTCAGACATACACTACAGCTGAATGTAGTTTCAAGATGGACAACAGCTCCATTATTCTTTAAAGGGACACTGTCAGATCAGAGTTGGTTTACATTGACTTTCATGGAGCTACTTACATGCTTAAAATTTAATCATGTACTTTGCTAGATTAGGGCCTGAAGGCTTAAAAATCAATGGAATGGTGAGCTAGTGGCTTATTTTTAGATTCATTAGCAAAAAAAGAAAAATCTACAAAGCTACTACTCCTTTGAATTTTAAATTTTAATTTAAAGCACAGTATAAGGATATGTTTTAATAAAGTTATTGATCAAAAGACAATATGGCTGAGATTTATCCATAACTGAGGAAAACTTAATGTATCCCATAACTTTTCCAATGCACTCTGTTGCTTTTGCTGGAGTTTATTGTATCCTTTCAACTGAACTGTGTGTTGGGGACTTTTGTGTTGTTATAAAAAAGACCCTTCCATGAGCTTGTTTTGTATACAAACTGGATGATACAGTGGCTAAAAAAAATCCCACATATGATATACTGGATTTTGAGTTGTACCATGTACTTCAAATGTCCTTTAACTTTTTCCAATTTATTACTTTTCATGCAAATTCTAATCCCATAGTTGAGACTATTGCAAATTAATGTTTAGATTAATATGACTTTAATCTATTGATTGAATATGATTTCAACATCTATAGATGTTTATTTGTTGATAGGAAGTATTTACAAAGATAATTGTTTTACTATGTGTCATGAAGTTTTACTGTGTGTCATGTTTACACGTTCTCATTTCAGAATAGCTGACAACTAATATAACAAATACAATGAGGAGTCAATATTTTCATAATAGCATTTCACATTGGTAATATGTTGATAGTAAATATAAGATTTATATTTGCTAGTCTACAGTTTCATAGGACTGTATCAGGGTTCCCTCTCCACTCTGAACTCTGGGGTACAGATGTGGGAACCTGCATGAAAGACCCCTAAGCTTATTTCTACCAGTTTAGGTTAAAAACTTCCCCAAGGCACAAATTCTTCCTTGTCCTTGGACAGTATTGCTGCCACCACTAAATGAGTTAGACAAAGATTCAGGAAAGGGACCACTTGGAGTTCCTGTTTCCCCAAAATATCCCTCCAAGCCCCTTCACACCCCTTCCTGGGGAGGCTTGAGAATAATATACCAACTGATAGGTTAACAAAGTGAGCACAGACCAAATTCCTGGTTTTTATGACACTAAAAATCAATCAGGTTCTTAAAAGAAGAACTTTATTATAAAGAAAAAAGTAAAGGAATCACACCTGCAAAATCAGGATGGAAGGTAACTTTGCAGGGTAATAAAAGATTTAAAACACAGAGGACTCCCCTCTGGACTTAATTTTACAGTTACAAAAAACAGGAATAAAACTCCCTCGTAGCATAGGGAAAATTCACAAGCTAAAATGAAAGATAATCTAACGCATTTCCTTGCTTTACTTACGATTATTGTAATCTTAGATGCTCATTTCAGGTAGGGTTTTAGGAGAGGTTTTTTCCCTGCCTGGTCCCTCTCTCTGTCCCGAGAGAGAGCACACAAAGAGAGCACAAACAAAACCTCCCCACACAGATTTGAAAGGATCTTCTTCTCTTATTGGTCCTTTTGGTCAGGTGCCAACCAGGTTATTTGAGCTTTTTAACCTTACAGGTAAAGAAGGGATTTTATGCTACCCTGAGCTGTACGTTTATCACAGACTGCTTAATGAATCATTCTATTGTATGATATTTCAGTCTAGTATAATTATCCCTCCAGATCCGTGAGGAATGCATGTCGTCAAATTAAATCAGATGTCTGCAAGATTATTGCTTACCTTTTTACTTCAAAATTTCCTTTTGTCTTAGATATAGGCTCTTAATCCTTCTCTCATGTAGTGACAGCATCACAACACCCTTTTCCCTGATTGGAGAATAGGATAGCTGCTGCCTACACTATTCCTCATATTAGCCAAAAATCAGCACTTAAGGAGCAAAGAGTTGTGCCCTCCTCTAAAGAACTAGCATATCAACTTCATGACCTGCCAGGGGTTGCAAATTTGGATTGTCTGCATATAATCTAATTCACTTCTTTCACAGGCAGTTAGCCAGAATGGCTTAGAGTGAGTTAGCTGAAGTCATCAGTGACTATTTTGACATGACATTCTTTCTAGGATATTTAAAAGAATTGTTATAAATTACCAATTAAAATCAGTTTGGAGTACATGTCATGAAATAATGTATTTTTAAAATATGATGTTTGTGCAGGATTCTCACTCTTGGACTCCAGCTCCTAGTGTAAAATAGGAGGAACTATCTCCCCAAGGTCTGATGGTTTTTAAGACAAAAGGTTAGTGGTAAAAGGTAGGGAATCCAAGGCACCACCTCCACTGTTGTTTCATGCCCAAGGTTTAATTGCTTGTTCACATTATTGTTATTGGACTTGTTCTTGTTGCCTGTTGAGGTTGTTCTTTTGGGGTATTCCTAGAGCTGCTTACTCTCCACAAATTAAAATCTTGGCTAGAAGATATCATTAGAGAAGGGGGAATACTGACCTGCTTCTCTGAGGGTATCATTTTATATGATATTCTTATTCACTCAACCTACTTACCTCCTCTCAGAGTTCAGAAGGGAATTTTTTCTTACTTTGATATTTTATTGTCCGACCTTTTGCCAGCTTACATTTTCAAACATTTTGTTTTGTTATTGGCTAATTTTTGTTTGTTTTTTTCCTTCATTTTCTACTTAATCAGGACTGGATGGTTTGAAGGGCAGTAAGTTAGTTCAGGTGTTTTATATGACACCAGTTGGGGAGGAAAGGGGGATTGTGCTCCTACTCACTGCCCTCGGTGGGGAAAAAAACCATCAAGAATTTAAGGAGTTCTGCCTTTCTTGAACTACAGAGCTGAGACCCATACGTGAGAATCCTGAAAATAGCATCTTCAAGGAAGCAGAATTACAAGGTAGGTAATATTCTTGTTTTGGTTTTTATTATAGGTCATCACAGAAGCACAATCACAAGATGTTGTTTTGACCCTGATAACGAGAGAGTCTCTTCAGTATCATCTGATAAGACCATCAAGCTTTGGGATATTATAGCACAATCTACCACTATCACAATTGATGAGTAAGAAAAAATAGTATATCTATAGTAGGCAAGATTTATATGTACTTTTAAAAAGTATCAGTGAAATTTGTGTTACAACTTATACTGGGAAAATGAACAGTAATTATGTAACCAAATAGCATAATACTCATGGAAAGGCTGACTAACATACCATCTAAATACATGTGTAAGTGGGGAATGATCCCGCTATTATGGGGAACTGTCCTGGTTTATACACTACCCCATTGAAATGGGCTAGCGAAAGGATCTGAGTCCTCGCTCCCACTTCCTTTACCAGAGGCCTGCCTGACCTCAAGGGCTCCCCTTCCACTCTCCTGTGTGGCAGAGTCCTCGTAACCCCAACAAGACTAGGCCCAGGATTCCTGGGGGGCTCAACCCCTAACCTTGTTGTGGTCACTTAGGGCAGGGGCTAGGGTGTCCCCACTCCGAGGTGCTCTCTCTGCACTGGACGCTTCCCTGACCCACTGATCATTACATACAGTTCAAAGCAAATACAATTTATTAAACAGCAATCAATTTTTAAAAATAAGGAAAAAATGGGAAAGGCCCAAGGAAAACATATAACGCTGCTCTGTGGCATGGGGACATCACAACCAGCACTCTCTGGAATGTAAGGGAAATTCAGTCTGCTCCTCACAAGTCCCAGGCCCCTTCTGAGCCCCTGGTTGTGCTGTAGGGATGCTGCAGGTCAGACGCTTGCTTTGGCAGTGGCCACGCTCTCAGGATCTAGGTGGCAGGACCCTTCTTCCCAGCGTAGCCCCCACCCTGTCAGGGTTATGATCCCCCTTCAAGTCTGACCTGCAAGGCCTCTTGGCTGGGGGTGTCTCCCTGCACTGGGCCTGCTGCCCAGGGTCCCCCTTGCTCTCGCCAGCTGCTCACTGCACCCGGCTGCAGACTGCTCCAGCCCCAGCTCCACTCTGCCTCAGCACTGCTGCTGCTGCTCTGCCTCCAGCTCTCTGGGCTGCTTTTCTGGCCCCCTTGCCTCTGGTTACTGCAGCTCTGCTCCCAGCATAGGTCTGCTCTTTGGGCTGCTTCTGTGACTCTGCTCCCAGCACTGGCCTGCTTCCTGGGCTGCTTTTCTGGCCCCTTTGGATCTGGCACAGCTCTGCTGCCCAGCTCAGCTTGGGCTCCTGCATTCTCCTTAGCTCGGTCCCACGCTGTCGACCCAGGCAATTCCAGTTCACCAGGAGGACGGACCCCCCTGGCCTCTTGACTCCCTGATTAGCCTCCCCGTCCTGTCAGTCACGCCGACCTGGAGCATTGGCCTCTCCCCATTGTTCCTGGGGACTGTCCTGATTTCCCATCGATCCTTCCCCTTTCTTTTGGTACTGGGAGCTAGCCAACCAAAACACCCCCACTGAGTTTTAGTAAGGGGAGAATAGTTCACTTACACATGGAAAGGTTAAATAATATGCTATATACAAGCTTCTTGATGTGAATGATAGATGAGCTGCATCTGTCCATCTGTAAGCATTAACTAAAGCTAATCATCATAGTTTCTAGAACAATAGCATGGGGAATGTGCTGTTGAACTGGAAGCTAGTTGCTGATGTTTCTCAGGACTAGCAACACTAGATAATAACATTAACAAATGTGAAGAAGATGAAACACTATTTAGCATGATACAGGTCTCAAAAAGGACTGCAAAATGGAACATATACATAGTACAGGATATATTTTTGGAGAAGGATAGGTCTTGATCTGAGTGTGGAATCAGAGTAAACTTATCTGGAGAGAAAACTCACAGCTGGTAATTCACAATCTAGAGTTGATGGCTTATGAATCTGAAACTCAGGTGGAACCAAAAGGTCAAATCTTGAGAGGTTCAAACTGTCCCTTCATCATTCTGAGGTGAATAGATTGACTTCTGTGCACTGGCTGGAGGCATTTCAGATGAGAACATAACACCTGACATCCATTCTGATCATAGTGACTGTGAAGTTCCTATAGCACTATTCTTAATATTAGGGATTTCCCTGATATCCAGGCCACCTTTCTGTTATTGAGTGTGTTGCTGCATTTTATTGGTGTATGTGCATGTATCCTGATCCTGAGAGAAGCCCCCACAACTCCCACTGAAGTCAATAATACATGAAAATCCTTATATAAAGATAGAATGCTATTGTCTGTGTAAGAAGGGAGTATGCAACAAATGAAGGTATCAGATGAGCTACTGAAAAACATTAACAATGTCGTTAAACAAATTCAGTGCTTCTGGTTTTAAATCATAAAAGCATTAATCATAAATTGTATAAAAAAGTACTATTAAAGTTACCCTTAAAAGGATTAGGAATTTACTTAGAATGGGAGACACAGAGCTGGAACATTTTACTAATCCTTCTTTTAAATTGCAATGGATATAGCATTGTTTCCTGCAGAGATGCTTGTAATCCCTTCCCCATTGCGGATTGCAGGAATTGCTAAAGTCCTTTCAGGTTCTGGAACTTTGAGATTTCTTTCTTGAAGTCCACCCCCTGTTCTCAAAATTAGAGTTCATTCTAGAATTCAAATCACTATATAGTTTCATGACATATATAGAGGGAGATGGATACTGTTTATTTGAAGGCATCCATAGCTCACCCTTCAATGTTGGCTTTTAATTAAACTTGTGTGTAGTGTAGTAATCAGAGGATTTTTTGTTACCCTGTGGGTGACAAGATGCAGGTGATAAGCTGTACTTAAAACTCGGTTAGTACTCAATCCTGTGAGATGTTAAACACTCTGACCACATCCAGAAAAGCACTTAATCACATGCTTAACCTTTGGCAAATGAGCAGTCCCAGTGACTTTTACAGAACTACTCAGATGATAAAAGCTAAGAATGCGCTTAAGTGCTTCACTAGATGGGGCCAGAGTGCTCAGACCTTGCAAGATCAAGCCCTTACAGCATTCTAATAGCTTTGAAAATCACAGTATCCTGGTGCAGTCATTTTCATTTGTATTTCAGGGCACACACCAATGTCATCTCAGACTGCTGCTTTACCATAGATGGTCATTACTTGTGCACAGCATCTTGGGACAAAACCTTAAAAATATGGGATATAAAAACAGGGGAGTTTCGTTATCATGGACCTATTTGCTTAAACCAAGGTCATGAAGGTTCTGTTAGTTCCTGTGTTTTTAGCAAAGATGGTGAGTTATGTTAAATACCATTATACACATCTTTAAGTATATACATGTAGGACATTTCAGATAAGTCAGAGGGGTCACATGCCAACCATATGACTAATTTATTTCTCAATTCCAAAATTAAATGGTTTTTCATTCTGATTAAATGGCTACACACATAATGTAAGTAAATTGAAACTGATGGTCTGTATTTTGCTTTACTCAGACATCTGAAATGCTGCTTAATTGATATAATTAAAGATTTTCTGTAAAAAGATCATGATTGAGAGAATATAGTAGAAACAAACTACTGAGCCACCTCATGGACTGAACGCTTGCTATTACTCACCTGGTATTAGTTAATGGTTGTAGGGCACTCTGAAAATATAAAGCACTATATACAGTATAAGGATATATATTATTATTGTTAAGTATATTGAATGAGAGAGAGGATGTCACTGTATCTTTAGTCAGTACCTCCAGGAGTAAAGTTTCTGCATGATTCAATTAACATTTTCCAATAATGTGATATTTCAAAAAAACATCTTTGTGATATTTTGTGAGATACAGTAGAAGAGCACTATGACTCCTCTGTATAAAATGGTTGATATTTTAATACTTTTGTATCCCAGGTAATAACTGTGTCCTGGACTAAATAATCTCTGAAGCTGAAGCTTAGATGTTAATTTGCCTGTGATATTGCTATTGCAAAGTTAATGAAAACACCATCAACTTGTTATATTGAAATGGCATCTAGCTTCTTTGCTGTGCTTGGCTACTACAAATCTTTATGCCTTCATTGGCTCTCAGAACTTCCCATCTTTATACCCATAACAAACATGGCCTTTTAAAGTACTGACCCCTCTTCACCTTGTGATCCCATCTAAACCCAGTCTTCTCGGTTCAGTGACTTCAATCCTAAACTACACACTTTGGGGGGAAAAAATTCTGGGAATGAAAACGTTGAAGGTGGTAGTACCAAGTAGTTTGGCAGTAGCATTCATAGGGATAGTAGCTAACTTGCAGATAGACCTCTAAATATTGGTGTTTGGAAGTATCACCTCTAGTTCAAAAATCTTTATTGTGGTTCATTCTGTTCAAAGCTAATCTGATAGGGAGAACATTACAAGAAAGTTTTCTTGACATTTTCCCACTATCTCTGCCCCATGTTAGAAGAATATGCTCTACTTTGGAGTTAAGGAAATAGATTTACCTCAGGAAAGGTTTTGGAGAAGCTCCTAATGCAGCCGTGGGCAAACTTTTTGGCCCGAGGGCCACATCTGGGTGGGGAAATTGCTTGCAGGGCCATGAATGTAGGGCTGGGGCAGGGGGTTGGGGTGCAAGAGGGAGTGCAGTGTGCAGAAAGGGATTTGGGGCAAGGGGTTGGGGCAGATGTGGGGTGCGGGGTGTATGCGGGGGCTCGGGAAAGGGAGTTGGGTGCAGAAGGGGGTGCACAGTGCAGGAGGAGGCTCAGGGCAGTGGTGCAGGAAGGGGTACGGAGTGTGGGAGGGGGTTGGGGTGCAGGAGGAGTTCGGGGTGCAGGCTCCAGCCCAGTGCTGCTTACCTGGAGCGGCTCTGGGGTGGCAGCGGCGCACACCGGGGCCAGGGCAGGCTCCCTGCCTGTCTGGCCTGGCCCTGCGCTGCTCCCGGCACCATATCCCTGCGGCCCTTGGGGAGGGGGGCCAGAGGGCTCTGCGTGGTGCCCTTGCATGTGGGTATCTTCCTTGAAGCTCCCATTGGCCGCGGTTCCCTGTTCCCAGCCAATGGGAGCTTTGGGGGTGGTACCCGCAGGCAAGGGCAGTGAGCAAAGCCCTCTGCCCCCCCCTCCCCTAGGGGTTGCAGGGATGTGGTGCTGGACGCTTCCTGGAGCAGCGCAGGGCCCGCGGCACCACAGGGATTGCAGTCTGTCATAGTTTGCCCACCTCTGTCCTAGTGAATGAAGTGTAATTTAGCCACTGGTTCTCAACTGCAGCAAGTACTAAACTTACCAGTAAAAGAAAAGCTATAGTAATGAATAAATGTAGTTGTTTTGCTAGCCAAAGCTTAGTAATTTTAAAAATAAGTTTTTGCTATTTTAACTCTTTTAAAATAAAATGTCTCATCAAATTTCATGTCATCAGCATTTTCTTTTACTTTGTAAGCTCCGTTGTATTTTTGATAACTGAATTTTATGCCTATGTTTATACTCATTTAAAAAATCCAGGGACTTTCATTACCTTATAGATTCATAGATTCTAGAACTGGAAGGGACCTCGAGAGCTCATCGAGTCCAGTCCCCTGCCCTCATGGCAGGACCAAATACTGTCTGGACCATCCCTGATAGACATTTATCTAACCTAATCTTAAATATCTCCAGAGATGGAGATTCCACAACCTCCCTAGGCAATTTATTCCAGTGTTTAACCACCCTGACAGTTAGGAACTTTTTCCTAATGTCCAACGTAAACCTCCCTTGCTGCAGTTTAAGCCCATTGCTTCTTGTTCTATCCTTAGAGGCTAAGGTGAACAGGTTTTCTCCCTCCTCCTTATGACACCCTTTTAGATACCTGAAAACTGCTATCATGTCCCCTCTCAGTCTTCTCTTTTCCAAACTAAACAAACCCAATTCTTTCAGCCTTCCTTCATACCTTACTAGAGCATAACAAATACCAGTGCATTATTTAAATTCTGTTAACAGTCTGACTCAAGTCTGGATGGGGCTTATTCTGTTAGTCTGTATGAAAAAATCCAGAGAAATAATATGGCATCTAATTTTGTATTTTAGCATCTCTTCTAGTGTCTGGAGCATATGACAAAACTATAGCTCTGTGGGATGCAGGAGCAGGATATAAAAAGCTAGCGTTAAAGGTACTAAATTCCTATTTGCTCACTAGTTTAGTGAGAAGCTATACAAATGTACAGCTAGTATGAGTATTGTGTATCTTGGTAGTCCATCGATCCGATGATGACAAATACATTAACTGACGTGTGTCTTTTTCTCTCTCTTCCCCGCACCCTAACACTCATAGACATAGACAAGAATCTGTCATGTACTGTATGTGACTTTATTTTCCTGGAGACAATTTATTCTTTTATAATTACCGACTATTTTCTTTGTCAGGTGTGTTATTAACATACTACTAGATTTCTATCTTACTGCATCAGCTATGTTAGTAACTGCATTGTGTAGAACAGCATATTTACCTTGGAAGATCATGACTTTCCCCCAGTAAGAGACTGGTCAGTGTGTGTATAAATTAAAAAATGCTATACCCTTTTGTATGTATGTATGTATCTATATAATATAATCGTCTACATTAAAAAAAATGTTAAGATCACAAAGGAGATGCACTCAAAAGTCAGGAAATGCTGAAGTTAAGGTTGTCCATTCAACTTTAACTCTGCTCCCCATTCATATGTATTATAATACATCTTTAGTTAGAGGTGCATGCTTAACCACTCTCTTATTCAGTATTCGGGGTAGATGGTGCTTAGTAAATGAGTCAGCTCCCAGCTGTGTGATAGTTACTTTATCCTCATCACTCAGTGTTAGCCCTTGTTCCTCATTCACTCCACACAGTACGACTGCCTCATACCTGAGGCAACAAGGTGGTACATCTGTGGAGGAATTACATTATGGTACATGGGAGCTAGTAAGTTTAGGTACAAATTTTCAAAGGCCCTCCAAAATGTACCATTAAAATTTGATTATTGACTTGAAATGACCAGATGTTAACTGTGGACATGATGGATTTTACCTTTTAAGAGTACAGCTCTTAATTTCATGCTCTGATATGATGTCCTTAATCCAGTTTTGGTGACATTAAGGTTGGTCTGCTGCCATGTGCTGTACATTGACTGCCAAAGAAACACACTCCTTGCTTGTAGCAAGTGAAGAATACAGTAGCTGCACAGTTACTGTGGGAGGTCAGAGAGATTCAGGGTATTTGTTGCTCTAGTCACTGCAGTTTGCTGGCTGGCTGGTGCAAGAACTGAGTTTAAGGTTTTATTTTGAATGGTAAGCTGTATCATTTTCAAAAGGCCTCAGAGACAGTGACTGAAACTTACAGGTGCCTTCCTTGTGCTCGGGTTCCCATTTTGGAACTGTAAATGAGAAAAGATCAGTATTATAAATCTGAATAAAATTCTGATGACAAAAAACATCAGTGAACTACCTTAATTGCTGAAAAAGACATTTAGCTAAAACATTTACCTTCAGAATTTTGTTTCTTCAGTCCTATTCTTTTTGTTCATCTCACTTGGAACTGACTCTTTGGTTTTAAAGAACTCACTCTGAACCCAGAATCTAAAATAAGAATTATCCTTGTTGCAAGTGATTGGGTGTGGAAGAGAGCTTGAGAGGACCGATTATCATCGCCACAAGGACTGCTTTTGATATGGAAGTTACTGTTATGATCTAGAGTATGATTCAATAAGTCAGTCACTTCCAATGTTATTTAGGTATCTGATATTAGTGTCCAATGCATTTAGGTTTTAAAACCTTTCAGTAGAACCTAGCAGTGAATTTAGAATATTAGTGGTGTTGACAGTAAGGCTATTTTTTTGTACCTCTGGCATACTTATAATCCCATCTTTTCAAATCTGTGTGTGCAAGATGTGCTTGTATTATTTACACATGCAGGTACTATGACTGTATGCACAATAATAGTAATTTTACATGCAATTTTGTAAAGTTCAGCCACAATATGCATAAAGTTGGGCCATAATATTGGTTTGATGGAGGTTGGGTAAAAATTCATTGAAGCTGGTGGGTGTGATAACTGCCATTCATTCAGGATAAATCTAAGGAGCAGGTAAGCTCCTTTTTGGAGTAAGATAGTTGAAACAATAGGAGCACCACCCCAAAACACAGGTCAAATGCAAGGCTAGTCAGGAACTGAGCTATGTGGGAGGAGGGTATGGGGAGAAGGGTGGGTCTCTGGGTATTGTTTGATGTAGATGTGCACATCTGTGGGCAGAAGCAGGCAGAGAGAAGCAGCCAAAAAGCCAAGCAAACAGCAAGAGAAGCCCTGGAAATGTTGCTGGGAAAGAAAGCAAGGAAAGGAAGTTTATTGGGTAGAGTGCAAGCTGAAAAGAAGCTTTGAACACAGAGCAAAGAAACTGTCTCCTGTTGTTTGATACCCACTGTGTTCAGGGAAACAAGGACTTTGTGAACATGCTTTGTAAATGAAAACGATTGCATCAAAGAAATACATGACTCTAAAATGGCAAATTTACCATATATCCTATTAAATACGTCTTTGCCTTTCTCCTTGTATTTTAGAAAATATGAATGTGTTTCTTTTTGATAAATGTTAATGCATACTTTTCCTATGTGAAGTTTGTCTATCAAAATGAAAAACATCCTTTTTTTGAACTCGAGGAGTTTTCTCATTAATTCTATTAATTTTTTAATACACTCATTGTGTGGGTTACTTCTTCATTTTTGGTTTTAGCTTGATTCTCTTCTTGTTGTAGCAGCCCACCCAATGCAACTGGCTGCCTTCTGAATCATCTCCCTTCCCTTGAAGTGGGGGAAAGGCTGGTGGCTGCCCTCAAAGCTCTTCCCCCTTGCCATCTGACCCACATCTTCAAACTGCTCTACACTATGTGCACTAGAAAACAACTCTCTCCGTGTCTTCTTTTCTCCGTCTCTCCCTCCTTCCCTCTCTCTCTCTCTATATATTTAGCTAAATTATTTTAAAATGTAGAAAGGAAAACACACAATCAATCAATCAATCAATCACAAACACACACAAGGAGGACTGGAACCAAAAATAACTACCACACTATCTGCCAGCACTGCATCCACCAGAACTACAATTCTAACTGAGATGCTGCTGTTACACAAATCCTGGATAGAGGATCAGGCCATGTCAAGTATATGTAGAAAAAGATTAACCTAATAGCAGTTGTTCTTCTGACCAGGGACGAGTGAGCATGCACAGAGATTTTGCTTACTGTAGAAAGGGCTGCCAGAATGGATTTGTGGTGAAGACAGCTATTTCCTTTATTATAAAAGTAATAAAGTTATTACGTTTGGTCTACAGTTACAATTTGCTTTGCTCCAGGGCCATGGAGACTGGGTGATGGATGTTGCAGTTAGCAACAACAAGAAATGGATCCTTTCTTCCTCAAAGGTAACAACTAACTTACAGATGTGGTATAGGAAGCTAATTTGGAAACAGATTTCACTATATATTTCAATCTTTATTTTAGAAAAATTATAATTTAGTGTATCAGTTGACTCAGTCTTTCATTTTTAGTTTTATGATTAGTTGAAAAGCAATTACAGAAAATATTAAAAGGCATTTTATATGTAGGTGTACATGTTTGGTGTGACCCATAAACTCAGTTTCTAAGATTATTAAATATTTGTGGTAAGTAAAACACATTTTTGTTTTTAAAGTAATGACAGATTTAAAAAGAATGCCCATCTCTTATTCAAGAAGTTTTCCTGGCTTATAAATAGAGTTATTTGTGCTTTGTGCAACTGATGAGGCCTTTATCCATTGGACAAATACTGTAGCTTGCTGTGGTGCTTGACCAGTGATAACATGTAAATACATGTCCTAATTGTAGTTTCTGACTTTTAGGATGCTACTTTGAGATTATGGAACATTGAAAAGGCTGATCATGTTCATGCGGCAATAGAAAGCAGAAATACAAGAGGCTCAAAAATAGCTCAAGTAAGCATTATGTGGAGTTACAGCTGATGGGTCTGTCCTTTTAGTCTCCAAGTTATACCTCACTCTGTTCAAAATCAAAATATGAATGGCTGAAGAGACATTGTCAACAAGATTGCTGGGTTCAAAAATTGATTTACCTTATTTTTCTCTTTTGTTCGCAAAATTCATGTAATTATTTATATGCGAGTTGGGGAGGGAGAAGAGGGAATTTCAGAACAAATGCATCAATGCTTTTCTTTCTTTTTTTTAAAAAGTATTTGGTAAGGATGCAGAAGTTCATGTAAAGATGCCATTGTATTTTTAGAAACAATAGCAAACCAAATAAAACATTTTTAAAGTAAAAAAATCCTTTGGCTTCCAAACCTGATGCTTAGTAGTATGATTGGGTGCATACAATACTGCTGGCCTCAGGCAGTGGTATTCATGCACTTATGGGCATTTTTGGCTCCCTAGTAAACATAAAAAATATTGAGTTTACAAAAGAAGGAAGAGAAAATGTATGAAATCACTGCCAGACGTTAAGAGGAGGGGGAAGGGAGAAATTTTGATGACAATTCAGTTTTAATTCCAATTAAAAAATTTGTTCTAAACCATGTGAGATTGGGAAAGGGAAACCATCTTTATTTGTTTTGTAAAACTCATCACACCTCCAGTGCTGTATAAACTACTACTAATAAATTTGCTAAGGCAATATATCAAACTACAAAAATATACTAGTAAATTTAGGAAAACTTCCTGCACAATGACTGAATGGGCCTGATTTTGAAGAGTATTGAGCACCCACTGCTTCATTTGAAGCTAATAAGAGCTGCAAGTACTCAGCACCTCTGAAAATCAGGGCTGCATATTTATAGTTGAGCATCAGTGGTAAAATGATTCATGTCTGGCACATATGATTAACTAACATCCTTTTTGTTGTTTTTTAATTTTATGTTTACATCAGTGTGAAGAATGTGAAAAACCTTTCTCACTCCTACAGTGTGATGACTCTGAAGCGGTAACCAAGTGTGTATTCTGTCGACTGGCTTCTCCTTCGAGAAATATTTTGCCATTACCACCTATTGTAGCGCCTGATCTCTAAAGTCTTCCCAACAGACTATTTGTGCAAATACATTTGAGTTTTTAAGCATATGCCTATACATAATTGTGATTATCAGTATATTATATTACATATACATACAGAGGCAAGGACTTCCTCCATACCCCTGTGCCATACAGTGATGTCTATGTTAAAAAAATAATCTGCTGATTCATTGTACACATGTGAAATATACATACTGAGTTTTACAGTGTAACAGATGACCGGATCAAGTCCTAAGATTTTAAATCTATTCATATTGTACAAGAAAATAAAATTACATCCATCCCCTTTAAGTGAATGCACTTAATAAAGGTTGTTGTAACAAAGAAAATATGTGACTATGTAACTTGCTGATAGTTGTCCTTAAATTGTTTAAAATAAAACCCTCCTTTTTCTACTCTGGAGTGGAGTATACCGGAAATATTAAAAACATTTGCCTCAATTGAAATCCTACAGGGTTTTGAAATTTGAATGTGGAGAAGGCATTTGGACCATGAGATTTGTATTTTGCTTCCAACATCCCCTACAAAATGTTTCTAGGAACTTTCAATCACAAGAATACATTATTATTTGTGTTTGACATGACATATGGCAAACTAGTCTCGTATATTCAGGACCCAATCCTGCAAGGTGTTGTGCACCCTCAACTCCAGCACCGCTCAAGATTGGTCCCTAAAAGTCTATACCTCTGCACTAGCTCTGTGAGGATGTCAATTAATATGAGATTAGTGTTTCAAGATGTAGGGGCCTCATTCATCAAAAACATGTTTCAGCAGATTATATTATTTTAAAATGGATTTATAAGGAGAAAAAATATGTTAAGCTATAAAATCGAAATCTATTATGGGTCTGTCTTTCTCTTTTACGCCATGTGACTTGTTTAGCCTTGGTAGCTACAGTTGCACTTGACTCCAAGGTGAAAAGAAAATGATTTTTTAAGATATAGTATGTTTTATCCAGATTTACTGCTTTGAATAAAACATGAGGTGACAAGTTGCAACATATCCCAGACACTGTCCTCTTTATTAAATATTGTTGGTTTGCAGTAAAAAGCTGAAAAAAATGCAGTTTGTATGGTGCTGGAATTATTTTTGGAGAATACATAAAATGTGCCTGTCTTATTGTTGGAGTAATTACCCTTAAATATGAATAATAATAATGAACTAATTTCTGCATGTTTAAAAATAATCTCAGTTTAATTAAATAATAATCTTATAATATTTGATTGGGATTGTCCTTTATTTGCTCTTCCTGTCCCATTTAGCTGAAAAATCAAACCTCAAAGATTTTCCATTGAGGGAGCAAAGCCAATTACTCTATAGAGGGTTTTTTTGTGCATAAAATAGTGTGACATTCAGAGACGAATAGGTTGGAAATTTTCTTTTGAAAGGGTCTTTTATTTCCCAAATTAAGAAAGACAAATCAAAAAGATACTTTGCTCTAGCAAACATAAGTCTTATTAAATCAGTTTGTATTTTAATGCTTATTTAACAGAATCAATTTGATATATTAAGACAAAGAATAGAGAGAACAGGAAATTTGACAACTATATCATAGACCAGTGGTTCTCAACCAGGGGTCCGGGGCCCCCTAGGGGGCCGCAAGCAGGTTTCAGGGGTCCGCCAAGCAGGGACAGCACTAAACTTGCTATGGCCCAGGGCAGAAAGCCGAAGTCCCACTGCATGGGGCTGAAGCCGAAGCCTGAGAAATGTAGCTTCGCAGGGGCCCCTGTGCCATGGGCCCCAGGCAATTACTCTGCTTGCTACCCCCTGATGCTGTCCCTGGCTTTTATATTCAGAAAAACAGTTGTAACACAGCTGCGCAGTGAACATAAGACCTTAAGAACAGCCATACTGGGTCAGACCAAAGGTCTATCTAGCCCAGTATCCTGTCTTCAAACAGAGGCCAATGCCAGGTGCCCCAGTGGAGTTTTTATAGCATGGTGAGCACTGATCAGCATCTCCCCCTCCCTCCCCCCACCTCCCGGTCAGCTGCTTTGTGGTGTGCTTGAGGCTGGGGCAGGGGAGGAGGGAGGGCACAGCACGCTCAGGGGAAGGGGTGGAGTGGGGGCAGGGCCTGTGGCAGAGCCAGGGGTTGAGCAGTGAGCACCCCTGGCCCATTGGAATGTTGGTGCCTGTAGCTCCAGCCTCAGAGTTGGTGCCTATACAAGGAGCCGCATATTAACTTCTGAAGAGCCGCATGTGGCTCCAGAGCCACAGGTTGGCCACCCCTGAGATAGGGCATTCAAGAGTTACATAAAAAAACTTGTTTGATGAATAACGGCTCAAGAACTACCCAAAACAATCTACTCTGTCCCTCTTAAGCTACTAGCACCATCTGCACTGCTGCCTGACTTCCTGTGTTTTTGCATTTCTCTGCAGGTAATTATGTCTGCTCTTATGGGTCTGCTATAGGAGAAGAAAAGGCATACTGACAGCCATGAATTGGTTCTAAGCATGGCCCATGGATTCCTGGTAAATTGGCATAGTGATCCCTGGCTTTACTGTTGAGGAAACGAGGACCTTTATACCCCTCCAGATCTGATTGCAGGAGTGGAGCCACAGATTCATTAGCTGTTGTTTCTATTTTTAAAGTAATCAGTTTGCTTGGCATAGCACAAAACAGTTTGTCCCCAAGAAGCTAACAGTGTAAAGTTTTAGCTCTCTGAGAGAGGAATTCCCACTGATGTCTATGGACATTCTGCATGTGGAGGGCTTATCAGACTTAGATCTAAATTAGAAAAAAATTTAAATGATATAAATTTGTGTATGTAATGTGATCTTTTCAGTCATTAGGATAGTGTGTACTACACAAAAATCACAATATACATATACCCACAAATACATAATCAGTGGTATTATGACTTACTACAAATGTCTAAAACAAAATTAAATTAAAATGTTAGGATCCTGATCCTCTACAGAGATCTGCTAGCATGGACTCTGTGCCCACTGGGACTCTGTATGAATGTGTGCCTAGGAAGTTTTGGAACTTAAGCATGTATAATTTTACAGGCCTAAATAAGTTTGCCCTGGCAATTTTAACGTTTTGTGCCAATGCTAAAGTGTATGTACATGCACACACTCTCGTGCATCTCAGTGAGTTGCATGTATGGGCAGGTCTACACTACAGCGGGGATCGATCCACCAGCGGTCGATCTAGCGGGTCTAGTAAAGACCCACCAAATCGACTGCAGATCACTCTCCAGTCAACCCCTGTACTCTACCCCCGATGAAAAGAGTAGGGTAAGTTGATGGGAAAGACCCCTCGCGATGTAGACCCTGCAGTAACTTGACCTAAGGTACATTGACTGGAGTTGCGTAGCATAGGTCGACTTACCGTGGTAGTGTAGACATAGCCTATGTCTGCGACCTGCCAACCTGCTGTTCTGACTCTGGTGCCATAGCTATGCTGCCATATCCGCGTAGCATGGATAGGGTTGCCAACTTTCTAATCGCAAAAAACTGAAAACCTTTGCCCTGCCCCTTCTCCAAGGCCCCATCCCTGCTCATTCTATCCCCCCTCCCTCTGTTGCTTGCTCTCCCCCACCCGTACTCGCTCACTTTCACTGGTCTGGGGCCGAGAGGTTCAGGGTGCAGGAGGGGGTTGGAGTGCAGGACGGGGTGGGGCTCCGGGAGGGAGTTTGGGTGTGTGAGGGGGCTCAGGCTGGGGCAGGGAGTTGGGGTGCAGGAGGGGGTGAGGGGTGTGAGCTCTGGGTGGCGCTTACCTCAGATGGCTGCTGGGAAGTGTCTGGTGTGTCCCTCCGGCTCCTAGGCATGGGGTGAGGCCATGGGGGCTCCGCACACTGCCCCCGACCCGAGCGCTGCCCCTACACCGAGGAGCCAGAGGGACATGCTGGTACTACACTGGCTGCTTCCCAGGAGCCGCACAGAACCGGCTACGGAGCCTGCCAGTCCTGTGCCAACTGGACTTTTATCGGTGCTGACCGGAGCCGCCAGGGTCCCCTTTCCGACCGGATGTTCCAGTCGAAAACCAGACACCTGGCAACCCTAAGCACAGATGCAGTCTACAGCGACAAAAGGTCTTTTTCTGTCACAGTTGGAACACCAGTTCTCCAAGTGACTGTCCCAATCAATGGAAGCATTCTTCCATCAACCTTGCTGAATCTATGCCGGGGTTTAGGTTGGCATAGCTATGGGCTCGGCATACCTCCCACCCAGCCCAAATTTGATTGGCGGCGAGAGGTAGCACATGGGGTCGCAACACCACTCAAATTTGGTGCGGCTGCTGCTCCTGAGATGGGGGGCAGCCGGGCCAAGGCTGACTGGCCCTGTGACACGTTGCAAGCTGGCACGTGGGGAAGCCCAGGGCAACTGCCCCCTTTGTCTCCTCTCCGCAACCAGGTGGCCCTGAAGGTGAGACATGTTCTGTTTCAGCCAGGACAGTGGCATAAAGGTGCAGTTCAAAGCTGGACAGCCACAGGAAACCCTGGCAGGCTACCGTGCTCGGGCCTTGGACTTGCCACCCCCCTGAAGGCCCTAGCTAGGGTGACCTACATTTTAAGTGTCCCGCAGCCCCGGGTGGCAAGGGCAAGGTGGCCCCCTCCCCCGCTCTGTGCGGGTTGGAGCGGGCGCCTCTGCCTGCGTGGCAGGCGAGGAGAGCGTGTGAGAGCCGCATGAGGCCCCCACCCCCGTCGGGGGGGTGCCGCTGAGGCGCGGGAGAGGGGAGTGAGCGCAGTATTATGCGGGGGCTCGCAGCACCGCTAGGGCATTAGGGGGTGTCGCTGGCACCCCAGCCCCACGCGGTGCCTGCGGGCAGCTCCTTTTGTGTGAGGGGAGCAGCCGCCGGGCTGCCGAGCCAGGGATGGGGCCGCCTCGCGGCACAAAGGAGCAGTTGGCGCCGTGGCTTAGTTGGTTAAAGCGCCTGTCTAGTAAACAGGAGATCCTGGGTTCGAATCCCAGCGGTGCCTGCGCGGCTGGGACCGTATTTTTGCCCCGGGTTATTTTTATCTCCGCTCCCTGCTTGTCCCCCAGGGCAGGGGCTCGTAGCGGAGCCGCGGTCCGGCGGGGCCGCCGCTGCCAGTGGTTCAGCTGGAGACGCCGCCGCCGCCGCCGCCAATGGAGCCGGGTCTCCCCTTCCGGAGCCAGTGAACGCCCTGCCCGCAGCCATGATCCCGGGTACCCGAGCCCTGCCCCTAGAGCCCTCCCCGGCCCCTGCGCCGCTTCCCAGAGTCCCTACAGGGCCTGGCCCCCGCTGGCTGTGCCGCGCCCCGCGTAGCGCCTGCCCACCCGCGTACTGCCCCCCCCCGCGTAGCGCCTGCCCCCCCTCCCCGCTGTGCTGCCCCCCCCGCGTAGCGCCTGCCTCCCCTCCCCGCTGTGCTGCCCCCCCGCGTAGCGCCTGCCCCCTCCCCGCTGTGCTGCCCCCTCGTACCGCCTGCCCCCTCCCCGCTGTGCTGCCCCCGCGTAGCGCCTGCCCTCCCCGCTGTGCTGCCCCCTCGTACCGCCTGCCCTCCCTCCCCGCTGTGCTGCCCCCTCGTACCACCTGCCCCCTCCCCGCTGTGCTGCCCCCGTACCACCTGCCCTCCTTCCCCGCTGTGCTGCCCCCGCGTAGCGCCTGCCCTCCCTGCCCCAGTCTGATGTGCTGCCCCCACGTAGCCCCTGCCTCCCCTGCTGTGCTGCCCCCGCGTAGTACTTGCCCCACCTCGTAGCACCTGCCCCCTCCCTGCTGTGCTGCCCCCACGTAGCGCCTGCCCCCTCCCCGCTGTGCCGCGCCCCGCGTAGCGCCTCCTCCTCCTGCTGTGCTGCCCCCTGCGTAGCACCTGCCCCTCCGCTGTGCTGCCCCCGCGTAGCGCCTGCCCCTGCTGTGCTGCCCCCGCGTAGTACTTGCCCCACCTCGTAGCACCTTCCCGCTGTGCTGCCCCCTGCGTAGAACCTGCCCCCTCCCTGCTGTGCTGCCCCCGCATAGCGCCTGCCCCCCCACTCGCTGTGCTGCACCCCACGTAGTGCCTGCCCCCAGGGCCAGTGCAAGGATATTTTGTGCCCTAGGCGAAACTTCCACCTGGTGCCTCCTCCCCTACCCCCAGAGCATCGCTTATGATAAACTTTCAGAAATGAATACTGCATAATGTGCATTGTTTATTAGAATTAATATACGTTTGGCTTGAAAATTTATTAATTTCATTATTTAGTTTACATATTTAATGAAAATAAATGGCCTTGGGTCTCCTGCACGTGGCTAGAGTCCCTCCTGTCCCCACCCTCGGATCTGGAAAGGGCTGTTTTGGGGATCACAGCACAGAGCTGGGAGTCAGGCTCTGGCTTCTATTCTCCACCCTGGCACCAACTCACTGGATGACTTCAGGCAAGTTACTTCCCCGTTCTGGGCTACAGCTCCCCCCAGTGCTAAGGTGTGAAATGGTTCCTTGCTCCTGGGCTGGAAAGTGCAATGCAGGCAGAAGGGGGTGTCCGAAGGCCTGTCTTCCCCACAGGTGTGAGGTGAGAACAGAGTTCCAGCCTCCATCATGATCGTCCTGGTTGCTTTACTCTGCCCCATGCCAGTCGCTGCTGAAGCCCCTTACTCAGCTCTGGCCCAGGGCAGCGGCATCAGTGTCATTCTGGGCCTGATTTTCAGAACTGCTGAGCACCTGCGGTTCCCCCAATCTCTGTGGGAACTCCAGGGTACTCAGTACTTCTGAAACTCAGGATAATTTATTTCGAATGCTGGGCCAGGACCGAGCCTGCAAAGGCAGGTCCATATACACCTCTCAATCCACAGTAGATCTCCCATCAATAACAATACAAGCAATCAGGAGAATGATGAGGGGCAGTTGGCTCAATGCTGGGAGTGGGGAGGATATGGCCCTAATGTTGTGCACCACGCAACTGGTCACCCATGTTACGTGAAAATCTGGCTCTGACAGTGTCGTAATTAGACTTAACAGTTACTGCCGCATTTCCTAGAGCTGTTGTCCCAGGCTGGCTGCAGACTCAGGCAGACAGAACTGTGTTGGCTAGACGCCCATCACCTTTGGAAGATTTTCCTTGTAGCCGTAAGGGCTCGAGACAGCCATGTTTCTTCACTGAAAACTTGCACTGTGCTGCCCCTGAATCCCAGATTAATACCTTGTGTGCGCAGATGCAGAGCTCGGGGCTTGAAGGCCTCTTGTCTAATGGTCTGAGCCAGTGCAGAACTAGGAGTCTCAATCTCCTGTGTTCAAAACAGGACTCCGACAATGACTCCCCGGGTGACCATGGGCAAGTCATGTCCCTGTTCTCTGCCTCAGTTTCCCCAAAATGGAGCTCTATTTACCAGCTCCACAGGGCTGCAGGGATGGATGGGGATGGCACATGCTTGGAGAGTGGCACATCCTGAGGACGGTTACACTTTTGCAGCTCTTAAACCCTGTATCCTCTCGCAGGGCCATGATCCACTCCCGCAGGTAGCCATGGTCTTCTCTTCCTTTCCCCTGCACCCCCCTCCCGCCGCTGCATTGCTGTCAATAGGGCCAGCTGCAGGCGAGCTGATTTCACCCGCTCTGATCTGCAGCCAGCAGGCTTTGGGCAGCAGCCACTGCTGCGGCAGGGAGTCTGGGACTGCCAGAGCCGGAGGGAGTGGGCTAGGGAGCGATGTGGCAGCCTGGGGGCTTGCTGAGGAGGCAGCTGTGGACTGACAGGGGATGCGGGTGGGCAGTGATGTGGGGCACGGCGGGGCCTGTGGTTGGAGAGGACGCCTGCAGAGGTAGGTGCTAATGCTGCTGCGAGCGGCCCGTCCCCCTGCCGGGAGCAATAGTGTAAAAAAAAATTTGAGGGCACCGCTTTTTGGCGTCCCCAAATCTTGGGGCCCTAGGCGGCCACCTAGTTCGCCTAGTGGTTACACCAGCCCTGCCTGCCCCTCTCCTCTCCCTGCCCCCCACCTGCTGTGCCCCACATAGTGCCTTCCCCCTCCCTCTCCCCGCCTGCTGTGCTGCGCCCTGCGTAGTGGGTCCCTCCTCCCTGCTGTACTGCGCCCTGCGTAGTGCACCCCCCTTCCCGCTGTGATGCTGAACATACACAACTCCTGTAGGCAGAAGATGGATCCTCCAGCTGCCAATGTGCTCAAGCTGGTAGGTAGCTGCTCTCTGGGAAGCTTTTGTCCCACCAATAGCTCCATCCTTTATAGGAGAAGGAGCTAATGCATTCACTAGCAGAAAGTCTGTAGTGGTGGTTCTTCAGTATTTACTGGTTTGTACCAGTGGGCTTATTTTAACCATCCTGAGTATCTATAACCAAACTGTTTAGAGAGTATGACATGATCCTTTTTTTTTTGGTCAAATAAAAATGACATTTTAGCATATTAAATTTAGCTGATGTGTTTTATATGTCCTGAACTCAATACTTTTCTAATTGTTTGAACAAGAGATACTAAGCTTCTCTTTTGATCGGAAGAGCAAGGTTCAGAAAAAAAGGATAGAAAGAAAAGTTACCTCTATACACTGCTTCCCAGAGTGCCTTTAATGAGGCCGGAGGGTGTCTAAATGAGTTAACAGGGTTTTCTTTGTTTAGTGCCATTTCAGTAATTTCAAAGCAGCATGTATTATTAAATGCATCAATTTAACATCAAATGGGTAATGGATAGAGTGGTTACTTATTATTTATGGTGCATGTTATACATTATTCTGGGTCGTTGCCAGCCTGAGGATGATTAATAGTGGGGATTTAATAATATTTCAATAGGGTGTTTTCTACTAGGCAGTTTATTTAACCACAGATTTACAATGCCTATCACATTGTAAATCTGTGGTTATTCTTGTCCTATAGAATATTGTGTTGACCCATGTTGCTGTAATTGAAGTTATACAGAGTAATTGGTTATTTTTATATTTTGAAAATATAAACCTACTATATCTTCTCATAGTAGGTTTAATCAGTATTTTAGAATGTTTAAACAAGTGCTTTAGAGATAGCTAAAGCGCACGTTAGTTTGAATCAAATTGAAGGAACATCATATTTACTATAAAGGCTTAGAGTGCCTAGTCCATGTTTAATGTTAAATAAGTTGTGGTGGTGTATGTTTGGGCTGCTTAAGTTCTGTTGACAATTTCAGTTTTCTATAACAGAATTTTGAGGTGCCTATTCCTTGATGAGTTGAAAATAGTATCAAAGGCCTCAGCCTTTCAACAGTTTTTTGAGATTTTCATTTACAAAAAGGTAGGGAAATTCCCATCTGAAAACTCTCTGTTCCGTTGCTCTAAATCTTCAATAGCTTCTTAGTTAGGGAATGAACTTATTCTTTTCTCCTCTTTTTTTCCTATACTTGGCATTTATATTTGTAAAATGTATTACAGAAAAGTATTGACATCACTGAACAGCTTTGGGACTTTTTATTAGCTTCCCCTACTGAAGGATTTCACAAATAAATCACTGTCTGTTTCCTGTGTAAAGTAGAAACAAGTTCTCTGTGCCGTTAGTAATGCTGGGTGCATAGGGGAAAAAAGTAACATTTTAAATCTGAACCTTCAAAAATATTCTGCCCTCAGTTATGCCATTGTATTGACTTCAGTAGTGTTATTCCAGACTTACACCAGTGTAAATGAGAGAGAAATTTGTCCCTAAATCTAATGGCAAAAGGCCAAATCCTGCAAACATTACCAGGTGTAGTGAGTAACCTCAATGGAGTAAAGTTAAAGTGACCAGATGTCTTGATTTTATAGGGACAATCCCGATAGTCAGGGCTTTGTCTTACATACTCGCCTATTACCCTCCACCCCTGCCTCAGTTTTTCACACCTGCTATCTGGTCACCCTAAGTAAAGTATTAGAGCCTTAAGGTTCCATCCACATGCTTATACATGTGAGTAACGGTAGTCATGTGTGAAATTCTATAAGCTATTACCACTCTTGGTGTGAATAAAGTTACAAGATACTGAAATTGGTTCCTTTCCCCCAGTTCCTTATTCATATTGTCAGCTTCTGGTTTGTGGTTGTTTAAGTTCTTTATTTGCATGTGTGCAGAACTAGGGCTATCAGATCTGCATGGGCAGAATCCTGTGCCTATACAGATAAATCCCTTTGGGGCAGAGTATATGCATCTAATGTACAGGATCAGAGCTTCAGATTGTAAGATGCTCAAACAGGGATCTTTCAGCTGTATTTATTTATAAGGTACTATATAAATAATATTTAATAATAAGCAATATAAAAAGTAAGCATAATCCAAAAAGAAAACTTCAGACATTAAACAAATTTTATACTGAAAACTGAAAAAATGTATTTTGGAGCATCTGGGTATCCTGGAAATAAACTTCCTTGAACAGACTTTATATATAAACATTGTATGGAGGAGAACAAAAGAACTATAAGATGAAAAAATTCAAACGAAAGAATAAATTGTCCATATTTATCATATTACACTATGATACTTTTCAATAGTTTACTGATTAGTATTGTAAAGAAAACTCCAAGAAAAAGAAACTACTAAGGAGCCTGCCCATAATGCTTCCAGCTGATCTTTAACTATTGGAGTATAGATCCATAGCTGCATAGAAAACAATGATTTACAAAAAGTAAAATCTTGTATAAAGCATTTTTCTACTTCTTTGATCTTATTGTATGATAAGAACAAAATTACACAACTTCTTAGAATCGGTTCTGAACTAAAACCCTGGTCACAAATCCACATCAGAGGAAATTTTATTATGGATAAGGATACGATTTAGTCACAGAGGTCTTGGAAGTCACAGAGTCCCTGACTTTACCGGACCTCCATGACTTCTTCAGCGTCAGCTGTCAGTGGTTGTGGCCAGGGACAGAGCTGGGGCTGTGCACCCCTTATCCCTCTGTGGCTGTGACCAGAGCCGGGACTGTGTGCCCCCGTGGCTGCGTCTGGAGCTGGGAGTGTGCGCCCCCGCCCCATGGCTTTGGACATGGCTGGAGCTGGGGCTGTGTGGGTGCAGCCAGAACCAGAGCTGTGTGCACCTCTGCCCCTTGGCTGCAGCCAGGGCCAGGGGTGTGTGGCCCCTGACAGAAGAGGTTGGGCTGCTAGTGCCTCCCCCATGGGACTCCAGCTGTCATTCCCCTTCTCCCCCCTGCCCTGTTCCCTCCTGGCTATTTTTTTATAAAAATCACAGATAGGTCATGGACTCCCATGAATTTTTGTTTATTGCTCGCAACCTGTCCATGACTTTTACTAAAAATAATTGTGATAAAATCTTAACCTTAATTATGGAATGTATTAGTGGTGTTACACCAGATTGTGTAGTAGTCCTTTCAGGCACTAGGAAAATGAGCACGAACATCCTGTGTTTTGGCAATTCTCTCACATATTGTATGTAACTAAACCAACTTGCTCCTAGCTCTTACACCAGGGGTTGGCAACCTTTGGCATGCGGCTTGCCAGGGTAAGCACCCTGGCGGGCTGGGCCGGTTTGTTTACCTGCCGCGTCCGCAGGTTCAGCCGATCGCGGCTCCCACTGGCCGGGTTCGCCACTCCGGGCCAATGGGGGCGGCAATCCGGGAGATTTTAATAGGATATTTTAAGAAAATGACATTATGTCATGTTGGGGGAAAACAACCTCCCGGAATAACTTCAGTTAGAGTTGGCAACCCTAGTGGAGGTTGGTTTTGTGTTGATCTGTTTTGGATAAAGTGTTATATCAATCTCTGCACTGTTGCTTTTATGGGGACATGATTATTCAGGATCTTTTTTGCTAAATGTGGTGCAGTCGATACACATATCCCGCAGCTTGAAGAAATGCTGCACACAGGAAGAAATCCTTATGTGAGTCAGACATTTATGAACACTTTCTACATGAGAGTGAATCTGTTAGATGAGGTACCAGTAAAGTATGTTGTATTTGATTTATTACATCAAAACCAATAATGAATATTCTTTTACAATTTACCAACAGGAATGGCATGGTGAGTTTGCCAGCATGGCTCAGGGCTGATAAATGCACTTTTGAACATGGTCAGTCTGAAAGACACTTTAACACATTTGAGGAAATGGGGCAAAATCTGAATAGATTCAGCAGCACAGATCCAATTTGTCTTGACTCCGTAAGAATGATTCTTTTTTTTTTTTAATTTGGCTACCCAGAGTAGTGAAGCCCAGCCTGCTGTAACAGATATGTTATGTGAGAAATAACTAATATTTTAAAACTATGTTTATAAAATGCTGATGCTCCTGGAATGAATCATGGCACTGATTTCTTTCCATAGATAGATTAACATAAAATAAATACATCACATACATATTTTTCTGTGTTTTAAATCTAGCCAATCAGGCAAACTGTTCTCTCTGTACATAAACTCCCATTGACTTCAGGTGGGAGGGGGGTCAAGAGTCTTGTATGGATGGGTCTATTTGTTAAATGCTATAAAGAAATTCCTGAAATAATATGAAACCTGCTTGGATGTATTCAGTCACCATTCTGCTGCGGTATCAGTCTTTCCATATCCAATATATTTTCCAAGGTTTGCAACCACTCTGCTTTGAAAGGAAGAATTAAGCATTTCCAATTTGTAATGTTTGAAGAAGACAACCATTTCTTATTCACTTGTTTCCAAGTTTTGTGCAACTTTGTGAGGGACAAAGGTGACTTGAAATCCAAAAAATCATTCAGGACTCAGCCTTGTCTCAGAGGGATCAAATACATGGGCACACCCATGTGATGGTATATCCAGGCCCTGACTCTGCAAATACTTACACATGAATTGTGAGCAGGCCCACTGAAATCCAAGTTAAATATGTACAGAAGTGTTTGCAGGATCAGTGCCAAGGAACATTGATTCATTGACTTGTATGAGTAGTTCCATTGACTTCAGTGGGGCCATTCACATGCTCAAAATTGCTCACATGCATAAGTGTTTGCCGGATTGGTATCCCAGTTCTCTCCTAGTATTTATTTCCTATATCTAGGTAATATTTAGCCAGTATCTTGGGACTTAAAGCAAACCTCAAGAAATGAATTAATCAGCGTGACTCTGAAGTGTTTTAATGCAAACATAAAATTGATATTCTCTTTTAAAAAATTTGGAAAATTATTCATGCTAAAATGATTCTATAAAAATATTATGCCATGTAAAATACCATGGAAGAATGTTTTATAAAGCAATTAGAAAATGTGAAACAAATGCTAACATTTAATCTTAATCATTTTTGTGTGCATGTGTATGAGCATATTCTCTTTATATTTGTATAGGGTTATTTGACTCCCAAGTCTCTGGGGCTTTTGTTTGTTTTCGGACCCTTCATCCCCAAACCCCTTTCTCTTTGGTTCCTCCTCCCTGCTGCACAGTTTAAAGAGTCTGGAGCAGCAAAAGGGACAGGGAACAAAGAACAGAAAAGGATGAGGAAAGAAAGGTTAATTTAAAAAGGATCCAAATTCTGTGGCAGTGCTAATTAACACTCTGGGGACTGCTGTAGCCTGTTGAAGGCCACGTATATTTAACATAAGAGTGTAGTTACCAGTTTTTAAACATCCTTAAAGTTCATATGTCATCTGCCAAGTAGCAGGTTGGAGCAGCTGTCTCCCTACAAATATTTCCATTTTTGTTTTACAGGGACTTCAGCAAGTGTGTAGAGTTTTCCCACCCCCAGCACTTGCAACATCATGTCACTTAAAAAGAAATTGTACAGTTTATACCATTATATTGCTCTAGGTTACAGCAAGTGGTGCTCATAGGTAGGGCCCTATCAAATTCCCGGCCATGGAAAATGCATCACAGACCGTGAAATCTGGTCTTTTGTGTTCATTTACCCTATATTATACAGATTTCACGGGGGAGACCAGTGTTTCTCAAATTGAGGGTTCTGACCCAAAAGGGAGATGCGGGGGGGTCAGAAGGTACCATACTATACCATTACATACCATGCCACCCTTACTTCTGTGCTTCAGAGTTGGGTGCCGGAGAGTGGCAGCTGCTGACTGAGGACCCAGCTTTGCAGGCAGCAGTGCAGAAGTAAGGGTGGCAATACCATACCATGTCATCCTTACTTCTACGCTGCTGCTGGCTGCGGCTCTGCCTTCAGAGCTGGGCTCCCGGCCAGCAGCCGCCTCTCTCCAGCTGCCCAGCTCTGAAGACAGAGCCGCCACCAGCAGCAGCATAGAAGTAAGGGTAGCAGTACTGCAACCCCTCCCCCCCAATAACCTTGCGACCCACACACACACACACAACTCCTTTTTGGGTCAGGACCCTTACAATTATGACACTGTGAAATTTCAGATTTAAATAGCTGAAATAATGAAATTCACGATTTTTAAAACCCTATGATTGTGAAATTGACCAAGATGGACCATGAATTTGCTAGGGCCCTACTCATAGGGCAGTGTACCCAGATATTTAACTTAATGAACATTTGCAAGTGTTCATTAAGTTAAATGTGTTCTGCCAAGCAGTGTTATTTAAAAAGGATATAGGCAAGCAAGACCTGCTTGATTTTTCAACATAGAGGCGAGTCTCATCTTACGCGGGGGTTCCATTCTGCGGTTTGCGCATAAAGCGAAAAATGTGTATAGTCAAAATTACATTGACTTGAATGGCGGGCGGAATCGCCTGTACTACAGGTACAGTATTAAAATTGTTATTTTTCTCTTTTTTGTTTGTTTGTTTTTGTTTTTGCCGACTGCGTAAAGCTGAAATCATGCATGTTAAATGTGTGTAAGATGCAACAGACCTGTACTGCTAGAAAGGTGGTCTTGTATAGTCAGACAGTAGCCCTGGAAGTCAGAAGAGCTGGGTTCTAGTCCCAGGGTTGGTACTAACATGCTGTTTGATCCTGGGCAAGTTAACTCTCTGTAGTGCATTTTCTTACCTGTAAAATGGCGATAATCTTACTTCACAGGGATGCTGTGAGAGTTAGTTAATATTTTGTGAAGCACTCTGAGCTCCGAGATAAAAGCTCTTTTTTAGTGCAAAGTATTATTAATAAACCCAGTACTCATGTAACAAAGGCCACATCTCTTCATCGGCATCAGCAAAATCCACCTGTTTATTTGGGCTCTGCATGGGTTCAGGGTCTACCCACCTGGATCTGATTGCAGGATTGGCGCCTCTGTTTGCAATGTAACTCTTTGGAGGCTTAATTGAAAAGGTCCCTTGAAAATTTAGCCCTAAAGATTTTTATTCTGTGTAGTTTTCCATACATCACTAGCAGATGTTCATTGAGCATTGGGCTTGACAATGTATATACCACATATTTTACACTTAAATATTTTGCAGGCTGGAATTTTTTCATTTTTGTGTCTCAAAATATTTCAAAGTTTTACATGAAAGGGCTAGTGAAATATATTTGATATTGACAGGGAGAGAAAAATATAATGGATGTAGCATGTGATGGCATAGTTAGAAGCTGCTTTAAAAATGTCTCAAGTCTTTTGAAAGCCAGCACACTGAAAGATGGCTGTGGACACAGTGCAAGAAAGACAAATGCCCAATTTCTTATGACAGTTTCCTAGATTGGTTGCAATCTTATTTAAATGGAACAAATTAATGCTTGGTTGAGGATAGGTAATTCTTGAAAGTTAACTTAGAGACGGTGAACTGACTAACCTTTCTCAATGATCATCTGTGAGGGCATCATACTGACTACTTGATCCATCTGTTCATGCATACCAAGGTGTAATTGGCCTCCATATTGAGAGCTTTGACCCTCTTGCAGCCTATATAGGACACTGTACAAGCAGGATAGTAAGGACTGGAAATTCTACAGTGATACTTTTAACTGCACATAATGGTGAATAAAGGCCTATTGAGTAATATTAAGAAATATTGTTTCTGGCCAAGATGGCTACCTCAGAATATACAACATTCACATAAACATTTCTAGAATGATGATGACGCATTAAAGTTATGTACAGATAGAATATCCAAGAAATGTACAGAAATGAAGAAATACACTCTTATTGTTTAAGCTGGATACTTGGATCTATTTACCTTTGGAGACGTGGTGGGATGAAGCAAGCTGGTATAATTTTGAAAGCAGTGACTGCTCAGGTCCTCTCTGTAGACATTACACAGAGGTAATGTGATAATGTCCTTCTCTAACATTTGATAAAGTACATATTATTCTCCTGGTCCTCATCTGTGGATTTTTACATTTAAAAAAAATATCTTTCTTGTCTGGGCAAGGATGAAGCATATCGGATGTGGTTATGTGAATGGTATGCAATGCCCTGGATTGTTCACCTCTGGTGTTTGTAACTATAGTCCTCTGTAAGTAGTACACAGTATATTGTAATAATTAGAAACTTGCATTTTACACTGCTAGATGTATTAATTACTATATAATTATTATTATCCTGCCACCTGCATATAATTAGTTTTTAACTTGTTTAGTAGTGAAAGCTTTGCTTAAAATTACAGCAACTTGGTCAAGTGTACCTCTGGCATGAACCTATTTAATCTTTATTCATGAACTCATGGAACCAGAGTTTAAAAGAAAATGTTATAACATACAATGTATAGATAAAATGCTTGCCATCTGGAATAGATAGGGGCAAACGTTATTGGTTTTGTAGCAGCTTTCAAAATTCATGTGGGATGACTAAGTACAATAATCATGAATAAAATTTGGGCCTGGGCTATTAAATATTCATGACAATTTGCAAGACTGTGCAGATAAATTATTTTTTGCCTTAGCAATGTCTAGCTTCTGTAGGTGAGAAAAGGAGAAGTGAACCGTTTTCATATATAACTTATAATATAGAAACTACGTCAAATTCACCTTTGGTGTAATGGCATTGATTTCAGTGGCATTACACCAGGGATGATTCTGTCCTAATGATTATATATAATCACTTATGAGAACTGTGGGGAAGCCAGTGGAACTATACTAATTTATACCACCTGAGTATCTGGCCCTGTCATAGGTCAGCTGCACCCAGAGTGCTCTCCTGCAGCAGGCCTGCCTCAGTTTCTCTCTGAATCCCCATGGAGTGTTCTCAACTATAAATATAACCCTTGTGGGGTTCATTTATTACTGAAGTTCCATGCAGATAAATCATAAGAATCCCACAACCATAATTTAAAATTCCCTTTCATAGTCCCAAAAGTACATGCAACATGCAGCCCTGATGTCTTCACCACACCCCAGGTCTCCAGTGCAGCCCTCTCCTGTCCTTTATCAGCACAGACACTCCAGATCTGCCAACTCTGCTCTTCACAGTAGGAGTCCCCACAGCCTCTCTGCTTGGAGCATCCTTCACTCTCCCTGGTCATCTCGCAGTTTCTCAGGGTCCAAGTCCATCCACAGTTCCTTCAGCCCTCTCCAGCCCTGGCTCTCTGGCTTGGGGACAGCAGCCAGAAAACCCTTCTTGCTGCTCTCATGCCCTCAGCATTCTCCCAGGTCCCAAATATACAGTCTCATAGCCAATTTCTCCCTCTTCCCAAGAATGGCCTGCAGAGCATAGCAGTGAGGTGAGGTCTCATGTTGTGTAGCCCTTGCCAAAAATAAATAAATAAAAATGCAGCCAGAGCTTTTGAAAATGCTCATCCACAGGGATTTACTCCAAAAGATCTTCAGATCCTAGATTATAATATCAAATACATTTGCCCAGAAGATTTTTCAGTACTGAAGCCCATCTTGTCCTTCCAAACTTTATCCAAAACTTACCCCAGTATGGTGACTTCATGCTCCTTGCTTGGTGAAGATGCCTGTAAGTGCATCATCACTTGAACTCTCAAACATGGACCAGATCAAACTTGATTTTTCAGCTCTCTGCTTCTAGGAGTAGCAAAAAAGTGACACAGTTCCTGCAGACAGATCTGCACATTGGGGCCATCTTTGTCATACAGATGGCTGCCTAAAGAAGATAAGTCTTAGGGCCAGTCTAATGTTTAGTGGCTGTTTATTGTAGCAGTGATTGTAGGTTGTCGGGGTGGATATTTTCTTGTTTGCCTAGGAGAGCAAATGTTGCTGCACACTTATTGCTCACAGAGGTTTGGGTAAGAACATTTGATGCAAATATTGACTGAAGTCTCTTCCCCTATTAACCCCAGTTTATAAGACTTCTCGGTCATACTCCCTGGCATGCCGTTTTGTGAAGTGTCATACTATGACAGGCATGTCCAGTTACACATTGTCGTATTTATATAATTTGATGTGATATACACATCATGAAAAGATTTGCTGGAATGTAATATGTCAGCTCTGAACTTCAGAGGGGAAAAAAATAATTTTTTGTAGCCCATAGTTTGCAGTTGAGAAAACAAGGTCTTTTTGCATTGACTGCTTTGGTGTCAACATACAAAATAAGGTTCTACTGTTTGTGAAAAGAGTTTAAATGGTTGTTTGCTACTTGAATGTTGTTAATGGGAATGTTAAAAATGACTTGTGGATGTGTTACAAGGTTTCCAGAGTATTGTCTTACAAAGTAAAACAATAGTATTAAAGTGTGGTTATGGACAGGAAAGTGACTGTAAAAAATGGTTCCTTAACAATGGCACCAGTGGTGCCGTGGCACTGGGCCCACACTCAGATGGGGCCCTGGTACCCAGACAGTGGCCCCACAACCCTGCTCAGTCTGTGCTCCCCCCCAAGACCCCAGCCTTGCTTGGTCTCTTCCCCCAGGCCCCGCCGGCCACTCACTCCTCTCTTCTCCTTGGTCCCTGATTGCTCTTCTCCCTCTTTTATCCCCTGTGTGAGTGGTGGGCGGGGCCTCAAGGGAGGAGGCCACGTAGAGACAGGGCCTTGGGGCGGAGTGCGGACGCTGCCTCAGGGGGGAAGAGGCCAAGCGCGGTTGCGGCCTGTGGGCGGAGAGGGGGTGGTGGGGCCACTGTCGGGGTGCCAGGGCCCACAAAAGCTTAATTCAGCCCTGTTCCTTATTATTCAGAAGATCTGTTTCCTGTGTGCATTCAGTCATTATTGTTATTAATGTTTCAGAGACAAGGAGGGTGAAGTATTATCTTTTATTGGACCAACTTCTGTTGATGGAAGAAAAACAAGCTTTTGAGTTACACTCAGCTCTTCTTCAGGTCTGGGAAAGGTACTTTGGGCAGGTCTGCTCTTAAAATGCTGCATCAACACAGCTGAACCACTGTAGCACTCAAGTGAAGATGCTCCTACGCCGACGGGAGAACTTCTGTCAATGCCGTTAATCCATCTCTCCAAGAGACGGTAGCTGTACTGACAGGAGAAGCTCTCTTGTCGGCATAGCACTGTCTACATGGGGGGGGTTAGGTTGATATAACTGTGTCACTCAGGGATGTGGATTTTTCACACCCCTGAATGACGTAGTTATACTGATATAGGTCTGTAGTGTAGACCTGGCCTTAGAGTGTCAGAGCTAAATAGAAAGTGGAACAGATTGTTTAGCATAAGTTCAAGGTGAAAACCTCTGGAGCCATAGGACAAAAAAAAAGGGGCTAGAAGGTTACAGATTGTTGTAATAAGCCATAAATTCAGTGTCTTTATTAAGACCAAGATTTGTAGTGTTTAGCAAAGTTATGAATTTAAGCTCCCAGGAAGATCAGGACTCATAGAAACCATCCTCAAACCACTCACCACAAAAAAGGGCCAGCTTTCTCCAGGACACAACTGACTTTCTCCAGGAACTCCAGAATATTATCAACCTCCCTCAGAACACCATTCTTGCTGCCATGGATGTCACCTCCCAGTACACCAACATTTCTCACAAGGATGGCATCGCTGCCTGCCTCAGATATCTACATGACAATGGACAATATTCTGATCTCCATCCCAAACACATCACCAGATTCATCCATTTCATCCTCACTCATAACAATTCTACATTCAACAACAAACACTTGGTCCAAACCATGGGAACTATCGTGGGTACTAGGATGATTCTCCAATATGCCAACTTCTTAATGGGCTACCTTGATGAAGAATTTCTGGACAAATGCACCATGAAACCAATGCCTGAGATGCATTGATTATATTTTTATCCTCTGGACAGATGAACTAAACTCCCTCATGAATTTCCATCACAACTTCAACCACCACCCCCCAGTCATCAAACTCCCTCTAGAATACCACTGCACCAGCATCAACTTCCTGGACACCATGATCAACTTCAACAATGGAACTCTACAGACAACCGTATACAAGTTGCCCCCGGATCACCACATTTTCCTTCACAGATCCAGTAACTACCTCAAACACACCAAGAAATCTGTTATCTACAGCCAGGCACTCAGCTATCATAGAATATGTTCCGAGGAGAGAAGTATATCACATCATGGAACAGGTCACCCAAATACCCTGTAGTGAGGCCGAGTGGCCTCCCTCTGGACTTGAGAGTGAGGGACTACTACACTCTCCCTGATGGGTGGAGCCAAACCCACCCCACATCCCTTGTTGGAAGTACCGGGGTATGGCAGGAAGTATAAAGGGAGATCCCTGCAGATCAATTGAGCGGGAGCCAGGGAAAGAGACAGACGTCTCCAGCCCACTGCAGAACTCCAAAGCTGAACCTGTGCTGTGCAGTGCCCTGCCCCTGGGGGAGACAGTCTCCAGAGAGGAGTTGCCAGGACTGCTGTCCACAGTGTACCCAGAGGAGACAGAGGAGACTTAGACTAGGGACTCCCTCCCCAGATTGTAGTAGGAAGTAGCCCAGGGAAACCAGACTTTAGTCTGGTTTTGTTGCCATTTGCCACTGTTAGGGCCCTGGGCTGGGACCCAGTGGAGTAGGGTGGGCCCTGGTCCTTCTACCCCCTGCCACCAACCCTACCCCGTGTGGTGGGACATTCACTCCTAGGCCAGAAGGCCTGTGTGTTGCTTGTGGCTTGCCCCAGCCAGAGACTGCAGGCCCAAGACTGTTTGTGGGCTGCCTTAGCCAGGAAGCTTAGGCTAACTCCTGCTCCCTGCTCTGCCCCTCCCCAAAAGCCAGAGCTTCCCTTATGGACTGTTAATTACTGTCTGCCCCATTAATTACTGCTTGTGCTCTGCCTCACCTAGAGGGCCAGAGCCCTAGACTCTTGAATGGTGGCAGCCCTAGTTGTGAGAGTCAGGGCTAAAGACTGCTTACTGCTCTGCCCTGCCCAAGCGGGCTAGAGCTCCAGACTGTTAACTGTTGTTTGTCCCTGCTAGGAGGCTACGAACTACAAACTGCTTACTGCTTGGCCCTGCCAGCGGGACCTGAGTGTGAGTGCTGCTGACTGACGCAGTGAGGCAGAGTGGCCTCCCTCCCCACTTGAAAGCGAGGGACCACTACATACCCCAAGAGAACCTGCTTCAATACAGGAAATATGAACCCTCTGACCACACAGCCCTACTGGTCACCTACCACTCCAAACTAGAACCCATTAAACAGTATCATTAAACAGTTATAACCAATACTTGTTGGGAACCACATCCTGAAAGAAATCTTTCCTGAATCCCTTCTTCTGGCCTTCAAACAATCCCTCAACCTTGCCACGCTTATCATCAGAAACAAACTACCCGCAGACCAGGACGCAACAACTCAAAGCGGCACCAGACCCTGCCATAACAACAGACACAAAACCTGCAGACCTATCTACACTGCTATGATGATCAAAGTTCTATCCCCACAATGCACCTTTCAAGGTATCTGGGTCCTACGCATGCCTCTCCCAGCCTGTGGTGTACCTCATCCAGTGCACAACAAATGCACCAATAACTATGTAGGTGAAACCAGACAATCACTACACTCTTGAATGAACTTGCACAGAAAAATGATAAAAGACAGAACTGCCATAGCACCCATGGGAGAACACTTTTCACAAAACAATCACTCCATATCTGACCTCTCAGTCCTCGTCCTCAAAGGAAACCTGCACAACACATTCAAAAGATGAGTCTGGGAACCCTACAAGGGGCAATGTGCAGACCACAATTTATTCAGCAACAACAGAAAAACGAACAGTCCATCTCTGCTTTTACAGAATTCAGAAGATAATGGCTGAAGAATTAGGAAAAAGGAATCCTCCTCCATTTCTGTTACAATGGATACTTTCACTCCTTCAAACTATATAATGGTAGTTAGGTCGTGGTCAAGGTATACATGTATGGGGATGTCTGCAACTTTAGTTGGGAAGATAAAACAGAATTGACCTCATTGACGACAGTGGCAAAACTCCCATTGACTGTACTGGGGCCAGGATTTTACACAATAAAAATAAGATAAAGAATTTGTATAATAATTGAGGGAGGGAAAGCAGAGTCAACAGAAGGTATGTGCCTATATCACAGGGTAGACTTTTGTCCATGTGAGTTGTGCAGGGGTCTCAGGATAGCAACAACTATCCTATCTACTGTAGTGTTCATAATTACTTTTTAGTTACATGGGACCAAGAACAATTAGACACTGCACAGTGCATAAGAAAATGTTAAGGGACAAATTTTCACTATTTTCAGTTAAAGCTGTTGAGTACTGAGCTTTTTTGAAAATCTGGTCCTAACATTTTTAATAGAACTAATAGTTCAAACTTTTCTCTTCATTAAATTATAGCTCTTTCTGATGCTTTGTTTTTTCTTAAACAGAATATACTTTTTCATATTTAATTTTTCCTCTCTTTTTTCCCCTCATGAAAGTAACATGTAATAATCAAAACCCTGGTAAGCGCAAATAATTTATGAGCATTTACATTTTTTAAATTCATTGTAATATTTCCCTCTGAATTTATGTACAGGAAATTCCTAGCACAGAGAATATATTATAAATAAGTGCTGGTAATGAAATATTATTGATTTGGTTGAATATCAGAAAAATACTCATTATATAAATTATTCAATTAACTTTACTTTTTTATTTGTTGACTAAATCATTTGACAAAGGGTATTCAACCAGATATAGAGCTGTTCAAATCCTGCAAAAATTTATTTTCAAATAAATAATGTGACTATTAATAACAGCAAAGGTTGTCAAATAATGTATTAAAGAACTAATATTCTGCTCACTCTAGTTATTGAGAAGGGTCTCTTGCTATTTCCACTACTACACTGTTTTTCATGACTGTTTTAATTTGTATGTCTATCTCAGTCAAAAACTAATTACTCAGTCCAAATGCAAGTTTTTTCTTTTGCTGGCATGGGTTGTGCTGTTGTATTGAATCCTTCATGGCTGTTTGAATTGCTAAATTTCATGTAATAAAAGATGTACATGAATGCATTACTGTAACTAGGCAAATATTCCCTACCCAAAGTACTGGAGTTCCATTATTTCCATAACTTTAAAGCAAAAAAGGCTCAGTTTAAACAGCAGCTTTCCTTGCACTAGCTGAGTTCTAACATTTTGTTTTTCTCCCTTCTTTTTAATAGCATGTCCTTTAAAATGTAAGAATTGTGGCTCCTTACCCCTGATAATTGCACATGTGCCTGTGATGAAGGATGGGATTATACAGACTGTTCAGCTACAGCTTTATGGTTTAAGTAAATAAAGATATATTCACAACAAATCTTGATTACATAAGATTCTCATTCTACTGGCTGAGAAATAAAGGTTATTTAAGCTGTTTCTTACAAACTCTTGCATTAAAGCTACAATAAGGTTGTACCTCTTAGAAGTGATGTTCCTTTTCAAAAAGTGAGAATCAAGCTATCCTAGCTGATGCAAAATCTCAAGATGCTAAGGCCTCTAGTCAGCCAAAATGATATGTGGACTTTTGAGGTCATGAAGTGCTATGTATATTGACTACACAAAAGAATAATCTGTCCAGGGGAATAGTTAGTTCAGTGCAGTAGGTCAAAATGAATATTCTTTCCTGGCTGCCATGGGAAAAATCTGTGGTTCTCAATATTATTCTCGTGAGGTTAACTGCGATATATGCTGGCACTCAGGTGGGTCAGAGTTTGTGAAAGCATAGTCTGAGAGGATGTTGGAGCCTCTGTAGACCAGCAGTTGAAGATGTAAATTTGGACTGAATAGTGCCCTAAACTGTTATGTCTTAGCTTGTCTTTTGGTAAGATGCTAGTAAAACTTCTTATGTTTTAGTTAGATGTTGTGAGCCAAATTCTTATCTACACCAGTGGAAATGAGAGCAGAATTTAGCCATCTCTTTTAGTACCATCTTGTAGACCTTCTGATCTAATAATTTCATGGGATTTTTACATCAGAGACTCAAACTGATGACATAGTTGCTGCCAGTTTCCATAGCTCTGCAACCGTGAACAAGGTGGTCCTGAGAGCACCAAATCTATTTTTCTGCTCTATCTTGGCATTATTGACCTCATGCCTGATACTGATCATGCCTAATTTGGCTGGAGAGCTATTGGTAGGTACTGTGAAGCTGAAGTTGATCTAAATCTATCCACTCTGTATGTATCTTCTCCAGTACTAGATACTTCAGTGAAAATATTGGTGTGTGTCTAGTATGGTAAAAATTGCCTGAAAAGGGCAGAGCTTAAGAAAATTATTCTTTGGCTTTGTTAAGAAAACACTAATAAATAGTTAATGTAAAGTTATGTTGTAAATTGAAAGTGCTGTGAGCTTTTGTGCACCAAGATTTATGTATCACAAATGTTTTATTGCATACCTATTTTGTTTCCAGTGTACTATGGACACGTTACAGCGGCTTGTGGAAACTCTAAGGAGACCTTCTGTATAGGGATGCATCAAGTAAACTGTCCACAAATACAGCCAGAAGGGTGCAGAGCTAAATATGAGCAAAGTAGTAAGTAACTGTGATTGTTTCCAATTGGGATTACTGTACTTTATGTAAATATATATACGTGGAATAAAATATTTAAAATTGCTTGGCAGTTACCGGTAAATATTTACCAGAGCCTCATCTTTAAGGAGTAGGAAATCTCTGTGATTTATGTCTCTGATCCTGCACCATTAAAGTCAGCAGGAGGTTGGTCACTGACTTCAATGAGTGTAGCATCAAGCCCCAAATGAACTACTCATGGAATTCAAAAGTTGATGCTGATAAAGGAAATGAGAAGAATTAGCTGTAATAGAGCTACAGAAATGGATCAATGTCATGTTGCTGACATTTAGTACTGTTATTGAAACAACAGTACTAAATGAAATCTCTTCAGTCTTGTTTTTTCAAGTTAATATAATGCCCCTGTTATGGAGCTGAAAATTCATTCTGGATTTCTGCCTTTTGTAAAGCTGGTGGAAGACAGTTATTTGATTTAACTAGTAAAGAGATCTGTAATTGTCATAATAGTCTCTCTACTTTCTAATATTAACAAGTACGTCTTAATAGAATAATATATTAGAATGTGCATACTGTCCTAAAGCCACGTATATTACACACAGGCTGCTTCTCTTTTCATTTCACAATATACACAGGCATATATGCATATATTTGGGGGGGGGGGTTGGCTACTCTTTTAAGGTGGTCTTTGAGTAATGGCAGAAGTTATGAAAGCTCTTTATAAAAATTTCCCAAAGCAGATTCTTGTTTGATTTAGCAACTGAAACAGCAAAGTATAGTGAGTATCCAAATACTTTTGACAAAGTAAATACAAACATAAATATATGCTTTAATTTTGACCTATCAATTTAAATATACTTAATCTTCACAGCACCTGTTAAAAATGTGACAAGTGCAAGAATGTATTGTCAAGGAAAATATGCTTCAACAAAGGATATTTGAATACTGATCACTGTGAATGCATTTGTCAAGATGGGTACCATGGGGATATCACTGGTATGTATATAGTATAAGAAAGAACTACATTACTCTAAAACTGTGCCACTCTCAAACCTCCATGAAGAGCAGAGTTCCTTTCAGTTAGTTACTTTTTACTGGAATTTTGTCTCTGACTGCTGTTTCTTTCTACAGTCTTATGTTGCCTTTATAAGAGAATTCTTAAAAATAGATACTTTTCACTGTACTCACTGTTGTTGTTTGCTTTTGTTATTGTTGCTGATTGTTGCAGCTTTCCTCTTGTTTTTCTTTTGGAACATCTGTTGAGTTTTTTAGTTTCCAGGAAGAGAGAATCCTGCATGGATGTCTTTTGAGAAGGGAAAATTACCTACCTCTAATTCTGCTTCTCTGAAGGTTTTTGTCTTACAGGACTCTCTCATGTGCCCACCTCCCCACACATTCTCTGAGGTGCTTTCCCTTCCCCACCCACACATTATTTTCTCCTTTCCTTCAAGGGGTATTTTTAGATAATTTTAGATTGACTTTTCTTTCTGGGAGCTTTGCCTCCCACTCATTCTGGGGAAAACACCGGAATGTTCGTATACATGGGGAAAGGGTGGCATATAATGGCCAATAGTGCATTCTACGACACTACAATTATACTGAAAGGTAAATAAATACATGTAAACCTTAAGGAGTACTGCTAGTCCTGTGCTAAGGAGCTAATGTACAGGAACGAGGATCCTGCAAGATGATATCTTCAGAAAAGCGGATGTGCAAGGTTAGTAATCTTTCCATATTGCTCATCATCAATGACAATGGCATGCATGGGTGAAGACCCACTATTCAGTGGCAATGGCATCTTCCTCCTTCCGTTTTTGTCAAAATGTTTATTTTATCTCCTGTACCTAAGCTGCTGTTTCTCCCACCTGATATGTTTACCTGACGATAAGGTTGCTTTGCAGCATTGTAGTATATTTTACAGGCCTCAGAAAGTGATCATAGGCACCCCCTAGCTCTCTGCAAACACATAGGATTGCTCTGTTAATATGAGGTTGATCTTGTAAATCTCTGGACACATGACAACCTTATACCCTCTGTTTGCAGAGAGGGAATACAGCCATTCATCTGGTATGAGCTAAGTGTGTATTGTACCTGCTGGATAAATATTTTGCTCATTCAGAAGCGCTCTCAGTTATTTGTTTCTGTGATTTTTTTCCCCCATGTTTTTCATATAATTCAATTCACACCATTCTTTATTACTTGCATGTTTTGCTCTGTGTGTATGGATGGCATCCATAGGTCTGTTCATAGTTAGAAGAGTATATTGGATTGATATGGTTCTCTTTAAGCAGAAAAAAGCCATCTTTTCATGTTTTTAAGCTTCCTTGAAAGATTTCAACGAGTTTGATTGTTTTGTAAATCTCTTTATTAGTTTTGTTCCATGGTTCGTGCTTATCCAATGTTCCCATTTTCTCCAGTTCTTTCAGTGATTTATTGTCATTTATCATACAGGTTTGTCATAACTAGCCTACCGTATATTAATAATTAAACTACTCATTCATCTTTCTCTTTATTATAGTCAGCCTGTCTCTCTCTTCCCCCTCATTTTGATATTAAGTGTCATCTACAAATTTCAAATGGTCCACTCTTACTCTGGTAAGGTCTTTCTCCCTTGTGCAACATGCAAAAATAGCCTCCGCCATGAAGAACAGAAGCAAAATGATAAAGCCTTTCAGGGCAGCTATCCCTTCTCTGTATTTACACAGCACCTAGCATGATGTGGTCCCAATTCTCAACTGGGGCCTTTTACTGCTTATGTAATATAAATATTTACATAATAAATGGTACAATCACTGAAAATGTCTGTTAGTGTGCATATCCTGTGATGCTTTTATCTATTGAAATAGGAAACATCAGAGGTGGTAAGGTTTTTATATCACTGCACTCTACCTCATGGACATTTTAATGGTGGTTGCTCATTGTGTGCCCTATGTCCCAGCCATTCTTAGTATTGGTATGATGCCTGCAGCGTGATGTGACTTTTGGCCTAATAGTCTCATGAGAGCCCCTAACTCTCTATCATCATATGCCTTTTTATGGATTCCTTTTTTTCAATATATAAATTAACAGATTGATTTTCAGGTTGATGGGACACTACACTAAGTCCTGCTTATGTGCTGGGTGTTAAATTGTCTATGCCATGATCCTTTGTGTATTATACATGTGTGAAAAAAATCCCAATATTTTGTGAAGAATTTGTAGGTGCTTGGTAAAAGGCAGGTGAGTCTGTGTATTCCTTGAAGTCCTTTTTTTAACCCCTGTAGAGCAGTGTCACTGAAGCATTGTTCCAGATTTCTGAGCACTTCTCTATGCATATTAATAGTTTTGCATATGTTTAGGAAATGAGTTACAATTTTCTCTGTTAAGAATCCAAGTATTAATTAGCTATGAATATGAATTGAGAACAATACAAAAACATGGAGAAACTGCAAAGGGCATCTTAATAGCATATACTTAATGGACTCCTTTCTAGCCATAGAGGATACTCCTAAGAGTAAAGCACAAGATTCTTTATACAAGAAGAAAAATGGTACAAAGGAGCCTCGTAGCCCAGAACTCATCAATGGAACTTCTAAAAATATATTATTTTAGTGGAATGTGGAAAAACAAAGGAAACTAAATCACAAAATCTGTGTTATACTATATCCATTCCAGTAGGTCTAGGCTAAGCTGTATCCTGTCATTAGGACCAAATGCAGCCACAGTGTAAATCAGTCTCTGGGCCAAACTAAATGAAGAAGTAAATGGCTCTGTAAGCCACACTTTGGGTGTAAGTGGTAATGTTAGTTTTACTGATTTGGCACTGAAGGAGTATGCAAAATAACTTTATGTACATACCAGTGATGGCCTGAGGTAGGTGTGGGTGGGAAGGAAGAACAGATTTAAAAATTTTATTAAGATGATGTTTTTAAAAAGTGAATGGTACAGAGTTTAAGCATAGAAGTTTCTGGTTATCAGGGAATAATGTACAGATTATCAAGGGGTGCGACATTCGGTTTAAGATCAGATGGCATGAGGAATACATAATCTGCAATATTCCTGATTGGGGGCAAAAGATTAATGGGTCAAAGTACAGACATTGAGATATGAGGGTATGTTTATATGATGGCTATGTTCAGGTGTGGATTAACCCTTCTTTGGTGAGATTTAATGTTTAGTGAGTTTATGGTTCTCATTCATATGGTCCAATGGAAAAAGTCTCTCGGTCCCTGTCTCAGTCAATGCACGATGTCACTCCGGCTCACACCTACTGGTACTGTCGGTGGCTGGTGATGTGTTCAGTGTAGCTGTCCCTGGATCGGATGGTGTCTGAGACCATGAGGCGCCGCATGAGCTGTGCGTAGTGTCAACCTATCCCGCAGGTCCACAGCACACACTCGTTGCAGGAGTCTCAGTCGCCCAGGGCTCCGACGATCAGGGCGTCCATCTACATCTGGTAGCCCTTTGCTCTCAGGGTGTTGGCTAGGGTAGTGTACTTTTCCAGCTTACGAGCTTGGGCTTTGCGAAAGGCCGGGGTCCTGTTCTCAAAGGAGACCGTGACGTCGACAAGGATGATCTTTTTCTGGGCCTCATCAGTGACGACAACATCTTTTCCTAAAATCCTAGCCCTAAAAATTGAGTAGTCTTATATGACGAAGTAAGCCTCCTTCTCCCCCCCCCCCCCCCCCCCCCCCCCCCACCCCCCCCCCCCCCCCCCCTCCTCTCCCCCACCCCCCCCCCCCCCCCCCTGCGCTGTGCCTGCTGCTGCTGGCGCTGCTATCATCCCGCGGCTGCGGCGGGGGCGGCGGGGGGCAGGGCAGGGGCGGGGGGTCCGTCGCGGGTGGGCGCGCGCCGCGCGGACCGCCGGGGACGGGCGGGGCGGGCAGCTGGGGGGGGGGGGGGGCCGCAGGAGCCGGCGCAGGCAGGCAGCTCCCACCCCCCCGGGCCCGCCTCCCGCCCCCCTCCCCCCGGCCCCGCCCTGCGGGGGCTGCCGGGCGGGGGGCTGCGGGGGGGGGGGGGCCGGGAGGGGGGCGGGGGGGGGAGGGGCTCCCTGGCTCGGCAGCTCCCCGGCTCCCCCTCCCCCCCGCCCCCGGCCCCGTCTCGGTGGCGCTGCGGTGGCTGGTGGGGGGGGGGGGGGAGCGGGGGGGGGGGGGGGGGGGCGGCCGGCCCGCTCCCGGCTCCCGCCCGCTGCCCCAGCCGCCCGGCCCGGGGGCCGGGGCGGGGGGCTGGCGGCTGGGGGGCGGGGGGGGGGGGGGGGGGGCGGAGGGGAGCGGAGGGGGGCAGCCGCTCCCAGCCGCCCGCGCTCCCCCCTCCCCCCCCCCCCCCTGCTGCCGGCGGTCTGGACACGGTGTGGTGGCGGCGCTGGGGGGGCGTCGGGGGGCGGGGGGGGGGGGTGGGGGGGGGGGGGGCGGGGGGCGGGGGGGGGGGGGGGGCGGCTCCCCTCCCCTCCCCCCCCCTCCCCCCCCCCCGCCCCCCCCCCCCCCAGGAGCCGGGGGCACAGCGGCGGGGGGGGGGCGAGGGGGGGCGGGGTGGGGGCCGAGGCTGGGGGGGGAGGGGGAGCGCGGGCGGCTGGGGAGGAGGGGGAGGGGGGGGGACGGGGGAGGGGGGACGGGGGGGGGGGGGGGGGGGGAGGGAGGAGGGGAGCGGGGGGGGGGCCGGGCGCGGGGGGGGGGCGGCGGGGGAGCGGGCGGCTGGGGGGGCGCGGGGGAGGCGGCGGGGCCGGGGCGCGCGGGGAGAGACGGCAGGCAGGCCGGCCGGGGCCCTCCCTCCTCCACTCCGGGCTACCTCTCCTCCCTCCCCTCCTCCCCCTCCCTCCGGCGGGCTGTTGGGGGAAAGCTGCAGGGGGAAAAAAAAAAACAAAAAAAAAAAAAACAAAAATGGGGTTAGTATTCATCCAGTGTCCTCATTTTCTTGCTGAACTAATGATAGGATGCAAGATAAAGCAGCCTCTTCTTCAACTTACATTTGGGAACATAGGACTATAGACTTATTTCAAAATGTAAGTGAGAGACTAAACAGCTCAGGGTTTGGAAACAGGACCAAGCTTTTCATCTTCAGGTCACAGGATGAACCCAGTGAATGCATATTAAAATGGTTCCTCTTGGGTCATGGAGTCCAGTCCCCTGCTATTGCAGGCAGCTTCATATCATCTAATTAGTAAATTTACCAAGCTCCATCTTAAAACTAGTTAGGCTGTTTTCCCCCACTACTCTTAGGGCAAGGCTGTTCCAGAACCTCACGCCTTTGATGGTTAGAAACCTTCCAATTTCCAGCCTAAACTTATTCTTGGCAGGTTTATACTTGAACCATTCTCAGCACTCTAAGAGTCAAATTGAGCACTGACTTCAGTAGAAGTTGTGCCTATTTATACCAGATTAAATTTGGCCCCCACATAGCACCAAATCATTTTTAATTATTGAATTCCAGGTTGGTAAGAGTTACACTGTTGTGCCTCATTTATTGACCAATATGCATCACAGATTTCAACCTTTGCAGAGGACTCTCAGTGATATATAATGAGACAGGGTGGGTGAGGTAGTATTTTGTATATTGTGTAAGCTCGAAAGCTTGTCTCTCTCACCAACAGAAGTTGGTCCAACAAAAGATATTACCTCACCCAACCCATCTCTCTAATATCATTGACCAACACAGCTACAACAACACTGCATACAGTAATGATAATGGTAGAATATGACTTTAAACAACCCTATTGAGTCAAGGGATTGAAGTATATATGTAACATTACTGACTAGTTGAGGACTTTAATAATATTTAAAGATGGCTGTAAGTCTTAATTATATATTTCTTTGCTTTTTGGGTATATTCAGTTTTATTTATTTCTGTTTGCAAGTAACCTTTTTATTTCTCCCTTTTTTTCTTATAAAAACGGCTGAGCAACCTGATGTTGATACTTTTCATGTGCTCTGATAGTGATTTACATGTTGAGCAAATAAAATATATCCCCCTTTCTTAAGGAACCATTTTAATGTGCATTCGCTAGGTTCATCCTGTGACCTGAAGATGAAAAGTTTGGTCTTGTTTCCAAACCCTGAGCTGTTTAGTTTCTGACTTACATTTTAAAATAAATGTATAGTAATTCACACAATTAGCGGGTGTTTGGCTATGCTTGTTTATGTGGGTGGTAGTGTCTATGACAGGGGTTGGCAACCTTTCAGAAGTGATGTGCCGAGTCTTCATGTATTCACTCTAATTTAAGGTTTCGCATTCCAGTAATACATTTTAACGTTTTTAGAAGGTTTCTTTCTGTAAGTCTATAATATATAACTAAACTATTGTTGTATGTAAAGTAAATAAGGTTTTTAAAATGTCTTAAGCTTATTTAAAATTAAATTAAAATGCAGAGCCCCCTGGACCGGTGGCCAGGATACGGGCAGTGAGAGTGCTACTGAAAATCAGCTCGCCTTCGGCATGCCTGCCATAGGTTACCTACCCCTGGTCTATGACATCTTCTTCTTAACTTCTTTTCTGACTTAAAAGCAGGAAAACAATAATGCATTCAGTGAGACCTAAGATCTATGAAATAAGTTATCCTTATCTGCTTGAATTTTTATTGTGTATAGGATAATTCTCATATACACATGCCTCAGACCCAATTAAACCATGTTCTTGTTTTTTATTTTTTTTTATTTTCTGATTTACAAGCAGATGAGAATTGCTACTGAGTCATTTCTAACGCTCATTTATTACAGTTTTTATATGTCAAGGACCATAGAAAATCTTTCAGTGACTCCAGCTAATAGAAAGAGTAAACATTTACATAGCTGAAGAATAAAAGGTTTTATCATAAACTAAATTAAATTGTCCAAAGTCTGTTCACCATTAGATGTGGGGGAAGAGAGAGAATTAAAAATCAATATAGCATCTTAGTAGATCAGGGTCTCTTAATACTGTCATATTATGCTTTTCCAATATGTTGATAATAAAAATTAACATTTAACCATGGTATAAATCAATCCAAATATACAGTTATTAAATGTTAAAAGTTGACAGGGGATGTAGGAGGTTCAGTGGGTAGAACTAGCTTTTCACCTCTAGGTCACAAGTAAAATTAATGATGAAGAGCTCATCCTATTTGTAAGTCACAGGACTACTGCATAATTTGGCATGACTGGCACACTGCTGAAATGATACCAAGAACTGGAATTGCAGAGTGTATTGCAGGACAGGATACATATATGTTGGCAGCGGGGTATTTATGGAAGCTTGCAAAACAATATGCATTATTCCTGGCATAAACCAGTGCGATTAGTCCCTACCTTTTAAATGAATTTAGTGCTTGTAAAATTTAAAGATGAGTAAAGAGAGGAGAGACGAAAGACGGGCTCCACTTTGCCTACTATCAGGTGGATTAAAAAAAATTAACCAAAATAGCTCCAATATAGCATCTGTTCTTCAGTTGATTTTGTCTCTGTGTAATCTTGTGTAAATCCCTTGATCCAGTTTTGTCAGGATTAGAATCTGAGACCGTCTTGGTTCCTCACCAAACCACGCTGCTGTACACACTTCAAAATGAGACAGTGAGGAAACGGAAAAGATTCTGATCTGCATTCACTGGTATTAATCTGAAGCAACTCCACTGACTTCAGTGGAGTTACTCTGTACTAAAATCAGAATCTAGCATGATGTACATAGATAGTGAGCAAGCTAGACAGGCCTTCAAGTGTATAAAGATTAGGTAAGTCAGAAGTACTAAAAATTACATTGATTTATGCTGCCTGGATAACAATTAATAAAGCCAATTGAAACCTTTCAAGAGAGAAATTAAACTTTTTTCAAGCAATTGCCCTAAAGTAATTGCTAATTTAAATCTGGCCTGCTTAATATAAATTCTAGCCTAGATTGAATATTCAGGATATCACACAAGCTTTTTAGTCTAGTTTCTTCACAAAAAATACAGATAAATTGCTGACCTCGGTGATAATATTTCTCCATGAATTATGTGTCATCTTGACCAAGTTGTTTGGCATACCTACTTGATCACGTTAACTCTCCACCTACATGCATCCGACGAAGTGGGTATTCACCCACGAAGGCTCATGCTCCAATACGTCTGTTAGTCTATAAGGTGCCACAGGACTCTTTGCCACTCTCCACCTGTTTCACACAGTGAGCGTGAATTATTAGAGTTTCAATTCATTCTATCACACATGGATAATTCAGTTCTTGAACTAGGACAAGAGAATAATCTATAGTTTGGTAATGACCTATGCGTGATAGGAATAGTGTGAAACTATTGGTTGCAGAGGGTCATAGAGAATTTGCTTTCTTTCTAGGGATGGGTTGGCTGTTACTAAACGTAAATGTTATAAATTACATGACTATACTGTGGTAAGTGGGGGGGCCCATAAATGTCTGTAGTAATAAAACAGACAACAACGTACTGTGTGAGGTTGAGACAAATAGTGTTTATTACTTTATAAACTAACCAACTTGTCTTTAATACGTACCAAGTGTTTAAAAGGGAGCAATCATGACTAAAACACATTTGGGTTTTCAGATTGTGTCTTATGTGCAGAACACAACATGTGTTATTCCCTCGGGTTGATTTAGCAAGAGAGAGAGCAGTGTGTTGAAGAAATTTGTGGCAGCCAAAACTATGTGTTGTGGCAAAGTTCCTCCTCTCCTCTAGTAGGTCCTGCGCTTATTGGCGGATTTCTTCCCCTCAGTGGTTTTCCCCTTGGATGAAACGCATAGTCTGGATCAACTACTCCTATGTCTGATTAGGAGTAGCGGGGCTAGGGGGTAACCTGGGCCTGCCCTCTACTCCGGGTTCCAGCCCAGGGCCCTGTGAATTGCAGCTGTCTCTATAGTGCTACTTGTAACCGCTACTTGACCACTATAGCTCCCTGGGCTACTTCCCCATAGCCTCCTTCAAACACCTTCTTTATCCTCACCACAGGATCCTCCTGGTGTCTGATGTTGCTTGATTGCATGGTGTTTTCCTCAATCCTCCAGTAGTACCCCCCTCTCAGTTCTTAGTTCCTTGTGTCTCTTGCTCCCAGCTCCTCATGCGCACTTCTTTCCTCTGGCTCCTCCTCCCTAGACTGGAGTGAGCTCCCCTTTTTATACCAGGTGCCTTGATTAGCCTGTCCTGATTGGCTGCAGGTGCTCCAATCAATGTAGCTCTCTCCGGTGCCTTCTAGAAAGTTCTTAATTGGCCCCAGGTGCCTTGATTACCCTGGAGCAACTGCCATTTTGGTTCCCATGGTCCTATTAGTATCCAGGAAGTGGGCGGGCAAAGCCTGCCCACTGCTAAAGGACCTCCCCCCAGCCTAAGGGGAGGATCCACAGGTCCGGGACACTAACTAATTATGTGGGACAACCAATGAAAAAAACAGGATCGGGAGTGAGGTCATAGGGCTAAACGAAGGGAACCTGATGGGGACACCGAGCAGAGAACCCCGGACAACGCCCACTGCTCCTCGAAGGCGTCAAGGGAGCCAGTGGACGCCGCCCAGAGGAACTCTGCCCGGATGCGTGAACGGACGGAGGAGCGGAAATAGGCCCCACAGTCGCAGGAAATCCCGTCGGCCAACCTCCTCTCCCTGGTTTTATAGATGGCCAGTTTGGCCAGGGCCAAGAGGAGGTTGATAAGGAGATCCCGCGACTTTGTGGGGCCACGGATGGGGAGTGCATAGATAAACAGGTGAGGGGAAAAGTGCAACCAAAAACGCAAGAGGAGATCCAAGAGGAGCCGGAACAGGGGCTGCAACCTGGCGCACTCTAAATAAACGTGCGCCAGGGTCTCCTTCACGCCGCAAAAGGGGCAGGTGTTGGGGACAGGGGTAAACCGCGCCAAGTACACGCCCGTGCTCACGGCCCCGTGAAGGAGCCGCCAACTGACATCCCCGGCGGGCCTCGGGACCAGGGCAGAATACAAGCTGGCCCACCGGGGCTCCTCACCCTCGAGAGGTGGCAGGAGGTCCCGCCATTTTGTATCGGGGCGGGACGCAAGGGTGAGGTGGTGAAGAGTGTGGAGCACGAGCGTGTACAGATGTTTTCTTGGCGCGGTCTGGAACAGAACCGACTGCAGATCGGGCAGCCGGCTCGCAGCGAAAGGGCGAGGGGGCCGATTGGGTCCACGGGGCAGGGGCCCGATAAAAAGGTCCACGGGGCCTGGGGTGGAAGGTGGGCGGGGCGTGCCCTCTCGCAGGACCCGGTCGAGTTGGTTCCCATGATACTAGGGATTTGCTTAGCCTGGGATTAACATACCTGTTCCTCAGTACTTTCCTGTAGCCATCCAGCCTTGCTCCATCACAGTACTTAGATTAGAAAAACCTCACCTGAATGAATCCCAAGAAAAAGAATTAAATAACAGAAGTTTAAGCTGCAGTGAACAATAAAAACTAAATATAGAAGGATCTGATGTGGAGAATCTAATAAAAGTATAAAGTAGTCAGACTAAGTGTGATTACTCACATGAACAGGATCAGGCCTGAATTTATTGCTATAACTTTCATAATATATTACTGGTAACCCATAATCTGTTGCTTCAGTTCTGCATTATTTTCTCTGACACCCTCAGTTAAACTACTTTTGTAAGAAAATAACTTGCACTGTCAACTGTTCCCACTCAATAAAGAGACCCAGTAACTAAAAATATTTTTGCCTTATTATAAATACATGAGTTATTTTTGTGATCATGGTCAGTGAGGGAGTCATAGGCATGGAAACAGATGAATGTATGTGTCCATAACTCCAAAATTTTCAGTAGATTTATCTTTTCTCAGTAATGGTCTGCAAGAGCCTTGGCCATACTACAGATTTTAACTGTATTAAAGAGAGTTTGATGGTTTAAAAGTAGTTAACATTTTGCAGCCATAATCCAACCTTAGGCTACTGTTTTACTGTCATGTTAAATAATGGTGTTCAAATCATGCTGGAGAGAAGACTGAACATGGTTCTGCTGAGCACAGTCCATGCAGTGCAAAGGCCATCTACATTTGTTTCCAGAACGTTTGGGTGAGTGCTGTAACAAGAGCACAAAATGGTTGTTCTTCTTTGAGGAGATGCAGATGTGTATTCCAAGTAGGTGTGTGCACCCTCCGCACATTTGGTGCAAAAGAATGGAGGGGGGCCTCATATAGCCAGTGGAGGGGCTACAGGCATGAGGTGCACACGCCGCCCATCTTTGAGTACTGCTAAGAGGGGCGGCTCTAGGCATTTTGCCGCCCCAAGCACGGCAGGCAAGCTGCTTTCGGCGGCTTGCCTGCGGGAGGTCCTCTGAAGCGCCGGCAGAGTGCCCCCCGCGGCTTGCCGCCCCAAGCACGCGCTTGGCGTGCTGGGGCCTGGAGCTGCCCCTGACTGCTAAGCAAAATTCTGCAGCTCCAGAGTGCAGGGTGCATGCACTCCTATTTGGAATACATGTCAGCATCACATTTCGAAGAACCACAGTTACAGTAAGTAACTGTTTCTTAATCTGAGCCCTTCTTAAATGCCCCTTCTATTTTGCTTTACACTTCTCCCTTCTCAAGGTCTTGCACTACAATAACGATCCTGGCAACTGTGACTTCAGTAGCTGTTTTTGGAACATACAGAGTACCTAGATTCTCTCTGTAAGCCAGAGACATATGCACTCTTACATCTATCTGCAAAACATGCATCTGTCATTGACTCATACATGCAAGCCTGCATATATGCATGCAGAAAGGAGAATTGCAATATTGTCATGGATACAGAACATTCAAGTACCAATTTGCTTATGTAATTATCTGATTTGTACACAAAAAATGATTTTGTATGCACCAAAAATATGGCTTCAATTTAGGAGACAGGCTTTCAAAACTTAGTCTATTTAAACTCCAGAATTTGAAAGCAGTTTACAGGGTGAGTGTGGTTTTTGTCTCAATAATTTAGTGACATGGATGAATTCTGCTAAAGTGAATAAGCAAATGAATATTTTTATTTCTGATGCGTATGTTTTACTATAACTTCAGAAAAAAGCAAGGAGATTTTTTTTAAAATGAGAGATGCACTTTACTCACAATTATCATAAAAAGAATTAATGCAGAATGTAGAGGTGACTAGATACATCTTTTTATTAAAATAATAGACTCACTGAGGAACAGCTCTTTTATGACACATTCCATTATTGCAGCTACAGACCCATAATTTAAAAATTACTGCCCCAAAACCCTGGCAGAAATGATTTTGCAATCATTGTCCTGTTAAAGTTTAAGAATTGTCTGGTTAGGTTAGGAAGAATGTAGTTGTATTAAATGTGTTGTGATTTGTAGGATAAGTATAAAATTAAACAATTTAAGTTTGGTTCAGAAAATAACATTTTCACCTTATAGTTTGTGGCCAGTAGGGAAAAGGCTCCAATCAGCAAGTAAATGAAGGCTCTGAGAATAATAAGTAGTGTTACCTGTCTACACTACGAGTTGTTTCAAGGAGAAACAAACAGAACTTTCACACTGTAGCCCCCTGACCAGTCATGAAACTGGTTTTCAGAGCTTTTCTGATGTGCAACACACACTGCTGTGCTCTTCTAGTCGCCCTGGTATCTGGCTGTGCATAATCAGCGGCCAGGTGATTTGCCTCAACCTCCCACCCCGCCATAAACGTCTCCTCCTTACTCTCACAGATATTGTGGAGCACACAGCAAGCAGTAATAACGATGGGAATATTGGTTTTGCTGAGGTCTAACCAAGTCAGTAAACTGTGCCAGCGAGCTTTTAAACATCCAAAGGCACATTCTACCACCATTCTTCACTTGCTCAGCCTATAGTTGAACATCTCCTGGCTACTGTCCAGGGTGCCTGTGTATGGCTTCATGAGCCATGGCATTAAGGGGTTAGACTGGGTCCCCAAGGATAACTATAGGCATTTCAACATCCCCAACAGTTATTTTCTGGTCTGGAAAGTAAGTCCCTTGCTCCAGCCATTGACACAGACCAGAGTTCCTAAAGATGCGAGCCTCTTCCGGCCATCCCACATTGATGTTGGTAAAACGTCCCTTGTGATCCACCAGTGCTTGCAGCACCATTGAAAAGTACCCCTTTCGGTTTGTGTACTCGCTGCCTTGGTGCTTCAGTCCCAAGATAGGGATATGCGTTCCATCTATCGCCCCACCAAAGTTAGGGAATCCCATTGCAGCAAAGCCAGCCAGTATGGCCTGCACATTTCCCAGGGTCACTACCCTAGATAGCAGCAGGTCAAAGATTGCTTTGGCTACTTGGATCACAGCAGCCCCCACAGTGGATTTGCCCACTCCAAATTGATTCCCGACTGACTGGTAGCTGTGTGGCATTGCAAGCTTCCAGAGGGCTATCACCACTCACTTGTGAACTGTCAGGGCAGCTCTCATCTTGGTATTCTTGCACTTCAGGGCAGGGGAAAGCAAGTCACAAAGTTCCATGAAAGTTCCCTTATGCATGCAAAAGTTTCGCAGCCACTGTGAATCATCCCAGACCTGCAACACTATGTGGTCCCACCAGTCTGTGCTTGTTTCCCGGGGCCAGAATTGGCGTTCCATGGCATGAGCCTGCCCCATTGTCACCAGGATGGACAAATTGCCATGGCCCGTGCTTTTAGAGAAGTCTGTGTCCATGTCCTCATCGCTCTCATGACCGCCCTGCCGTCGCCTCCTCACCTGCCTTTGCAGGTTCTGGTGCTGCATATACTGCAGGATAATGTGCATGCTGTTTGCAGTGCTCATAACTGCCCTGGTGATCTGAGTGGGCTCCATGCTTGCTGTGCTATGGCATCTGCATGGAAAAAAGGCACAAAACGATTGTCTGCAGTTGCTCTCACAGAGGGAGGGGTGACTGACAGCTGTAGCTATCCCATAGTTCCCGCAGTCTCCACCAACCATTTGAATTCTGGGTTGAGCTCCCAATGCCTGATGGGTCAAAAACATTGTCGCGGGTGGTTCTGGGTACATGTGGTCAGCCTCCCCCCCCCCCCGTGAAAGCAATGGGAAAAAATAGTTTCTCGCCTTTTTTCAGTGTCACCGTATGTCTCCTGGGTGCTGCTGGCAGATGCGGTACTGCAGCGCTACACAGCAGCATCCTCTTGCCTTGCCTTGCGGATGGCAGACGGTGCAGTATGACTGGTAGCCATCATCGTCGTCCCATGGGTGCTTCTAGCTGGCCTCGGTGAGGTCGGTCGGGGGTGCCTGGACAAAAATGGGAATGACTTTAGTTTAAGTTTTGTGTAATGGAGATTCAGTCCTGCCTGGAATATCATGCCAGCTGGAGGCTTCTGCCTCAGGCTGCTCTCCCAGTCGGCAGCACTGTTGGTCGCACCTACCCCAGCCTACCCCTTGCTCCCATGGCTCATGAAGCCTGGACAGTAGTAAGGAGCAGTCCAGCTATAGGCTGAGCAAGTGCAGAATGGTGGTTCACTCTACTTCCCTGTAAGCCAACTGCCCTCCCCTTCCCCCTTTGATCTCTGCTTGCAGAGGCAAAAAAGTCAGTGTTGTTTCAAATTCATGCATTCTTTATTACTTCATCACGCAAATGAGGGGATAACTGCCAAGGTATCCTGGGAGGGGTGGGGGAGGAGGGAAGCAACTGGTGGGGTTTTTGTAGGGGCACCCCCTAGAATGGCATGCAGCTCATCATTTCTGTGGGATGTCTGACCCAGAGTGGCCGTTTGCCTCTCTGGTTCTTTAGTAGGCTTGCCCGATAGTCCAGGCAGGACTGAATCTCCATTACACAAAACTTAAAGAAGAGAATGACCTGGGGAGTCATTCCCATTTTTGTCCAGGCGCTCCGACCAACCTCACCGAGGCCAGCCAGGAGCACCTATGACAGCAGCAGACGGTACAGTATGACTGGTAACCGTCTTTGCCAACTTGCAAAGACAAGGAGCTGCTGCTGTGTAGCACTGCAGTACCGCGTCTGTCAGCAGCACCCAGGAGACGTATAGTGACAGCTGAATGGGCTCCATGCTTGCCGTGGTACGTCGTCTGCATGGGTAACCCAGGAAAAAAGGTGAGAAACGATTTTTTGCTGTTGCTTTCACGGGGGTGGGGGAGGGCTGACAACATGTACCCAGAACCACCGGCAACAATGTTTGTATTGGGAGCGCAACCCAGAATTCCAATGGGGGGTGGAGACTGCGGGAACTGTGGGATAGCTACCACAGTGCAACGCTTGGAAAGTTGACACTAGCCTTGGTACTGTGGATGCACACCGCTGACTTAATGCGCTTAGTGGGGACACACACAAACAACAGTATCAAATCAATTTCTAAAAAATCAACTTCTATTAAATCGAACTAATTTCGTAGTATAGACATACCTGTAGTATGGGAAGGATGTATGGTTCCAAAAGTAACTAATAAAGTAAAAGCTGCAGTAACAAGACAAACAGTCTTAAAAGAAACAAGCCCAAACCTTCCTATTGTTCTGCTGGTAAACGTGGTGGTGGTGGTGGGGAGATGATAAGAAAGAAAAGGAGTTGGGAAGAAAGGAGGCTGTGAATCTTATCTGGATTATGACTGCAAATAAGAGAAAATTGTCTCAAATTGTTTTTTAGGTGACGTAATTGGCAATGACATTACTTGCTTATTAGAGGGTACAAAAAGTAAACTATTAAAGGGATTAATTGCTAATACCTGCCTGACTACATTGGAGCCCACCTGTATGGGTCTAAACGCCCCTGGATTTAGCGTGTTTGTAAGTACTGTATACTGATCACATGCTTATAAATATTGTTACTGTATTGGATGTAGTAACTGTTTATTGTTAGGCTGTTAGACATGTTTAGAGCAACTTCATAAAATACTATTTGTCCTTTGGATTTAATAAAGGAATTAATGGTTAAATTAGTGTTTGGTGGTTTTCCATATGAATATTAATAATTCCAACACAATATATCATTATTACTATTTTTAAGTACAGAGAAATATGTACTTTAAAATATATTATAAATCATTCTAAAATGGCAGAGCATCCCAATGCCCTCTGTGCTATGTGTGTGAGGCCTTCTCACTTGTTCATAGGCTTTGTTTTGCATTTTGTTTGAGCCAAGAGTATTATGTTTTGCAAGTGTGAAGTTCACCCAGGATATGGAGTCACCCAAAAATATCATTATAGCCTCATTTTACAGTGGTAATTTAAAAAAAAGCAGGAATCTTGCTCTAACATATTTTTCATCTCTCTTACTATTCTCCATTGAATCTGTCTATTTCCCGTTGTTACCAGATCCCTTCCTCTCCATTAATTCATTTTACCTTTTCCTACTGTTCCCAGGCCTCATCTCTTCTCAAAACTTTGTACCAAGTATCCTCATTTTAAACAAGCTACAGTAGTAGGTTTTATTTCAGTGCCACCAAAATAGTTTCAAGTAAAAAATGCCCATGGAATGATTTCAGTGTAGGCATATGTGAATGTTGGTTGTTTTTTTCTATAGATGGAGTAATGTGTTTAAATTATACTCATGAATTAGGTTAATTAATGTTTTTGTACAGCATTTATGTATTCTACATAAAGAAGCATGTCAGCACAGAAAAACTAAGTATTCTCCCTCACATATTACGCTGACTCCTTTTTGACAGTATGGACCAGACTTCCAGAATTGGGTGTGCATTTTTGCATAGTATGTATGATTACAATGTATGTGAAAACCAGGTATCAACATATGGCCAGCTACACATCAAACAGGTTATCTGTGAGTAAATGGATAATTTGTGCATGCAGTCATGGTAACTATGCATGCAATTCTGAAAAATTGGCTGGTTCTCCACATGTCCAATCAGATCCCTCCTTTTCAACATTCCTAAATCTTCCAATTATAAATTAAGTTTTAGCCTCATCTCTGAACAATTATTTAGTTTTGAACCTGCCCTTGGTTTGCAGGAGATGGCAATTAAAAGTTTGCAGCAGCAGAAAACTTCCAAAACACCACAAGACAAGAAGGTTGTTTAAATTTTCTTTTGCCATTCATAAGAATCATACTGTAGTCATATTGTCTGCATATGCTGCTAATAGATAGCATTTACAGTTAGCAAACACCTCAGTTTGACTTCAATATCTCATTCCCTTAAGCAGTATACTGTATTATCTTGTATATTCCTCCTCATGAACATTATCCTTTATATATATTTACTCTGCCAAATCTAATAGGTCGGTGAGAAGCGCTTACTTACCCTGGATCCAAGGATAATGATAGAATAATGGAGTCTGAAGCTTTTATAACTGAATTGCACCTAATGCGACTTAGATTGTAAACTCTTTGGGGGCAGGGATGGAGATCATATGTGTTTGTACAGCACTAGCATGGTTTGTCTTTGATGCTTATTGAGTAACAAATCTTAAATAGCAATATAACCGTTCACTCAGAAATTATATTTTAGTCAAAAACCTAGTACAATTGTGGTCACTTTTCAGTATTACTGGTTATTCCATAATGTTGATAGTGTAAGTAAACAAGCAGAAAAACAATATGTTATACGGATCAGAATCTAACATAGTGTGGCCCAGTTTCAGCAGTGTTTTAAATAGGGGTACCACATGCTTTACCATTCTGGTAACACTTATGTGAAATAAGCAGAGACTGTAAAATGCAACCATTTTTTTTAGCAATGTAGAGACATTTACAAGTTGGGGCTTTCAAGGCATACCTCTGATTTATGGGAGATGTCTACAAGGGATCAGGTAGGATCAAATTCTGCCTTGACTTACATCCTAGCAACTGCAGTGCACATCAGAATTTGCAACAACATTTTGAGTATTCTGCTGGTGAGTAATAGCGCACCTCCCAAAACCTACTGGCTCCAAATCCTAAATTTGTTCAGTTTCCAAATCATAATTAACTTAATCCTAATGGCCATCTTAAATCTTAACTGCTAAGCAGATCTCAAAAGCAGGCCCAAAATGTCTGCAACCAAGGAACCCTTGAAACAAAGTGGCAAATTGAGTCAAGTGGACTGGAAGTTTCTTTTAGGTTCTCCTCCATGAAATCAGCTAGATGCTAGGAGATGCCATTGCTTGCAGTCTTAGCTATCCTATAAAGTTCTTCTCCAAGCATGAATCTGCCCTTGGTCACATCTGTCTCTATGGTTCATGTATATGCAAAAGCCACCCACATGCTGTGGTTAAAGTAGGTGGGGAGCAGTGGGGAAAAAAACCCACAGGGGAGCATGACAGACATGGCAATTTCCTGCCATAACCTTATGAGACCTCATTGAATTATGTTTAAGTATCTTTGGGGTCCATTGTATTAAATGGATAAAACATAAACTATTATGAGCTGAGATCATATGTAACCTCTCAAGGGGGAAAATATGACAGATGTGAAACTGAGGGATTCAAAAGACTATATTGAAAATATGCCAGACAAGTATGGACTTTTTGGGACAATTGAGTGTGAAGTGGATTTCCTGGGGATTCCCTAGGGAGAGATTAATGCAAATTACTCAACTTCAGTTATGCAAAAATACATCCTTTTGAAGCTATACTCTGAGGAAAGTCTTTGCTGTTACCAAAGGCCAAGATCAGAGGCATGAGCTGTATAAAGAAATGGCTGCTCTGCCCAGCCTGGGTTCTGGTTCTGAATCTGACACTTATGAACATGTAACCATGGGAAAACCCAGATGTGGGTTTTGAAGGACACCTACCAGATTCTGAGGTTGGAACAGGGATGCCTCTGCTAAGCTTTTTAGCATGGGTGTAGTCTCTCTTTAAAGATCCCCTGGTCAGGAGGGGGAGAAATGTGGGGCTCTGCCCAAGAAAGATGGCAGCCTAGAGTGGAGGCCCTCAAGGGATCACGAAAGGGGAATACAGGTGTATCTGCTCTTTATTGTGACAGGTAGTTTCCTCTCCTCTCTCTGGCCTGGAAGAGAAACCTTTTGCCCCTAGCTCTTCCTCTTCCTTGGCTGGGTTGGTAAGAGTAGTTTCCATCTTCTTTAACTGCAACCTAGAGGGGTCTCTCAAGGGTGTGGGCTCTGGAGTAGAGCCCGTATCTTACTCTGCATTTGTACAGGGCCAAACGCACTGGCAGCTTGTCTGAGTAAAGCCCCTGGTTGCTACTGCAATACACACACTAAGGCCATATGAATAGGCAGGTTTCCTGGGGCCATCCTGCCTGCAAGTTGACCTCAGTGGTCACTGAAGGATGGACTGGAATAGCAGTGCCCTCCTGCCTGGGCAGTAAATCAGTGCAGGACCCCAGGCCCTGTGGGCTCAGCCCCCTGTGCCTCTAGGGGTTCCCAAATCTCTGCAGCCTCAGCCCCCCTGGGCCTCTGGGGGATCCCCTAATCTCTGCAGGCTTAACCCCATGTCTATGGAGGTCCCACAGTCCCTGCATGCTCCATCCCTTGTGTCTGTGGGGGGCCCCCAGTGCCTGCAGGTTCAGCCCCCCCATGCCTCAGGAGGGTTCCCCAGTCCCTGCACGTTCAGCCCCGTGTCTGGGGTGGGCTCCCAGTCCCTGTAGGCTCAGCCCCCAGTCCCTGCAGGCTCAGCCCCATGTCAACGGGGGGCCCCCAGTCCCTGCAGGCTCAACACCCCATGCCTCGGGGGGGGGGTGTCCCCGAGTCCCTTCAGGCTCAGCCCCCTGTGTCTATATGGGGGGGGGACCAGTCCCTGCAGGCTCAGGCACGGGGGGGAGGCGGGTTTGCCCGCTTGTCGCCCCAGCGGTCCCTGCTCTGGCTACAGCCCGGGTGCCCCTGAGGTGACTGCGGGGCCGCCGCCACGGGGAGCGAAGGGCGGCCGCGCGCCTCCGGCTCGGCCGCCGCAGCGGCACAGCGAGCGCGTCACGTGGGCGGCGGCGGCGGCGCTGCGCCGTGTCCCTTCCACCTGCCCGGAGCGGCGGCGCGCGGGCCGGCCATGGGGCTGCGCCAGGGGCGGGCAGGGCAAGATGCTCCAGCGTCTCCACCGGCCCCCCGGGCGGCAAGGGCGCCCCGGGGCTGCCGCGCTGCCGGCGCCGCGGGCTCGGCGTAGAGGGGAGGCGGGCGCGGAGAGCCCGGCCGGAGCCGCAGCGAATTCCCCCCCGGTGAAGGGCAGGCGGCGGCGGCGGGGACCCGCCATGGAGAAGGCGGCGGGCGCGGAGCTCCGGCAGGGCGCCCTGGTGCCGCTCACCGCCATCTGCCTGGGTAAGTGCGGCAGCCCCCGAGCCGCCGCCGGGAGCCGGGGCGCTAGTGCGGGCCCGGGGCGGCTGCGGGACAGACAGACAGACCGACCGACGGACGGTGGGTGGACGCGGAGCGGGAGCGTGACGGACACGCTGGGCACAGCCGGACGGGCACCCTGGGCACGGACACGCGTCCTGGGCACACTCTGGGCGTGGACAGACCCCCCTGGCCACACTTGGGCATCCTGGCCACGGGTGGGAACTCTGGGCACATCGGGCACGTGGGCACCTTGGGCACATGCGGGCACCTTGGGCACATAGGCGCCCTGGCCATGGATGAGCACTTCGGTCACTGGCAGGTAGCCCTATGGAAACCCTGGGCACAGATGGGCACCCTGTGCACTGGCAGGGAGCCCTATTGGTGTTCAGGGCATTGACGACACGGAGGCAGCTGGGGCACTGGCGGAAAGCTATGCCCACAGCTTGAGCATGGAAGCACACTGGCCACCTCTGGGCTCACAGGGCACAGATGGTCATGCAGTCACAGGTGGACACATGGCCAGCCATGCATGCTCCCTGGGCATGGGCAGGCATGGATGAATACATTGGGCAGGGACAGACAGACAAGCTGGTCACAAAATATACAGCTGCCGGACACACTGGGCACAGTGACAGCACAAGCATATGTACTTTGCTTGTGCAAGGAGACTGCAGACCGAAATGGGATCAGCTCTGCCTGCTGTGGGGAATGACAATGTCTCCTACAGCTGGGGCCAGGTATGCCTAGGAGAGTGACTTGTGTGGCTGCATTTGTTCTCAATTGTGTTCTCTGTTTCTGCATAAATTTCTGTAAACTGTTTTCAGTCTTGCAGTAGCTAGAGGTTGTTTATTGGAAGTTAGCAGCATAGTAACTATGTAAGCAAGGTGGGCGTTTGGGGCTTGTTTATGGTTTACAAATAAGTCAGCATGGTTTCCCTTAACAGCATTTCTTATTGTGTGTGTTCTATGCATCACAAAAATGCCACCCCCAAGAAAAATAGAATATTCCTACAAATGTTACCAATTCTGCTGCCACCACATAAATACACAACACTTTTTATAACCAGTGTTGAGTGTTATTTATTTCAACATACCTGTACATGTTCAAACTTCATAACAAAATACATATTATTTGATGGATTAAAGGAGAAAACTCATAATAAATTATAGTTTAGGATACACAGTGCAAAATCTGTGTATCTATTACAGTTTCTGTTTTAACTATTTTTTCGGTTTATAACATCTCTGTAAAATAACTTACACTGCACTGAAACTTGGTGTATAAGGGCACAGATGTTGGAGCTTGTCAAGATAGATAAATATAAAATCTATATGAAATTTGAGTAGGGTTTTAACTGCAATTCCCCTTGACTTTGAAACCATGATTGCAACCTTACATAATGCTTAGACAGTTTACCCATATTTGGACAATTTCCCCCTTTTTCATAGTCCATACCCTAGTCTAAATCTTGTGATACACATTGAAGGTAGCACTTATTCTGCAACAGTGCCACAAGTACTCCTGTTCTTTTTGCGGATACAGACTAACATGGCCGCTACTCTGAAACCTGTCAAGGTGCCTCTGTGTCCGTCAGTGCCCAGAACGCCATAGGGCTGCCTGCCCATGCCCAGGTAACTGACCCCACATTCTGAACTGTTATGATACCTAGATATCTTGGCTTGTATTTGAACTATGGTGGCCTATCAAAATAAAAAGCACTTTGAAAAGGACCTTCTTTGCTAATATAATAAATTAATATTGACTTCCAAGAATCCTTAATAGTAAATAATACTAATTGTAAAAATGCATTGTACAATCCCACCCAACCCCTATGCTATGTACTTAGGCATCTAGTTTGAGCTGCCATCCATACTGCCCTGGCCACACTGCTATTTTTAGTGCAGTAACTGGAGCAGAGCTGCCAAATGAATGTCCACTCCAGCTGGGAATCGCACCTTCCAGCTGCTATATAGGCATATACCCATGGTTACCACTTACAGATTAACTTTAAAATAAATGATAATCAACTTCTGTAGAAGGTATTTTTGGTTTTGTAAGAGGTGCAAAGTTGATTGGTGTCAAAGCAGAAGTTGATGAGAGCTATTTTGCAACCCAAAGGCCTCATCCTGAAAGGCAGAGCTCAGTGGAAGTTGCAGATGTTCAGAACCTTACAAGACTAAGGTCTAAAGCACAAAAGTGGACTATACAATAAACTTACTGCATGCAGTACAATCCACTTACTGTGGACTAGGAAAACTGTGACTCCTTGTTTTTTCCAGCTCTCCTGTTTCATCCCATGATTCCACCGAGCTTTCTATGTGCTATTTTCATTGCAGTTTGTCTTCTATACCCAGACCTTTAAGGAGTCCAGTGTTATGGGGAGACCTAAGGGCCAGTACAGATGTGTGTTTTCTTCTGGGCCTCTAACATTTGTGAGAGCATGGAAGCCTGCGCAACTAGGACCTAACAGAAGGCAGTTTGATTTGCTATAGTCCCATCAGTGAGAAGGGAAAGGACATGGGAAGCCATGGACTGATTCTCCATCTGGGGAAGGTAAAATAAAACTCAAACTACAGTTCAGTCCAAGGCCCTATTTACAATGCTGACTTAATTTGAAATGAAAGACAAGCACTCAGAACTCTTGGTCTCAGCCACCAGAGTCCTTTCTAGCTTTCAGCAACCTGGGAAAGTAGAGGACACACCCTTCTTTTTGGGTAGCCTTTGCTAGAGACCTAGGCCTTCTGCTAGGTCCTATCCAAGGGCCTTCCTTCAAAAATTTATCTTAATCCCCATCTTTGAAGACCAACCTATGAGCATTTTATAGTGTCTCCGGCAGGCAGTCACATGATACTGAGTCAGCTGAACCATCTCCATTGTGTGCGCTATCTGCAGATTACAACTCCCAGAAACACCTAGTCTTAAAAGGATATGATCTCAAAGGGCATAGGCCCAGACCTCAAAGGTAGTTAGGTTCTTACCTTCCATTGATTTCAGTGGAAATTAGAAGCCTTAATACCTTTGAGAATCTAGGTATATCCCAGTAACAGATATGCTTATGTGCCAGTGCTCTGTTATCATCATCTGGAACGTTAGGTAGGGTCAGGATGTCTGTGGTAACTTACTGTTCTATCACTAAGTAGTCTGAACTAAGTCTCTGAGTTTGTCGGCTTTTTCCTGAAATTGGCATTGAGTCAGTCACTGCCCACTCAATTGTAGCGTATCTTCAACTTGCCCCTAAAGTCTCTGCTCCTTTCCCAACCCAGCCTATTCGTTTCTCTGTGCTTTGTAGACTAGCTTCCTTATGAAAACATGTCTAGGAGAGAGCACATTTCATGAAAAGGAGGGAGGTACTCTGACCTAGGGAGACAAGGAAAATCTGAACAAGGTTGTGTGATGTGGGGAGAAGAACTGATCAGTGGATGGCGCTGGCAGATGTGATTATATAGGCATATGTCTGAGCGAGAGTTAGCTGGGAAGAGCCAGATCGAGTGGCGTGTTAGAGCTGAGCATCAGTGAGCTTTAATACAATATTAGAGTATTGCCCTAAGATATACTTACCAACATATCAAGAGTAAGCTAACACTGTGAAACTAATGAATTAATTACACAGCATTACATACCTTACTGTGTGTCAATTACATAGTAAAATTGATGCTATTAAAGTAGTTTGAAGACAGTGTTAATAATGCTTATTAATACAAATCTGCAGCTCTATTTCTAACACAGAATACACAAACATCGTTACTCATTTGCCCTCCTGCCCCCATATTTTATTACAATATGCAATCCTTTTTGGCCATTTAGAAATTACAGAAGATCATGTTACTGCTTCAGTTCTTCACTCCCTCTGCCACCAACCTTCTCCTGGCTGTGTTCATCGTAATATCACCAATTCAACAATTGCAGATTTGTGTGATTAGTAGTCTGTTAGGGCCACTTGCTATCTTCAGTTGTTAGGGATTTCTCCCTTGAGGTGGTGAGTGATCAGCTGAGGTCAGTGAGGGTCTATTTAGCTTTTGGACTTTTGATTGCAAGGAAGAAATGTATTCCAATTAGTGCCAACCACGGCGGTCTTTTAGTGTGGATTCCTGTCCACAAAAATCCCTACTGTTTGACACAGGGCACTGAACTGCTATTATACTGGGATAAGTTTCAGTGGTGACCAGAACTGGATTTGAACTGGCAACTAAGGGTATGTCTAGAGTGCAATTAGACACCTGCAGCTGGCCCAAACCAACTGACTTGGGCTTATGGGGGTTGGGTTGTGGGGCTGTTTCATTGGAGTATAGACTTCTGGCATTGGGCCCCAGCCCCAGCCCAGAAGTCTACACTCCAGTGAAACAGTCCCACAGCCCGACCTCTGGTAGCCTGAGTCAGCTGACACTGGCAAACCGCAGGTTTTTATATGCAGTGTAGACATGCTCTTAGCAGCATATCCCATTCTCTGGATTTTCCAGGCCCCTATGATAGGTACTTAATATTTCTGTTATGCTAGTTTTAATTCTGTTGTAAGCTCTTCTGAGCAAGGACCATCTTTTTATTCTGTATTTGTATAGCACCTAGCACAGTGTGGCCCTGCTCCATGGCTAGGATCCCTAGGTGCTGCTGCAGTACAAATAATAATAATTAGGCGCAGTATCCCAAGTGACTATCAGAGGAGAAGGGAATCAGGCCTGCTCTTCCTGATATTGTTTTTACACTTTTCTTTCTGATCATATCTAAATTATTTTTCAGTGTTTCTAATGCACTTGTCACCAGAGTATCTGGGCGCTGTGCATGGATTATAGAAAACTGTCCAAAAGGGTAGTCAGGACTAGTGAAACCCCCTTATTCATGAGGCAGGTGCTTCATTTACTTCAGTCTGTTGCTGTATCCCTTGCTACATTGTGGAGACCTTCTGGTAACGACTGTTCTAGTGAATCACTCTTTCTGATGCTGTATTCTGAAACATTTCCTCATGAAGTGAGGCTTTGGAAAATGAAGATTGTTTGGGGAGTAATTTGATGGTGGCAGGTATCTCCATATCCCTCATGATTAGCACTCATCTCTTTAAAAAAAAACAAAAAAACCCACAAAACCCTCCATTTAATGGCATTGAATAAGTCAAACTGGGTGCATTGGCTTTTGCAGCTTCTTCTGCAGAGTGACATTTGTTGATAAGGAGTAAACTTTGCTTTACATAGTGGGGCCAAACTTAAAAATAATAATTATCATAATTAATTTCCAACATTGAAACCGGTGAAGCGACCAACTCTTATCATGCATGTTTTAGTGTAATTGCACTTCCTGCTCCCCCAATAAATAACCAGTAGAAGATAACTTAAAGTAGATTGGCAGTGGATTCTCTTCATAGCATAGTTGGCAGACATTCAGCTAACATTCTATTTTCTGGATAGCAGAAGAATAGCAGATTATGTGAACTTTCACCATGGATAAGCAAAGTTCTTGTTTGAAGAATGCAGCACATATGAATGCAGTATCACTGCAAATGCTTAGAGTGAATTATTAACTGCCACCTTAAGCCAATGGACTCTGTAATGAATACTGTTTTTTTGTATCTTACGCAGTGAATCTCTTCTTAACTGGGAAAATAGAAAGTGCTGTTACCTCATTAGGTAAGACACATTTATCTTATTTCCTCCAAGCATTTGAGTTTCTTCTTATTTTGATGATGATGCTGCCATTTCCCCTCTGCACATAAAGCTGTTGCTGAAACTGGATGACTTTATCAGAGAAGAAGTTTAATAATGGATTTTTAGAAAGTTCCTCTGTTTTTACATTTTAAATCTCTATACGAGTGTAATATTTCACCAAAATCAATACTGCTGTCCTAGACAAAACATTTAGCCTTAGGTTATGTTCACAAATACACATCCATATTTTCAGGGGAAAAAATTCTTAAACAGAGTGAGAAGACAAAAGATTGAGATACTATATTTTATTGGACCAACTTCTGTTGGTGGAAGGGACAAACTTTTGAGTTCCACAGAGCTCTTCTTCCGGTCTGGGGAAGGTAACCAGAGCGTTCAAGCTAAATATAAAGTTGAACACTCCAGTATCCCATCTTGTATGTAGCCTGAACACTGATCCACCAAGAGAAGTTGGTCCAGTGAAAGACATTACATCACCCACCTTGTGTCTCTCCTATCCTGGGACCAACACAGCTACAACAACACTGCATTTAGGGTGACCAGATGTCCTGATTTTATAGGGACAGTCCCGATATTTGGGGCTTTTTTTTAATATGGACACCTATTACACCTCACCCCCATCCCGATTTTTCACACTTGCTATCTGGTCACCCTAACTGCATTGAACAGTGTCATGTTTTTGTAGAAAATGGGAAGCCATGAAATTCAGATGTGTGTGTATTAGGGCTGTCAATCGCAATTAACTCATGCAATTAACTAAAAAATATTAATCATGATTAAAAAAATTAATCACAATTAATTGCAGTTTTAATCGTACTGTTAAACAATAGAATACCAATTGAAAATTTATTAAATATTTTGGATGTTTTTATACATTTTCAAACATATTGATTTCAATTACAACACAATACAAGTGTACAGTGCTCAGTTTATATTATTTTATTACAAATATTTGCACTGTAAAAATGATAAAAGAAATAGTATTTTTCAATTCACCTCATACAAGTACTGTAGTGCAATCTTTTTATCATGAAAGCGCAACTTACAAATGTAGATTTTGTTTGTTTTGTTTTTGAGTGTAGTTATATAACAATGTAAAGCATTTACTGGAGATAATGCTGCCTGCTTCTTATTTACAATGTCACCTGAAAGTGAGAACAGACATTTGCATATCACTTTTGTAGCTGGCATTGCAAGGTATTTACGTGCCAGATATGCCCCTTCATGCCTTGGCCACCATTCCAGAGGACATGCTTCCATGCTGATGACGCTCGTTAAAAAAATAATGCATTAATTAAATTTGTGACTAATCTCCTTGGGGACGAATTGTATGTCTCTTGCTCTGTGTTTTATCCTATTCTGCCATATATTTCATTTTATAGCAGTCTCAGATAATGACCCAGCATGTTGTTCGTTTTAAGAACCCTTTCTCTGCAGATTTGACAAAATGCAAAGAAGGTACTAATGTGACATTTCTAAAGATAGCTACAGCACTCGACCCAACATTTAAGAATCTAAAGTGCCTTCCAAAATCTGAGAGGGATGAGGTGTGGAGCATGCTTTCAGAAGTCTTAAAAGAGCAACACTCCAATGCAGAAACTACAGAACCTGAACCACGAAAAAAGAAAATCAGTCTTCTGCTAGTGACATCTGACTCAGATGATGAAAGTAAACATGCATTAATCTGCACTGCTTTGGATTGTTATTGAGCAGAACCCATCATCAGCATGGACGCATGTCCTCTGGAATGGTGGTTGAAACATAAAGGGACATATGAATCTTTAGCACATCTGGCATGTAAATATCTTGCAATGCCAACTACAACTGTGCCATGCGAACGCCTGTTCTCACTTTCAGGTGACATTGTGAACAAAAAGCAGGCAGCGTTGTCTCCTGCACATGTAAACAAACTTTTGTCTGAGTGATTGACTGAACAAGAAGTAGGACTGATTGGACTTGTAGGCTCTAAAGTTTTACATTGTTTTATTTTTGAGTGCAGTTATTTTTTGTACATAATTCTACATTTGTAAGTTCAACTTTCATGATAAAGAGATTGCACTGCAGTACTTGTATTAAGTGAATTGAAAAATACTATGAGGAGTCCTTGTGGCACCTTAAAGACTAACAAATTTATTTGGACATAAGCTTTCGTGGGCTAGAACCCACTTCATCAGATGCATGGAGTGGAAAATACCAGAGCAGGTATAAATACATGAAAAGATGGGAGTTGCCTTACCAAGTGTGAGGTCAGTCTAACAAGACAATTCAGTTAACAGCAGGATACCAAGGGAGGAAAAATAACTTTTGTAGTGGTAATGAGAGTGGCCCATTTCAAACAGTTGACAAGAAGGTGTGAGTAACAGTAGGGGGGAAATTAGGTTTAGGTTTTGTAATGACCCAGCCACTCCCAGTCTTTATTCAAGCCTAATTTGATGGTGTCCAGTTTGCAAATTAATTCCAGTTCTGCAGTTTCACATTGAAGTCTGTTTTTGAAGTTTTTTTCTTGAAGAATTGCCACTTTTAGCTCTGTTATTGAGAGACCAGGGAGATTGAAGTGTTCTCCTACTGGTTTTTGAATGTTATAATTCCTGATGTCCGATTTTGTTTCCATTTATTCTTTTGCGTAGAAACTGTCCGGTTTGGCCAATGTACATGGCAGAGGGGCATTGCTGCCATATATCACGTTGGTAGATGTGCAGGTGAATGAGCCCCTGATGGTGTGGCCGATGTGGTTAGGTCCTATGATGGTGCCATTTGAATAGATATGTGGACAGAGTTGGAACCGGGGTTTGTTGCAGGGTTTGGTTCCTGGGTTGGTGTTTTTGTTGTGTGGTGTGTAGTTGCTGGTGAGTATTTGCTTCAGGTTGAGAGGCCATCTGTAAGCAAGGACTGGCCTGTCTCTCAAGGTCTGTGAGAGTGAGGGATCGTTCTTCAGTATAGGTTGTAGATCCTTGATGATGCACTGGACAGGTTTTAGTTGGGGGCTGTAGGTGACAGCTAGTGGCGTTCTGTTACTTTCTTTGTTGGTCCTGTCTTGTAGTAGGTGACTTCTGGGTACCCTTCTGGCTCTGTCAGTCTGTTTCTTGACTTCACCAAGTGGGTATTGTAGTTTTAAGAACACTTGATAGAGATCCTGTAGGTGTTTGTCTCTGTCTGAGGGATTGGAGCAAATGTGGTTGTATCTTAGAGCTTGGCTGTAGACAATGGATTGCGTGATGTAGTCTGGATGAAAGCTGGAGGCATGTAGGTAAGTATAGCGGTCAGTAGGTTTCTGGTATAGGGTGGTGTTTATGTGACCATCGCTTATAAGCACTGTAATGTCTAGGAAGTGGACCTCTTGTGTGGACTGAGGTTGATGGTAGGGTGGAAATTTTTGAAATCTGACATCAGGAATTATAACATTCAAAAACTAGTAGGAGAATACTTCAGTCGCCCTGGTCATTCAGTAACAGACCTAAAAGTGGCAATTCTTCAAGAAAAAAACTTCAAAAACTGACTCCAATGTGAAACTGCAGAACTGGAATTAATTTGCAAACTGGACACCATCAAATTAGGCTTGAATAAAGACTGGGAGTGGTTGGGTCATTACTGTTACTCACACCTTCTTGTCAACTGTTTGAAATGGGCCACTCTCATTACCACTACAAAAGTTATTTTTCCTCCCTTGGTATTCTGCTGTTAATTGAATTGTCTCGTTAGACTGACCTCACACTTGGTAAGGCAACTCCCATCTTTTCATGTATTTATACCTGCTCCGGTATTTTCCACTCCATGTAACTGATGAAGTGGTTTCTAGCCCACGAAAGCTTATGTCCAAATAAGTTTGTTAGTCTCTAAGGTGCCACAAGGACTCCTTGTTGTTTTTGCTGATACAGACTAACATCGTTACCACTCTGAAACCTGAAAAATACTATTTCTTTTATTTTTACAGAGCAGATATTTATAATAAAAATAAATATAAAATGAGCACTCTATACTTTGTATTCTGTGTTGTAATTGAAATAAATATATTAGAAAATGTAGAAAACAAAAATATTTATATAAATGGTATTCTATAATTGTTTAATGTTGCAATTAATCATGTGATTAAGTGCAATTAATTTTTTTAATTGTGCGATTTTTTTAATCGCTTGACAGCTCTAGTGTTTATATGCACACTCTGTCCTTATTCCAATACAGAAAGATATAGAAATGCTAAGTGGGGGACCCCTAAACAACCTTAATTCTGCCCCTTTATTCCTGCCATTTTGTGCGAGATGGATATGTGTCTGACCAGCATCACAGCTCGTTGATAAGTTAAATCCTGTATACTTTGCCTATTTGGTCAGGAATCTGGGCAGTTGCGTACTTGAATGTTTCACTTGTGCCTTCAGACTTCTTGAAGTAGATCCACATCTCTTAATTTCCATGGAAGACTCCAGATTTATGATACTTTCTCCTGGCCTCCTGAGCAGCTGCCTGAATCTCTTTGGGAACAGGGAGGCTTAATGGGAAATTAATATGACTGGAGCAACCTGAGACCAAAGAGAATAGGAGTTTATGTGGGTGAAACATTTTCCCCGCATTCTGATCATGAGGTGCTTTGAGGGTAGAGAGCCTCTTGGTCACTGTGTGGAACCAAAATGGAAACTGCAACTGTGAAGATGCAGCTCCTGTGATCCCATCTGTTAAGCAGCTAGGCAGATCATAACAGCACTCCTTAGAAAGACAGCCTCATCCTGAAGGAGCCAGCAGCCTCAGAGCTCCAGCTGCTCAGGCTTCTATATGAACCTCGGTCCTGTTCTCCTGAGGGCTGGGGACTAGCTTGTCACAGTTATAAACTCCCTCTCCCCCATGACTTTCAGACTTACACAGCTCATTGGAGATTTAACAGGTGATGTAAGTGCTAAGTATTTAGATATTACTGGGCCTGAGAAAAATTATGAGGCCACTTGTGTTCAGAAGTTTAGTCACGAGCCGCAGGATCCAGTTAGGTATTTTCAGCTTTGTTGTTTTATGCTTGAGATGCAAATAATAATTTCTCATTATTAGTATAATTTTCTAGTCAATAGCAATATTATTACTTATATGTATTGTTATGAGTAACACTGAGTCCCATTGTGGGAGACACTATTCAAACACATAGATACGCATAATCCCAGCTCAAAGACCTTATAATCAAAATTTAAATAAGACATAATAAGTGAGTGTGACAAACAATAGGAGGAAAAGAGAAGGAGGGAGGATGAAGTAACCATAAGATAACATGGTCAGCTAGTTATTGCACAACTTGTTGCTTTCAAAACAGAACTGGGGCTTGTGAGTGCAGTTGCAATAGGAGAAGGTAGTTGGTCTTGTGGATTAGTTTACACACCAGCAGAAGTGTGGGTGGTTTGCAGAACTATTTTTAAATATTTTTGGAACAAAATTGAACTCTAGTCAGTATTCTGTCTGAATGATTCTTTAGCTTTTGCCCTGTATTCATTACTCTGTATTGTATGTGAGGTTACAGATTACTCCATTCAGGATTGCACTGCTTCTTGTTGATTTAGTTTAATTCAAGAGGTCTTGGCATTGCTATTTTAAAAATGGTGTTTCTGGTTAGAAGTTGGCAGAGGTAGATGGGTTTTGTTTCAGGAAGAATGTTGAGATACTGTAGCTCTTAAAGTTTCTGGGCTTGGTTCTGCCTTGGGTTACTCTGTCTTCTGGCAGTGCAACAGGAATGGTGGAAAGTGAATCTAGAGGGGCATTGTAGTGGAGTAAGTCACATGCAACTTCTTCTGTGCCTGGGTTTTGTAGGGAGGGGAGAGTAGGCCAGTGCAGCTCTAAAATTTATGCTCATGGTGAGGGAGGGTCATAACAAGGGAGGGGCATGGCCACATTCCCAGAGCATTTGAGGATTCATTCTCTGCCAGTTTTATGTTAAAACTGCTCTTCCATGGCTGAACCCTCAATGTAAGTCAGTTTTGCAAACACTCCTGCCTTCCCATTTTGGTGAATCTCTCTTCTGGTTCAGTTGCTTTTGCTGACCCAGGGGTTGCAGTTTGTGTCTTATCTCTGAGAACGTGGGTGGATTGATTCCTCTATATATAATGGCTATCACAAACACAAGGGAGAAATTGATAGGCACATGGTACTATGCATTGGAATCTTCCTCATGGACATTTGGTACCAAGGAAAGCACTCTGTGATGCGGTTTATCTGGCCAGCAGACCTTGTGTCTGTTTACATTCCATTTGATCAGTAATAAGAATCCACTAGGGATTTGATTCAATATTCCATACAGAGGACATTATTAAGATGCATTTCTGTTTGAGAGAAGCTCTCTGAGCCCAGATCTCTCATGGCAAGACTTGCATAAAGAATTTGTATACAGTATTTTAAAAAGATATAAAAATATAAAAGATTAAATATTGTTGTCCTAAATATTGATTTTGTTTTTAAATACAGCATTTCTGAAAATAATGTACTGTTATCTAGGGCTTACCATTCTCTTGTGATGTACTGTTCTGGTTGGCTAATCTTAAAGGCAGGAAATGTAGGCTGTACTTGACTTTTAATAGACTCTGTTCTGACTCTTCAGAATTTACCTAAAAGATTGAGGAAAAACAGCTATTGAACAGTAGTTTGAAACAGCTGCCAGTAATGTTACTTATAAGACCTGCAGAGTTGTCCAGAATTTCTTTCTTTCTTCTTAGAGCTTTTCCTTTTCACTTAGATGTTTTCATAATTTGAAAATGCTTTTACTTATTTTCCTTTAAAAAATAGTAACACTGTCACACTAAAGTAAACTTTAAAAACCATAATACTATATCCAGACTTCAGATGCTATGTTTTGACTTCAAGCCCTGTAAATATACTCATTAATAATCACCATGTCTCCATCAATCTGTTCCTGAATTAGAGTCCATTCATGTAATACTTAAACATCTGTTATCATCAGTGGATGTTTTGTCTTTGTATGGACTGCGTGGTTGGGTCTAAATGTATTGACATCACAATCCGTTCCAAATCATGGTGTTATAATTATGTAACTGGACAAGTGGTATATGAGGTGGCTTATTCTACTACTATGCTGTGGAGCTCCTTTTCTCTTTACATTGATATCACTCTCCCTCTCGCTTTGTCTGCTTCCACTCTCTAACCTTAACTCCCCAGTGACGCCCTTTTAGGTTATCACTGTAACCGAGAAAGCACCGTGAACTTAGTTTTGAACTGAATGCAAACTTAAAAACATTTGATGTGACTGAGATGACTTGTTTTCTGTTTTGTTACCAACAATTAAGGCTTTTAGTAAAAAGGTACTGAGATTTTAAAAATATATATTTATCATTTATTTTAGCTAAAACACTCTTTATAAAAGGTGAAAGAACAGCAGTTTGGAAAGCAGACTTGAACCGCTCACTATGTATAAATAGCTCCCTATTATTTTGCAGCAGAGCCAATGCATATTGGATAGGGAAGAAAGAGGAGGAGGCAACTGACTAGGAAGGAGACATGGTAATGAGCACTGATGGGAAATGAGGTACATCAAAAGCACATGCCAGTCAAATGAGAGTTGGGTAAACATAATAGTACTTTTTCAGTTTGCCTTAATGTGTCAGTGGTTCTCTAACTGTCTGTGACACACAAATATTTTTTATTTTAATAGGACACAACAGAAGGATAACTTTGATATTAAACTGTCACCCATTTAGATTAAAAGAACCGGATTACTTGTGGCACCTTAGAGACTAACAAATTTATTTGAGCATAAGCATCCGATGAAGTGGGCTGTAGCCCACGAAAGCTTATGCTCAAATAAATTTGTTAGTTTCTAAGGTGCCACAAGTACTTCTGTTCTTTTTGCTGATACAGACTAACATAGCTGCTACTCTGAAACCTGCCCTTTAGATTGGGAATTTCAATAAGAGCAGCAAAGCCCAGACAGAGTGTTCTTGCTCTGTTAGAGGAAGGAAGCCATTATAAGATTACTAGCACCAGTGGATGCTATCAGATAAATTGCCTAAATTGGCAAAGCTTTGTTTCTTTTATGTCCATTTCTGCCACATACATTTTCAAATGAGTTATTTAGTTAGCACTGTATATAGTTCTTTTAGGGTGTTGCTGATAGCAGTGATGCAGAATTAACTAGAAAAGCACACCTGAAAAACTAAAATCTCATGCTGCATCAAATCTACTGCATGTACTTTTTAATGTCGAAAAAGTTTAACTGTTTGAAGCATCTGTTACTCAGGATCACGCTAGTATGATCACTCTAGATACTGCTCCATCTTAAAATTATGAAAACTGAATATTCTTGAAAATGCAGTTTTTACTTGATCCTAAAAATACTGATTAACGAGTGAGCATTGTGACATTAGTCACTCAGAGTCACCAGTGTGTCTGTGTGACACTTTCAAAATCAGGATTGAAATAATTTTGCATGGCCAAGATCTGTGTATCCTATTGTTCCATAGTCATAATGCATATTGTATCAACAACAGGTGTTAATACAAAACCCAGTAATTAGTGTAAGGATGATAGGAATAATTGTATTGCTGTTGGTGGAAGCCTTAGGACAATAATATATAACCAGTGATTTTGGTTCCCTGCTCAGTGTGCTGAAAAGCCTTTTTCAAAGGGACCTAATATTTATAAAGTTTTAGTTGCAGCAGTTAGGAGATCTGATCTTTGCAGGCTCACCCCATATGGTTTTAGTTCTGCCCATGATACATTTATACAGTGATGATTGTGGAGGAGGAACACATTTACAATTCTAAGTACAGTCTGTAGCAGTATGTGTAATGAGAGAACTTGAGAGCTATGGTGGGAAAATCCTGTGGATCTTATTTTCATTACAGTTGCATCCACTTCTCAATTTCTGCCGAAGAGCAGTCTCACTGGGAGGGCACTTTGGGACCGCTTTATTTTTAGAAATGTGAACAGCCAACATTTTCTTGTTATAAAATTAATTGTGGAATTTTTATGTTGCAAGAATGTGTAATTGAAAACTGTTAATGTAAGCTAGATGTCTTGGTGTGTTTGCTGTTTACAAGTTGACAGTAAAGTTTTTATATCCTGTGCCTCAGGTAAGCTATCTGCCTAATAGTTTTTATATTCATGTGGCCTACACTTAAAGTACAATACATAGTGCTTACTGCATATTAAACTGTAGTGTATTAATTTAAAAGTAACTTTTTTTGTGGTGGTGGATTTCCAGCAATAATGTTAGCCCATAATTTACAGCATGTTGATGGTATGTTTTGAACGTACATATGCACAAGGAAATCCAAGATTTGGGGCATCCTTTTTCTCCTTGTAAACTTCTAGGCTGTGAGAAATTAGGCTCCCATCACAAGGTAACACATTCTGCTGTTAAGAGCAAATCATAAAATGCTTATTCTTGATTTGAAAATAGATTTAGAAATATTTTCAGAGCTAACAGAGAATGTTCAGACTAAGTATTACATTTCACATAGTTTCCCTCTTATACTATATTGAGTATATTTTGAGAAAAACTTTGGCTATTTGTTCTTGGAACATTTCACTTTCCTCTGCCATTGAATTGGATGTTTGCAAATTAGACATATTTGCGGTCCCTAATTTAATAATTGGCATTCCCATAATGTCCTCTATATGAGTATCTGAAAGTGCTTTGAAAACACTGGGCTATATTTAGCATTCCTACTCCTGCACCTCTCTCCAGAAACTTCTCATTGAATCAGTAGTCCTTGCTCAGGATTCCCCAGGAGTTTTGTGGGGTAAAGATTGCTGAATAGGGGCCCAGAGCCATTTAAATCTCATAGCATTCTTTGGAGAAGGTAAGTATTATCACATATTTTTACAGAAGAGAAAACCGAAGTGGAGTGATTGAGAACCTGATTTTCTGAAAGTTAAAGACACAAATCTTATTGTAACTGCATGCCTAATTTGCATGCACACTAACTGTGACTCTATGCAAATAAGTATTTGTATGTGAAAATGGCCATTTAAATGTATGGCTGGCCATGTTGCAAATGCATTTGTGCTTTCAACTTAGCAAACCTTTTCTGTGCCTAACTATTTGAAAATCAGGCATGAAAGGATGTTCTTTGAGCTGTCAATCACTCTTACCTCCTCTTGAAGTCATGAGAATTAAGGGTGCTGCACATCTGATAGGATTGAGTCTGGAGTGACTTGCCCAAGGTCATACAGGAAGTCTGAGGCAGACTCAAGAATAGAGCCCAGGACCCTTGATTCCTGCTGCATTGGGTTAACCACCAAATTAGCCTTCCCCTCCCCCACTTTACAAAACAACCAAACCTAACCCCATGTTAGATATTCTCACCCATTTTCTCATTTATGTATGTCTTTTCTTCTGTTGCTTTTTAAATATAGGGATAAAATGTTCAAGAAATTTACAAAAAACATCTATGCCTTGTTAAATTAACAAACCATGTCAGAGTTCTGAACCCAAACATTGTGCTACTGAATGAAAATTAGAATATGCAATGGATATTGCGTATTGGTAGCTCAGTTGTGCAAATGGAGTGAAATAAAACCATATACTTACACATATACATTTTCATAAGAGCTTGGCTCTTGAGTGGTCTGTCTTAGCAGATGGTTTAAAGCAGAGATGTGCTTGAACCAGTGCATCGGCTCTGAACACCCCCAAACTTTGGAAGTATTTGAAATCAGGATCTAATTTTGTCTCTTTCACTTCTTTCCTGTATCTGAGAACTCTCTGGCTAAAAATTAAAACTCTTGAGGCTTGTGATTTGATTAGGAGAATAAACAATTTTCCAGGAACTTACCTTTGAAAAGAAAGGTTCTAGATATTTCATGTTGAATATGGATCTCCTCCAATTGCTGAGTGGCATACCCAGTCTCTGGGAAGCTGGTAAGTAAGTAAGACAGTTTCCCGCATCATTATATCCTCTTGGCAGATCCATGCTGGATTATTGATTGTATCTTTTTGGCAGATTCATTCAGGGCTGTTGATCCTATTTTGTGAAGTGTCTGCTCACCTGCATTTAAAGCAGAAAACCAGGTGATAAAGATCAGAGTAGGGGAGAGAGAGCAATAAAAGGATACAATTGTTGACTGTTAAGTTATCTGTAATCATTAGAAATTGAGGAAAGTTATTGTAGCTAATGTGTATTTTTGATTAGCTTAAACCTTTTAACAAAAGAGCTTTTTTTCTTGGTTGACAGCTGCTTGCAGTGGAAAACTGGAACAGCACACAGAGAGACGTGGAGTCATCTATAGTCCTTCCTGGCCACTAAACTATCCTCCAGCCATAAACTGCAGCTGGTACATCCAAGGAGATCACGGAGATATGATAACAATTAGGTATGATTTGTAGTGTTCTGTTGAGATAACAGATTGCTTTGCTGAATGAAGCAAAAGAGCCTGTCCAATATGCTAATATGAAGTTGTGTCTAAAAGAACTGTAAAAATGATAGAGCTTTTGTGCTGAGAAATTTGTGGTTGATGCTTGGTGAAAGATAATTGCAAGTCAGGAGGATCCTCTCATTTAAAAGATATCACATAGTCTATTTAGGTATCTTAGCTAGTGAGAGAGCCCCATTACTGTAGTGGCTGAGTCCCTCACAGTATTTTTAATGCACTTATCCTTACAGTACTGCTGTGAGGTAGGGAAGTACTGTGATTTCCATTTGGTAGATGGGGAGCTAAGGCCCAGGGAGACTAGTTTGGTCACTTCAGCTGAACAATCATTTTGCCCCTTTCTCTACGTTTTAATGGGAATGGGGACATGCGACTTGGATTAGGCTAGGGTTTGAGTTTAGGGTTGAACGAATGTTAGGACTCAGGTCTGAAGACAGCAAAATCTTGAGTTTTTCCTGTGAGAGATCTCCTTGAGTTGGCAGAAATTTTATGATGTCAGTGAGATATGATCCATTTTAGGGAAACTGGACAGCTCACGGTTCTGGATTACTGTAGAAGGGTGGTTTAGATCTAGGCTACAAAACTACTTCCCATCTGACATCGATAGCTGGGAGAGTTTGGATTTCAGGTTGTTATTCTGGCTCATGTCTCATCTAAGGCCATTCTCAGTAGTCACATAAGGAGAAAAATCCACAGATGGCAGAACTGAACATGGTATCCACGATTTTCCTGTTTACTCAGAGGGCTGGTTAATAACCCCTTGCAGATGGCCAGGCTAGCATCCACATTGTTAGCAATAATGTAAATTATATTGGTATATGGCAGTGGGAAATGGATTCCTTTACCAAGCAGTAACTAAAGCATAAATAATGCTTAACGTGGTCTGAAAGAAGTCAGAGGGGTCTGTCATGATCCAGGAGCAGCAGCTTTGGTAAGTCGGTGTTTAAAGCGAGTTGCTCAGCTCAATTTTATTTTTATTTATATATTTATTTTTTGACTGGTCTGCAACCCCCTGCAAGTGCTCCATTTCCCCTCCCTCCACAGACACACACTGTATTTAAGCACTGGGTATAAATACAGAAGGCCAGTTTTTCAAACAAGACTTTTAAAATAGTCCCACAGAATTTGCCAGCAACCTATCTGCATGCTTTCCCACCTCCCATTTGCGTACAGAAATACACATTAATGGAAAAAGTGATTATTATGCAATAAGTGATATGAGTGCAGGCACGATCACCAATTTTATAGGTTCATTTTCTGAAAGCCCATTTGAAAATTAGGCTCACAGAGATGTTTAAGATTCTCACAACAAAACAAAGAAAAGGGGCCTTTTCTGTAATTATGTCACAAAGTCATATAGTATGTAACTGATGGTTCAACATGTCATCACTGCTCCATTAAATTAACATTCAGCAAAGCAAGTATTTCCTGTTATTTTGCACTTCCGAAAATAAGCAATTGCCATTAGAGTTAGCATTGATGACATAATTTCAGACCTTTCTGGGAAAGCACTCTTAATAAAAGAAGCATACACATGTGCGCGCACACACACAAATATGAAAAAGATACTTTGAACTCTAATGTTCTCATACTATGAGCATACTCGTTTTCTGTGCTAATCACAGTATCCTCTTCAGACCAAGAACTGTTTATTTTTTTTAAAAAGCCATTTTTTTGTTTTTAATACTCCTGCGTTTGACACCATCTGCTGAGTTGTAAGCTCAGCTGCCTAAAAGGACTGCAAACCTCTTCAACTGCAGATGCTCTACAATTAAAAAGAAATCTGCTGCAGGCGGAATAATAGAAGGGTTCCTTCTTCCATTGTTTGAAATAGGAACTAATTATAATAAACAAGCAAATGCATACCTGCCAGCATTTGAGATCCACAAGTAGGGTACATACTTTCAAACTCCATTAAAATATACTGGCTTACAGAGACTGTTGGAAAATAGGAGGAAATGCACTAATGAAATATAGAACTTTGCTTTAGGTATACAGATGGCAGAAGAGTCTAAGGTAGGTTTATATGGAAGTGTTCATTAAAAAAATACTTGGCCAAATTCAGCCCTGATGTAACCATTCATAACTCCGTTGCAGTCCACCTAGGCATTATTTAATGAAAATACTGTTGTTATTTGTATTGTGGTAGCCCTCCCCAGCAGCTTCCAGGCTGATTTGGGCCCTCCATAATCAGTAACCAAGAATTTGAAGTAACGGGGGAAGGACGACTATGGAAATGGTAGTAATATGTTTTCATAAGTCAGATATGTGCACAGCTACATGGTTTTGAGTTGTTCTTTTTATGTAAAGAGCTAGCAGTGTTTGGTTTTTGTCACTAGAGTAATCAGATGGGATTTAAACACACAGGGCCAACGTCTGCCCTAAGATTCACATGCACAAGTTTCACTGAGGACAATGGGAGCCTTGTGTGTATGTCCAAGGGAACAGTTTGGTTCACTGGTGACAGATGGGTTAAGATGTTTTGTTTAAATAGCTTCTCTTCTGACTGAGTGACTCGTACCAATATTACTTTGCATCCTGTGCACAACATTTCATTTGGAGATCTCTAAGCACTTTACAGCTATTCATGCATACAACACCGCTAGAAGGCTTGCTGTGTTATCCCCATTGTACATATGAGGAGACTGAGAAATAGGCAGGGTACGTGACTTGCTCAGAGTCATAGCATGGCCATAGCGAAGTGGAGAATAGAATCCAGGTGTTCAGATTTTGTTGCTTTAACCACCAGACATGCTCCTTCCCTAACATTCTCATAAAAAGGTATGGAAGGGGCAAACTGGCATTGTCACTTTTCTTGATTCAATAATATTTTGGATTTTAGAAAGGAAAAGAATCCTGTGTGTTGTATTAAACCAGCTGTATTTCCTTTTATCTTCTGTTCTCACTGCCAGCAAGACAGCAGCATTACAACATAGGATAGTTGGGATACACCAAGAATCTCTAAGGGATGAAATTACAATGGCCAGTAGTTATGGTAAACAAAATCATTGCAATCTGGGCCAGTTTATTCTAAACCTGTTGTTCAGCAGCTTGCAATAAAACAGGGTCCTGTTCTACATGTGGATGAAAGAGAGTGTCTCCCAAGGGCATTCCCTTTGAACACTTTATTTTAATATTTTCCTCTCATATGTTTGTATTGATTTTCCTCAGCTGCTTACCTTTTCCTGCTTTCTCTTTTCCCTTCCATAGTTTATTTTTCAGACTCAGCAGAGACAGGTTCAACAGTCAGAAAATACATTTGCTTTTTAAGCTGCAGGCAAGAGCAGCTGGCCTTCAAGAATCTCTACAGTCTTTCTGAAACAACATTTAGAATGAGAAATTACTACTTGTAACCATTTTCTTTAGTATCTTAAGCTTAGATTGTATTTTTGTTTTATTTGCTGGGTAATCTTCTTTGATCTGTTTGCTATCCCTTAAAATCCATCTTTTGTAGTTAATAAACTTGTTTTTGTTTTTCTAAAACCCAGTGTGTGGAGTTCATAACTGGGGAGCAAAAAGCTGTTACATATCTCTCTCCACACTGAGGAAGGGGATGAATGTCATGAGCTTATGCTGTATAGTTCTCTGTGCAGGACAATATGGTATAATTTTGGGTTTATCCTCTAGAGGGGGTGTGCACTTGAGTACTGGGCAATTCCTTAGCTGAGCCGTCCCATGCAGAGCTGATTTCAGTGTCTGTGTGTTTCTGCAGCCAGCTGTGTCCCTACCTGTGTGCTGGTGAAAATGTGAGACCGAGAGCATGTCTGCAGCTTGCTGCAGCATTACAGGATGAAAGGGAGTCCAGGCTTGTGGGTCAGGCAGGCTCAGTGGTACTCCAGTTGCAGGTGGCACCCTGGAAAGGGAGGGGGAACCTGTCACACCCTCCTTAACCATTTTGGAGTGCATATCTTTTATTTGTTTTTGCTTTAGTAATACAAGTCATCTGCCTTGTGAAAATTCAGCAAAGGTTCTCTTGAAATTCCTATTCACGCCATCACAGTACAGGAAGCAGCTTGTAAAACTAGGTCCTGCTCCTGCAAACCCTTACTAATATAAGTAATCAATGAAAAGTAATGGGAGTGCTGCCTGTCATCCATGTGAGGCAGGTAAATGTTATCCTTACTTTGTAAGAGGGGGGTAAATTCTAGGAGAGGTTTAAGGCATGATTTTTCAGAGGTGCTGAACACCCACCATTCCCATTGCCTTCAGTTGGAATTGTAGGTGCTAGCCTCAGCCTTGACAGGCAGGCTCTTTGTGTCTGTCTTGGGGTTACACAGCAAATCGATTGTTGAGCTGGGAAGAGACGAACTTCCTGAGGCCCAGGTCCTTGCTCTAAACAGTTAAACAGAATTTTTTTTAATGAGCCAATTAAGCCATCAGCTGTGTTCACAATCTACCCTTGCCGAGAGAGTTTGGCAAACAGGAGTGACTTCTCTTGCTTAATTGACTGTTCTGTTTTATATTGAGCCAGTGCTTTGCTCATCTATCCACAATATTTCATTCTGGATTTTTAATGGATTTTCAGGGCCAAGTTAGGTACTTAATTTTTTCTCTCTTCTGTACATCTTTTATCACAATGGTTGAACCTTTTGTGTGTTACTGTCCCGTGTTCATTTTTGTGCTGGACTCAGTCTTCGTTTTTCTTTCTAAGTTTTAAGAGTTTGGGTATTTAATATTTTTATTGTGTAGTTGTTCAGACCTAAATCACTTCCAAAGGGATGTAGATTATACAATATTATGTATAAAGAAATAAATTTTGGCTGTACACTGCTGCTTTAAGTCTAAGCAGTAAAAGAACTCAGCAGGGCCGTGGCTTCATAGATGGCACATCTTTTTTTAACTTACAGCAGTGACAATGAATATTGATGTTAAGCTGGTTTAATGCAGTTACTCTCAGTGACATGTGGATATTAGAAAGTCATTGGGAAAATGTCATTATGGGCCATTTCTTCTTTTTTGGAGCAATTTTACAGACAATATACATTATACATTCAATTCTGTAATTTACAGTAAACTTCCTGGATCCCCGCTGTGTATCAGAAGTAGCCTTTAGTGATATCATATTGGTGAAAAGAAACATGTGCTTTACCTATTTCTTGCAGAATTCTAGGAAAGCAGAGTTACAGCTGTCTTTCCATCAAGTCACATTAGAATTATTTTGGTCCTCAAAAATTGAATGTACCCAGTGTCTAGTGGGATATTTTTAATAGGTAGAACCTTGTAGTTTATATAGAATTGATTTTAATAGTTAATAAAAACAGACATTTCAGAAGGAAAATTAACTGAAATTAATATTTCTCATTAAAGCATTTTTATTTCTCCCAAAAAATTCAAATTAATTTGGCCAAATTTCACGCTGTCATGTCCATCCCCCCATGCCTCACTTGATTTCATTGGGGATGTATCGTTCTTAATTTGGACAGTTGGAGGCCCAAGTCATTTTAAAAGGATACACTCTATTTCAAAGCAAGTTAACTCTTCACCTTTTTATTAATTAACCAGAAAAAATAATAAGTGACTTATTAGCTCAGTTGAAGGCTGCAAACCCTCTCAGGAGCTGTAAATTCATCAGGTTCCTTTGTGTCTGTTTCCTAAGAATGTATGAAATGAATCTGTATTATGTGTATGCATTGGCGGTGTGAGCCTCTCCTCCCCTCTTCTATTTGTTACCATTACCCATTCAACTGCCAGGCTGACCCTGCTGATAAAAGAATTTACACTGTAGTTTGAGAGAGTTCCGTTGAATAAAATCTCTAGAATAGTAAATCTTATGTTTCATAGGTGGCAGGATTAAAAAAATAGACTGTGGCAGCCGCACAAGATCAAATTACCAGTGGTGAAAGATTGGAAATAGTGGAGGTCTGGCAAATTAATGTGGCAGAAACTTCCCATTCAAAGATTCTTGCCTTTGTGATCGGTTTTCTAAGTGGTAAACCAATTATAATCTGTACATAATATCTAATATCTAATTGCAAAGTACAACTCGATACCCAGTTCACACACATCAGCTTTGCTGGTTTGAAATAATTCCACAGTTAAATTAGGTGGCGCAAAACTTATTTCTGTTGCAGCATGCAGACAGTTTAACTGGTCAGGAAGCTTAAGGAAAAACTATTTTTGGAGTGCAAACTCCCCATTCTCAGCAGTACCCCTTTAAGGAATGACATATTTTACAGTTTGCAGGAGACTGTTCAAGGCCCAAAATTACTTTCCTTTTACCTCTTTTTATTGCCAGCACAGGTACAAGTTACACCCTTGTTACTATATCTCTTGTTTATATGATTTAATCATAAACTAAATCCAAAATTTTCATGTCCTATGGCAGTTTTTTAAACTGTTTATTCCACAATATTTTTTCCAAAATCTTTAATTTGCTAGATGCTGGTATTTGGGATTTGAAGTTTTAGATACAAATTGCTGAAGGGAAGACTTAATACATTCTGCATCTGACCTTTTCATACGCTGGAATGGCTGTTTCCAAGAGACATGCATCTTCATGGCCCCTTTGAAAGGATAGTTGCTCACAAATACAATTCTGCCTCTGCACCAGTATACTTATCCTATGATTTGAGGGGAGGGATGGTCTTGTGGCTAAGGATGGGGCATGGAGTTGAAGCCTAGGTTCTGTCCTGTTGTTGCCTCTGACTGACTGTGTTGCATTGAGGAAGATCACGTATCCTCTCTGCATCTCATGTTCTCTGTTGGAAAATGGGGATACAGATACTTCCCTAGCTCACAGAACTGTGATAATTAACTGGAAGACTTGTTATTAGTAATGCACCGTGAGATCCTCACATGGAAACCATCTTACAAGTATAAGGTGCTCTTAATTACAGGCCCTGGACATAATGCAGCACTCTGTCATCTGCAGAACATAGACTTATGGCAAGAACAGAGTAAGTTGACAGTGTAGGGTAACTGTTCTGACTCTTCTGATTTTTTTTCTTTGTCATACCTTAAACATAGTGTGGTTGAAATTTCTCATTTTAAATTACTAGAATTAAAATGTAAGGCAGGACTCAAGAAGGACAAATTTTGGGGATCATCAACATTTATTAAGCACATTACTGGAGAATTATAATTAATCATAGAAATTAGAGATGGAAAAGACCTAATAAGTGATCTGGTCCATCTCTCTCAGGTTATGCAGGATTGTTCCCTTCAATATATTTTTCTAGTGATTTTTTTTTTATCCATTTATGACTGAGCATCTACTATTTCACTTGATGGATTGCTTCATAGGCTAACACATATAATTGGCCGGCGGGTATTCTTGTTGTTCCTCCATAATTTTCTCTTTGCTAGTTTCATCCCAATACTTCTACTTGTATGCAGTTTGCATCATTCTAAACAATTTCTTTCTTGCTTTTTCTTGTTTGCATGTCCATTTTTCATCATCACAAAGAAGGCTCTTGAAGGACATACCGGACAGAGAACATTTTAATTTACCTTTTGTGAATATTCTGCCTTCCCATCCTGGCAATGAAAATCTCTGGCACTACCTGGTTTACTAAATCCATAGGTTACCAGGATTTAATAGTATCACTGGTATTGGAGAATGATGTATTTTTGGGATGTGTCTTGCAAACTAGAGAGTGACAGAGAACATCACAGAAGGAAAGGATTTGAAAAAGGTGAATTAAGCTACACCTCTACCCCGATATAACGCGACCCATTATAACATGAATTCGGATATAATGTGGTAAAGCGGTGCTCAGGGGGAGGCCTGCACACTCCGGCGGATCAAAGCAAGTTCGATATAACGTGGTTTCACCTATAACGCGGTAAGATTTTTTTGGCTCTTGAGGACAGTGTTATATCGGGGTAGATGTGTATTTTTGTGCTGATTTATCCTCTGTCACCTAGATCGTTCTGGGGCACTGCATATTTTTTATTAGACTTCTCTGAGTTTTCATTTCAGTTTTGTGCTTTTAACCCCCCCGCCCCCTTCCATTCTCTTGATGCCATGTCCTCTCTCTTGCTAATCATATCTCCTTATCATAGACCTTTTCTGGATATTGTGTATGCATAAAAAAAAATGACGATTGCAGTTTGAGATTCTTGGCTAGAGTGAATTCTTTAGTCTTCATGGCAGCTTCACTTTTCTTCTTGCCCCAAAGAAAATGTCTTGTCTTACTTATAGTTTTCTGATATTGTGGAGTTAGATTTCTGATATTCATTCCAGACAGTCATATTCTACCATTTATTTTTTCATGGAGCTTTCTCCTATATCTATGAAAGTTTCTCTGTAGAATGTGGCCCATCTTTTTGGTAAGGCTTTCTCCATTTCTGAGAGTTCTCAGTCCACAGTGTTATGTGGTTGGGGTATTATGCTAACTTTTAACATGCTAGCCTTAGGTAATCCCATTTCAGCATGCAACAGAAACAAAACATGGTTTTGGTATCTTGGGTATGTTTTTTGTGACAGCAACACACACACTCTCAAGGGGATAGCCCCAGGGTCCTGGCCAACACTTCCTCTCTCAAGGAGACAAAGTTGTATTGTCTAGGGCTGTTGTGATTTTTGTGGAGCACTTATGTGAAGCTGGAAAGAATGGATTAGACTCAGGAACTGTTCTGCATTCCCTTTGCCTGTGTATAGGCCAAAGAGTTGGTTGTTTCTCCCTTCCAGATACTGTTGGGGTTCTTTGCACAGCTCTCTATTGTTCTTTGTCCAAGAAGGGTTTTATTTATTCAGAGTTTTTAAGGCGAGAAGGGATCATTATGATCACCTAATCTGACTTGCATAACTGTAGGCTGTAACTTGTGGTTGAATAGAGTATTTCTTTTAGAAAGGCATCCAGTCCTGATTTAAGAACTTCAAGTGATGAAAAATCCATCATTTTACCCTGTCGGGGATTTTTTGGGGCTGGTGTTCATGTAAGTTGATTTGTCAATAAGCTTTGTATATTATTGTGTTTTTTTTATGTATATGGACCTTGAGTTTCTGGTGTGGGTGCATTTTCTAAATGGAAAAATGATGACAGCCATGGTTGCCTGCACAGTTATTGCACTATGAGTGTCTAACTTATTCCTATCAGCTATTTGGTATGTGAAAGGCTGTGTCCTTAAATCCAGATTTTATCCTCTGTCTTTCATTTGTGTTTTCTTTGCTCCTGGCAGTTTTAAGAACTTTGACTTGGAGGACTCTCAGAAATGTGCAGTAGACTGGCTGATGATTGGCCCCTCTTCCAAGAGGGAGGACTACAGAGTGTGTGGATCCTCCATACCACCCTCCTTTATCTCTGCACGGGATCACGTCTGGATATTTTTCCACTCAGACGCATTGAGTTCGGGACAGGCTCAGGGATTTCGCCTTTCCTACATCCGAGGTAAAAATCTCTGTACAATTTTAATTAATTTTGTTGGACTACGCAGAAATACTTAACCACCCTGACCCCAAATCCTGTGACAAAAGTGGCTTCTGTTGACCAAAGTCTTCTATAAATGCCAATGAGTCATTAGAAGCTTGTATATTTTCACCATTTGGCTTTATTAGAGAATTCTTCTGGCGAAGAGCTGGACCAAGAGTCAATGGTTGCACACTGGGATAAAATATTAGAACTAACACATGGCATCAGATGTTTCTAAAAGTTTAAATATTTATTTTTTCCCCCCACAGGAAAAATAGGCCAGACTATTTGCCAGTCTGATGAATTCCACTGTGTAAATGGCAAGTGCATTCCCAACACTTGGAAGTGTAATTCCATGGATGAGTGTGGGGATAACTCGGATGAGAGAAACTGCACCATCCCTCCAACAGAGCCTCAGTCCAGCATCTGTCCCTCAGGAACATTCCAATGTAGCATAGCCCATTCCACCAAGTGCTTGATAAATGAGTTGAGATGTAATTCAGTTAAAGACTGTAGTGATGGTTCAGATGAAGATAACTGCCCTGATCTTTCATGTGGCAAAAGACTGGGTAATTTTTATGGGTCTTTCGCTTCCCCAGACTTATTCCGTGCAGATCACAGCCGGGCAGACCTTCGCTGCACTTGGTATGTGGACACACAAGATAATCGGCATGTCCTTTTGCAGCTTGATTTACAGTTAGGGTACAATGACTATGTAAAGGTGTATGATGGAATTGGGGAGAGAGGTGATAAATTAATGCAAACTCTTTCATATCACAACAACAGGCACGCAGTGAGCGTGGAGTCCTCAAAGGGTCAGCTCACCATTTCATATCATGCCAGATCAAAGAGTACTGGCCATGGATTCAATGCAACTTATCAGGTGAAAGGTTACTGCCTTCCGTGGGAACACCCTTGTGGAAGTGATGAGGAGTGTTTCACAGATAAGCAGCATTGTGATGGTTGGTGGCACTGCCCAAATGGCAAAGATGAAGAGAACTGTCCAGCTTGCCAGAAAAATGAATACCCATGCGAAGGAAACAGTGGACTGTGTTATTCAATACTTGACCGATGTAATAACCAAAAGAACTGCCCAGATGGCTCAGATGAAAAGAACTGCTTTACATGCCAACCAGGAAACTTTCACTGTGGCACAAATCTCTGTATCTTTGAGACTTGGCGCTGTGACGGCCAAGAAGACTGCCAGGATGGAAGTGATGAACATAATTGTCTGGTTATAGTGCCCAGAAAAGTCATCACAGCTGCTCTGATTGGGAGTCTTGTGTGTGGCTTGCTGTTGGTGATAGCACTGGGTTGTGCATTTAAACTCTACTCACTAAGGACCAGGGAATACAGGTGAAAATCTTGTATGTTCATAATGTCCTTACTTTACTAGGTGAGCCTTTCTTTCAATCACTTTAGGGGAAAGAATAAAATATCAATTCGAGTGAATTTTGAAACACACAGTAAAACTAAGCCAGGGTCCGATGAAACTGATGGGATTTAAAAAAATGGCCACTGTGCTGTTTATTTAGCAGTAAAAGCTAATGGCCTACATTTTGACAAGTGGCTATTTGACTGTCTCTTCCTCTATATTTACACAGTAATATGCCGGTATACCATACTGTTAGTTCTTTTGCATATCTCAGCCTCCTAGTGAAGAGAAGGGTTTCAGTGAGTTACAGTGGAGTTACCTTTACTTCTGTTGTTATGAAAACATATGTTTTAATGTAGTACTGCCCTTCTGGCTGATGACACTAGCCCTGAGTGAACTGGGAGAGAAGACTCTGTTTTTAGAAAGGTCTGTTTGTGTAATTTTTGTGGGTTCCTTCCCCATTTTACTGTGGTTCTGTTGGTTTCAGAGCATTTGAAACCCAGATGACTCGTCTTGAGGCAGAGTTTGTACGACGTGAGGCTCCACCTTCCTACGGGCAGCTCATTGCACAAGGACTTATCCCGCCAGTTGAAGATTTCCCTGTTTACAATGCATCGCAAGTAAATGGTTTCATTCTATGTTCAAACTATCAAAAACTGGATAGACTGAATGAATCTGAAGCAATAGTAACAATGAAGTCACTCTAATTTGTGGAAATGCTCTTGTAACATGATTTCTTCTGTACTGAGGAATTGCTGTTATACGTTTTAGTGATCTGGCTAAGTTTTCTAGTTAAATGGGGACTCATGCGTATGCTGAAAGCTAAATGGATAAAAAAAGTTTTACATCAAAATAGCAATAAATAGACAAATATCAAACTAAAACAGAAAGGAAACCAGCATTTCAAGCTGAAAGTACAAAAGAATTTCCTTTGTATAGAAAATACAATAAGGAGTGTGGGCATTTGTCTTCTGACAAATTCTGGAGTTATTTTTATTAACAAATGCAAAGCTTTTTAACAAAAAGTCCTGTTGTATTTTTGTAGTCTCCCATATCTGCCTTCCCCTCTCTCTCTCTGTCAAATGCATTTCACTCCCCATTGTGATAACTTCATGACCTGACTCAGCACTTGTAATTATGTAAGCAGAGGGGAGGTTTGAGGCATCAGCTGTTATCAAGTCCTCCTGGCAGTGCCTATGAGACAGGATTCGGTGGACCAATAGTGTGGTCCAGTATGGCAAATCCTGCATCTAACTATGCTGAGTTGATTATTGCTGGGGGTGGGGCTTGTTAAATGCAAGTGGCGAGAGAAAGTTCTGGAGGAAAGAAGTTTGATGCAGAATGAGCAGTCTTTGGCTTGATTTTTAAGCAGGAGTTTAAACTTAAACTGTAACCTTTCCATCTGAGTAGCATTCTTAGGAGTCAGATGGAGAATTTAGTGGGCAGGACAGTCTTAGATATTTGATAGTGTTCTCCAGTGGAAACATCAAGAAATTACAGTTCCTTGATTCTGTTTTATAGGCATCTGTGCTGCAGAACATCCGAACAGCAATGAGGAGACAGATGAGACGCCACTCATCGAGACGGAATTCATCTCGGAGGCGCTTGGGCAGACTCTGGAACAGACTGTTCCACAGGCCACGAGTGAGAGGACAGATCCCTCTCTTAACACCTGCGCACACTTCCCAAACAACGCTGGGTGATGGAATTATCGATCACACCGAAGGAAATATCCAGAATCCCTCACCTTCCCCTGAAAGACCTAATTCAGAGGCAGAGACCTATGGCCAGGTTAGAGGGCTACAAGAAGCTGGAAGTAGCATTTTGCAGCCAGAGACTGACACCACAGAGCCATCACCCTCTAGTGTTTTATCTAATACTTGCACGGCTGCACAGGCAGAGCCTGAGACTGGACACAGTGACAAATCTTCAGGTGCTGAGGAGACCTCCAGCACTGAGCTTAAACAAACCAAGAGGGTGGATTCAGGAAAAGCTTTCAGAGACCCTTTGTCTGAAAGTGTTACAGAAACACTCCGTGGAGGATCGGTATCCAGAAGGACTGTCACAGAGAACAGTAGTTTAAACAGGAGTCATCCGCTGAGTGAAGAGCCATGTAGATTACCTTTAAAAAAGTGGGAGTCTAATTACTCAGACAGCCCTATGAATGTTTGTATTCAGGTGGATGGACAGCAGAGATGTTGCCCTCATTCCTATCGGGAAGAACCTTTGGGTATTCACGCGGCTTGTTGCCATTCTGTGGAAGTGCCAATGCTAGAATCCTCTACTCCCCGCTCAGAAATCAATACCAGTGATGATGAATCATTACTAGTTTGCTAATGACATTTTGTTTTGGCCCTGTAGATTTTTGTAACTTTAAAATGTACATTGCAGAGCACACTGATTATAACCAACACATCCGTGCTCTCAGTGTAATCTGTTAGAACCAATGTGCATTTATCCCAGAGGGAGTAGAATACCTATGACAAGACTATGGGACAAATTTTGTCTTTGTTGATATGCTTGAAACTCCAGAGGGGTAAAACTAGGCCAATGTATGTGTTTAGGGGCCAAGAGTGAGTGAGAATCTATTGTCACAATTTGGGAGTATTTCCATCCTCCTTTGTTTGTTCTGTTCATTTATTCACGTTCACTTTGCAATCAGGGAATTTGAGTTTTAGTTTAAAGTCACTTACCATTGACATTAATGTGCTAGAGAGAAATCAGTTGGCAGTCTGTGTAGGCGTCAGTCACAGGGAGTTACAACTGTCAGTGTTCAGCTAGAAATATCAAATTGTTGTCTTTTTAGATTATTGGTTTTAATTAAACAATGTTTACAGAGCCCCAAAATACGTTTAGCATAAAGTCAAATCCCTATGGCTCCTCTTTCTCTTTTCTGAAAATTACCACTTTTTTTCCATTCCCTTCAGAAGTGTATTGTGGGCCATAGATATCCAAAAGCATCGATTGCAACCAAAGTTTCTGTATTCTGCATACAGAGAAGAATCAGGTTTTTTATCTGCTATAACTTTGTAATAACAAATTAGCCATGTTAATGATAACTGGAGTGCATTAAGCCCCATGTGCAGCAACACATTTGTATTATCAGATATTTTATCATATTCACAATGGTTTTGTTAAGTTTGAATCTTTTTTTTTTTTCTTCTTCTCTTTTTTTAAGGTTTTAGTATAATGCCATTTTAGGGCCTGGTCTAGAGCAGTGGTGGGCAACCAGCAGCCCGTCAGGGTAATCCGCTGGCAGGCCGTGAGACAGTTTATTTCAATTGACTGCAGGAATGGCTGCCTGCAGCTCCTAGTGGCTGCAGTTCACTGTTCCTGGCCAATGGGAGCTGCGGGAAGCGGCTCAGGCTGCAGGGATACGCTGGCCACTGCTTCCTGCAGCTCCCATTGGCTGGGAATGGCGAACTGCAGCCGGTCAATGTAAACAAACTGTCTTGCAGCCTGTCAGCGAATTACCCTGACGGGCTGCAGGTCTGGAGAGTTAATGAGTGCTTCCAGCTCTCACTAGCTAGAGTGGGAGTTGCAGTTAGTGGATTTTTTAATGGTATACACATTGTTCTGTTGTTCTTTTAGATACATGCTAGCTGAAAAGATCGGCACTGTTTTCAAAACTGAAAATTTGCAGACTTTGAAGTAGTTTGGGTAGACCCCTGTGCCTTTTGCTTTTTAAATTTTAATTAAAAATGGCCAAGCTATGTAACTATGAGAGGTGGTGATGTGACCTAGGTAGGAGTGACTCACTACAGAACAACAAACGTTATCTGGTGAAGTCCTGGCTCTGTTGACGTGAATGGGAGCTCTGCTATTGACTCCAATAGGGCCAGGATTTCACCCCATATTTTAATGTACAATTTCTACTTTAGTTTTCCTCTTCTGAAGAAGCACATAATTTAAAAAAATACTGTCAGCAATTTTTTTTAGAATGGAGAAAGTAAGTTAGTTGCCTCTCCTTTATAGGGAAGCAGGTGCAGGATGGTGTGTATCTCAGTGCTCTGAGACTGTCTACTACTGTAGGACAGCTTCCAGTTAGGATTGAATAGGAGCCTTAACTCCAGATTGTGCTGACAGGGTTATTAATTGATCTTCTATGAAAACTACAGAGGAGTTTAACCTGGGCAGCACAATCCAAATGGTCTTTAACTCCTGCAGGTCACTTGAATGTGATGGGAGTTGAGCCTGTGCAGTGAAGGGTGAATTGACCTGAGTGTCAAGGTGTTTATCCTTTTAATGGGCTATATTCTGCCCTTGATCTTTCTACAGAACTGCCAGTGGGAGTCCCAGCCAAGAAATGAGGTCAGGGCTAGGCCCACTGTGCTTTGGTTGGCTTTGCCAAATCATAATGTGAAAGTACAGCATTGATGTGCTTTATTTTTCCTCTGACACAAATTACTTTTATATTGTGTTTTCCAGAACCAGGAAGAAGCAGAAGATTCAAAATTGTAAGAAGATTAGGAGTAGGCAAGGGTTTTGGTCAAAGTGCATTCCAGTAAGAATCATAGTAACATGAAGTAAAAAATAAAAATACTGTTTGGTCAGATATTTCCTTACACATATTTCTATGGTCAGAGGTCATTTAGCCAAACAAAAAAGTAGTTTTGAAAATATTTTACTTTCCTAGCATTTGTAAGCATTTTAGGTACATTCCACCCTTAAAAGGACATGTACTGTAGTCATTAACCTGCCAGGGATGTTTGTGTTCAAGGCTACAGTTTTTAGTGTCTCTCTTTGTCTAAAAGTAATTTTAAGTACATAGAATTGTATTTATAAAATAGTAAACCTAGTTATAATTGGGTGGAAGATTACATTTCAGGGTAAATACTGTACAAACAAAAAGAACCTTATAAATAAATGTATATTTAATTCTGTTACAGAAACATATTTCTTTCTATAATAAAATCATTTTGATCCTACTAAGCCTTAAATTATATTATCACTATTGTAATGTTCTTCTGACAATTTAAGTTGAAATATGTACTTCAGAACATAACGATCTTTTGGTACAGCAGTGCACAACTAGTAACGCCATCCTTTAGCTTAAAAAAGATGTAACTTCAAATAATTTCTTAGTATCGCTTTTAGACATACTTTGCGTACTGTTGAAGATTCATTTTGATAACTAAATGGTAATTTAAACAAATCAGTTTTTATTTCTTCCTTGTATATTTAAGCATCACAACTCGAAACTGAAAAATTGAAGCTGTAATGAAGTTTACAAATGCCATCATCCAGGAAATGTTCAGCTTCCTCTTTGTGGAAACGTATAGCCCTGCGTAACTAAAATATACAGCCCTGTTGCTTTTTGAAAAGCACATAACTTTTTTGTAGTCTGCAATAAACTGTGATTTTTGTTTTGTCTAGTATATTGCTTAAAGTGAAGAATCCCTAACTCTTGTTAAACATTTTGCAGGAGAAATCTGTTGTGTTCTGTAAGTACAAACAAGTTGTGCATTACAGTATCATGGACTGGAGGGACTTGATAGAAGATATGAGGTTTGCCTTACTATAGACCTAGTATTTTCCCAGCTTTTAAAGATTTATTTAATTTTATTTAATTTTCCATGAAAAAACCTTTATTTTATTTGTTTTAATAAAAATTGCATGTTCATAAAGGCTTAAAAAATAGTTGGAAAAACTGAGACAAAAATGTAAAGGAAAAATGAATAATAACCTTTGTTCCTTTTGAGATTAGGGAAAATATCATCTCGCTTCAATGGCTACATAAGATGAAGTTACTAAGCCAATAAAATTGTTCAAATTCTTATTTTTATGTTAATCTCATAGTGCACTTCTTGGGATCTTTGACGTTTTTGAATGAAAGGGGGAACTATTTTAACATTTAAAAAAAAATCATGTCTGATGTATTTAACTCTCTTTAACCACAGTTCTTTAGCAAGAATGGTGCAAGCATTAAAGAGAAAACTGAACTCCAAATGCTGTTCGTCTCTCTTGTTGCTGTTAAAACAGTGAGAGTCAGAGAGTGTCTGAACTTTCTGACATCTGCCAGTTTGTACTACAGTCCGATACATGTAATTTTGTTGTGTAACTACCTTCTTGGGTGATTTTTGTTGACATCTCGGCCTCCTGCAACATTTCGCTTATGTTTGTATTTATTCCATGAAACATTCTAAAACTTTACCATACTTTATCATGCATATGCCTTACTTTGAACATGTAGTGCCAAATTGTCAAAGGTACTTAAAAATGCGCACACCCACAATTCCATGTGCTACCCAACATTTGCAAATCAAATATTCTTACATTTGCAGTTACCTTCTTTGCTCATCTATGTGCTTGTTTTGTGTAAAAGTACTACATACATTTGCATGTGTGTACATATGTAGAAGCCCTCAAATTTTTTTATGTTCACTTCTTTAGAGGCATATCTGAAAATTTGTCCTTAATTCTTTACAGCAGTGGTATCAGTCACTCCTTTCAACCGGCTGAAAATGCATCGGTAGTACTGTGTACAAATGGTTTTAAAAGGCAAATATTAACCAACATTAACTCTGGCATAACTTCTTCTAGGTCTTGTTCCCTCTGAAAACAGCTTCTTTGGGTTCCTGGGTCTCCGAGCCTCTTCATTCGTCACAGCTACAGGGGATACTCATAACTGTTTTGGTGAAAGTTCCCTCTCTCCAGCCTTTGTTCAGGTTTTCATAGTAGAGTCCTTGGCTCTTCCCTGTCTGATTTTCAGTAGGTAACAATGGGACTCTTAAGCATCCTTGATGCTGATAGGGACCAACTACCCAGATTCAAATGCTGTCACTGTTGTGAGGGGAATTGGATGAATTCTGTTGTTGTCAAGGCTTGTTCCTTCCATTGGCCCTCGAAAGGAGACACCTTCACCTTTCCTTGTCCATGTCAGTGGCCAAAGTGCAGAAGGAACAATCCATGAAGATTTGCTCTGTTCGCACCAGGAGCTGGTGGAGCTGTGAGATTGGTCACGCTGCTGTAGTTGTTCCCCTCTGGTGAGCGTTGGCCTTTTATAAACCATTCTGAAGAGTCTGGTGGGAGCTGCTCACTCTGTTGCTAGTGAGGAGTCAGCCAGAGCTGGTGGTTCATTGCTGCTCCATTGCTGTACCTTAGTGCCCGTGCGTGTACTGGGAGCATGGAGTTGAGGACTGATAAGCCTGCCCTTTCCTCTGCTCCATCTCTGCCTCCTTGGGTCACTGATGCATGTGTTCCAGCCAGGGGCGGCTCTAACTTTTTTGCTGCCCCAAGCACGGCAGGCAAGCTGCCTTCAATGGAGTGCCTGCGGGAGGTTCCTGGTACTGCGGATTCAGCAGCATGACTGCGGGAGGTCCCTGGTACTGCGGATTCGGCAGCGCGTCTGCGGGAGGTCCGCCGGTCCTGTGGCTTCAGCGTACCCGCCGCCAAATTACCGCCGAATCCGTGGGACCAGCAGACCTACTGCAGGCAAGTTGCCGAAGGCTGCCTGACTGCCGCCCTCACGAAGATCGGCAGGGCGCCCCCCACGGCTTGCTGCCCCAGGCATGCGCTTGGAACACTGGTGTCTGGAGCCGCTGCTGGTTCCAGCCTCTGACTTCAATGGGAGCTATGCATGCACTGTGTAATACCCACATCTACTGCAGTAGCTACAAAGTATTTGGAGGTTTGTCCTGCCTTATGCACACAACACATTGATTATTGTCATGGCAAGTGACACTATAGGGAGACACTTCTATCAGGAATTTTTCCTGCAGCTGGAATACAGGGTGGTATGTGGGATTATTAAAGAATGAGGAGAGAAGACAAATAAGGGCAAACTTGGCCTAATTTAGGCCACTGGTAATTACGAGTCCATCAGATCAGTATAATGTATATTTCTAATATAGCAGCAGTTGGACATCTTTGAACACACCAGTCAAAACCCTAAATTTCTATAAAGGGACAAAGTCAAAACTGGCAAGCCCAAAATTTGACATGCTGGTTTCTTGTATATCTGTTGAGAAAAGATAACCTAAGTACTGTGTTTTTTCTTTTAACTACTTCAATATTTCATGTTTTTTTTTAAAAAAGAGTCACAAATAGCCCTACAATAACACACAGGTATGTGTAGCTAGTGGATGGCACAAAGAAGCTGGAAAGCAAACACGTTTCATTTTCAAGGTCACAAAGAGTTATAAACAACACTGAGCGAAAAAATATATGAAAAATACCTTGAGTGCATCCTCTGAAAAAATATTTGAGTGCAGTCCTTGTTTTTGCTGAGGATAATTTATGGATCATGCTGCTTTGTGAGTTTCAAGGCAGACTCAAAAGAAGCTCCCTCCCCCCCCACATCCAAAAAGGTTTGAGCGAATGGTAGTGCTGCGTAGCTGGTAAACTCTCCCAGCATTATCCTGTGGGCAATGGGAAATCTGCTTCCTTTTTAAAATAAAATGTTTTGGCAATGCCGGAGTGGTAAATATTTATAAAGAAAATACCAGTTTCTGTGTTCAGCAACATCTAAGAGCTGACACCTTTCCTGCAAGCTAGTAGCATCTTAGAGCGAGAAGTATTCTGGAGAGCAGCTGGATGGCATGTTATAGAGTATGAATCGTTTGTGCTAACTAATTTTCTCTGGTTAGAACCTCTGCCCAGAATGTCCTATGGGCCAGTGTTGATCATTAGGGGGCAAGTTGTGTCCAAAGGACACAGCTTTTAAAAAGGGGTGGCAGAGCACCCTAGGGAATGAATTGTGTGGCTCAGGTAGTGTCAATTCTCTCCCTTCTCCCCCCGCCCATTCCCCTACTCCGGGGAAGTAGTAATTTTCTGCTGGCCTCTATTTAACGCCCCCTCACACCCCCCCACCCATACCTGCTCACAATAGCTGGGTGGGGGAGGAGGGAGGGTAAAGCTCAGTCTGTTCATTGCCTATCCCCCCCCCCCCCCGCAACCCATTTCCTGCCCATAACCTGGTAGAGGGAGGAGAAGCACAAAGCACCCGCTAACACTGTACACCTAGCCTGGGCAGTTGCATGGGGCTGAGGGGGAGTCTCATTGCCCTTTAAGCTGCGTAGCCCTGAATCTATCCCTAAACTATTTGCCAGCTGAAATGTCTATCTGTCCTTGGTGTAGATGAGAATTTTTACTGGCACATCAGGTGTGAAAGAAAAACGCAGGGGAGAAGTGCTGGAGAGGCATAGCCGTATGTGGCACACGTTGCCAAGTGATGCTTAGCAACCTAACATGGATAATAGCACTTTGCAAGGCTGAGCATGCAGAGTGAATGACGTTTGCATGTTTTACCAGAAAGAGATTAGATAAGGAGGCTAAAGAGCTGGAGAAACAGAAGGTAGTCCCAGAGCCAAATGCAGCCCCGAAGTCACTGGGCACAATTCCATTGCCTTCAACAGAGCTATGCTCACAACAGGGATGGATTTGACCTTGAGTCTTAGCATTGTAAAATGTGGCAAATCTTCAGTGTGGAAGATGAAGTGGGGCCCGTGAAGTTTGGTCACCCTCAGGATTGTGATCAGAAGTTGTAACAGCAGGACCGGCTCCAGGCACCAGCGCAGGAAGCAGGTGCTTGGGGTGGCCAATGGAAAGGGGCGGCAAGTCCGGGTCTTCGGTGGCAATTTGGCGGTGGGTCCCTCAGTCCCTCTTGGAGGGATGGACTGGCCGCCGAATTGCCGCCGAAGAAGAGCAGCCGCCAAAGTGCTGCCGATCATGTCTTTTTTTTTTCCTCTTTGCCACTTAGGGCGGCAAAAAAGCTGGAGCCAGCCCTGGGTAACAGGCATGGTTTAGTGATATCACCAGACTTTGGGACTCTTCTTTCTACTGGAAACAAATAAAAGGCACGTTTACAAGGTGTCTTCAACTGGGGTTGTAATTTTGTCAGATTTTTAGCGTCACAAGCAAAATGAGGGCACAGGCACAATCCATTGCAAACAAAAATGCTAGAATGTATGTATCTGCCCTGGATTTATGGGGGAAATGCTGATTTTCACCTGCAAATTCTGTATTGCGATGTCTATTCAGGAGACGGGATTGCAGCTTGCGTAGGCACACCCAAACTAACTTTATTTGAACTAGCTCACTAAAAAGTAACAGTGTGGCTGCAGTGGCACAGGGCTAACCGCTGGAGCACAATCCTGCCCAGGCCCTGGATATGTGCTGGGATGGATACTCCAGTTGGGATCACACCTACTGGGATGGTGCCGGGGTGGATACAAATGGATTTTAAAAAACAAATTTTTTCAAACTTTAAATTGGATTATTTTATTTAAATCTACTTTAAAATTAAATTTGAAATTGATAATTATGTTGAGACCTAAATTTATTAAAATCTATAAAAATAATTTATGCTAAATACAAAAAATAGGTTTAAACAGTACATGTTGGCTGCCAAATTTCAAAGAAAATCAGACCACTGCACTGGTGGAAGTTACTGGCTATACATCTGAACAAGAGTTTGCTGAAGTGTTAAACCAGCTTTTGATAGCAGTAGCCTCTACTGCAAGTTCAGATAAAATATTTTCTTTGTTTCAGTTTAGTAATCTAATTACTTTAGAAACCAATTTGGAGCAAGAAAAAGCAGGAAAGTTTTTGCTTTCTTCTTCCAGGCTTTGAATAATAAAGATCAAGTATGACAGAATGAGATCTACTGGAAACAATCAATTTCATTAACTACAGATAATTTCTTTGTTTAATAAATCAGTTTTAAATTTAAAACATATTTTGATACATGTGTTTTCTCATGCATTCAGCACTTTGAAGGTAGTTTTATTTAATGAAAATAAATGCTGTTTTTGCGTATTTTAATTGAATTGGAATTTCCATCTCAATAGTGCTTGACACAATTTTTTGATGTGTGATTTATCAATAAAACGTTTCAAAATTAAGGGTCTGGATAAATGTAAGTTAAACTATATAATTGCTTAAAGATATGTGTATAGATACAGTGTATCCTCCTAGTGACCAATAAGTAGTACCAAATTTAGTGTAAAGGCTGTATATCTAATTATAAAGCAACATGTTTTAAAGGTTACCAACTAATGAGAATCAACCTTCCCTTAGGAAAGTAACTAAAAAGTAAAAATGCAAAATATGATTTAAATCAATGATTTAAATCTAGGTTTCCTGTGCGTTGATTTAAATCATGATTAAAATTGGTGATTTAAATTGCTTTGATTTAAATCAGTGCATGCTTGGGTGGTGCACTGACTTTCAGCCGTGACCTGTTTAGTGCAACTCGACCTGGTATGGTTCAGTGGAGACTGTCTCTGGGTTTACCAGATAAAACTGCTGTCTGGATACCACAAAGATCTTGCTTTGAGTCTCAGTTTTAGTAAAATGCAGGATGTGCACACGGCAAGCCCAATGCACCAGATGAGGGACCTACGAAGTGATGAATGTCTGCTTAGCGCCAGGCCACCAACTGAGAGACAGAACTTCAAAGATTTTATAGATGGATCCTAAACCCAATACAAGAGAACAAATTAGAGGTATGTCTTCTTTGCTGTGTATTGACAGCAGTTCACAAACCTGCAGGATTTTGTTTCACCAAAACTCATCAGCTCTGCTTAGCTTTAGTTTTCTTGTTACAGGAAGTCAGATTAATTTTTATACCATGAAATCCATTTACAGCAAAGGAAATGGCAATGAGTGAAGACTAATCCTTATGCTCTAGAATTTCCAAGTCCCAGAACCCAGTTGTCATTATGGAGGACTCAACTGCAGCTCCACAGTGTAAGGTTGTGTTGAGTTTTGCACTTACATGTACAATTTAGCTTTGTTACTGAACTGTTGTTCATGTTCGTTTGATTAAGGTATTTTGTAAATCCTTGAAATATCTCCAACGTGAACGGACTTGTAATTGCAACTTTGCACTAACTTGTTGATGCTTTTTTCAGCCTGTGAACAGAGTGGTGAAAACAACATCCTTCTCTTCGCTTTACTCTGTTGAGGTAATTGAGGGTGCAAACTCTCATAATTTGTGTTTTAATTTGAACAAAAAAGTAAATTCCTTTGTCACATCCATCTTTTCACTGGCTTTCAAACTGCTGTAAAGCTAACTTCAAGGTTTCTCTTCTGGTTTATAAAACTTTAAATACTCTTGTAACTTTGTACTTAATTTCTCTTCTCCTCCAGTTGGATTTTCTGGATGCTGGATTGTTGGAAGCGCTAAAAACAGCGACAGAGCATTTTTCAACAGTCGTCATGGCCCTATAACTATCAGTATTAAAGCACAAGAGACTGTAAATCTATTTAAAAACTTCATTTGAAGCCCAATTCTTGATCCAACTTTTTCTACCAGTAATATGCTCAATTGGATTTACTGCAGTTTAAGGCAGCTGGGTTTTGTTTTGTGTGCAGGTGATTGTAATACCACCTGGGCTTTTTAATTAAATAAATAGAAATGGGTCTATTTCTCAGCTCTAAACAACCCCATAACTTTGAGGTAGTTTATCCATCCCTAAAAAAAGTTGCTATTGAGGTATAAATGGTACATAATTCTCTCTGTGGTCATGGCATTTCTTTTTGAGAAGTGAAAAATTAATATCCAGCTTATATGGATTTATATGTCAAGTAAGGGAAAAAATAGCATATTGTCAATAAAGAGAATATTAATAATAATATGGTAGAGGAGGAGGAATCTAGCAATGTTTCAATTAGGATAGCAAATATCTTGGGATTGCAGTGGTCCTGAAAACCACCGGTTTCATATTTCAATCTCTCTTTTGAACGCTATTCACTCTGTTCTATCAAATATCAAGAGATTCCTGACATGACTTTTTGTATCAAATGGGCTCCATTTTCCCCACCTTTCCCCTTTTATTTAAAATACTATTGTGGTAAAAACTGGCTGACTAGGCTGATACTTTGCTTTAAAATGATAACAAGAACGTTAAATTTGTACTACTAGGCCATTTTCTACCATCTGTAGGAATGCTAGGACAATGATGGACATTCTAAAAATACCTAAGACAGAAAGAGAGACAGAAGTCTGGGTAATAGAAGTTTTGATGTCATTTCCTTCACTTATTTAAAAAGATATGAAGTCCATCTTAAATCATTAGATCTTTTTTCTTTGGTGGAGCATGAAATTATCTTGCTGGTTGGGCACGTTGATTTTGAATCAGATATTTTATAAATTAGAAACTAATGTAAACATTTTAAAATATAATTTTGTTGAGATTATAAATGAAGCTGTTTGTGATCACTAAATAAAACATGCTGAAACAGCTTTCAAATGAGGTGATTTATGGATTAAAGATGGGCCGAAACGAAAACCCTGAATCCAAAACATCTCTAAGTTCAGCCTCCTGATTTTAAGCCCAGAGGGTTCTTATTTTTAAAGTACGAAAATGTAGCGGAATCAGGAAAGATTTCAGCCAAAAACAATAAACAACTGTGAGGCAATTGGTCCTTTAATTCTGATTTTCATTTCCTTAAACAAACAAACAAAAACAATCTAAGTGAAACCATGACAGCAGTTGCAGTATATTATTATTTGTGCCTTTCTCATAACAGCACAGGCTTGTTGCTGAAGAGTTCTGCAAAGCCTAAACTCCAGCCAACTTTCGTATCTTCGTTATTGGGGGAAATAAACTATTGTTGATGGTGAACTCTATATAATTTGCTATCTTGTGATATTAGAAGGGGAAGGAATCTTTTCTGAAACTGTCACTGAGCATGAATTTTAATCTAAAGAACATCAGAATCTTGGTCATGAAAGCCCTGAAAGGCAAAGGTAAATCATGTATAAAGGTAAATCATGGTAAACCAATATAGATTTTTCTTCAGCACAGTGATGAGTATCCATCCTCTGTCAAAAATGTGGCTTCATGTATGTAACTTTAATTTGCAAAGCTACATATTCATAAGATTATTTAAATATGGAGTCTCTCTAGCATTTATATATGTATATACACAACACACACTTTCTCTCTAACTACATATATATTTTAATAATCTCTTGATTAACCGCTTCATACAAAGAGAGGAGGGTACATTGTGCTTCCTTTTAAAATATCTACTGTCTGAAAGATCTGGATATATACCATCTGGATGTATATATTTAAAATAAAAACACATTCTAAATGCTAAATTCTGTTGGAAGATGCTTTCCTTGAACTTGCCTCATAGTCTGAGTCTCAGGTTCTGTGTATTTGTAGAGAGTAGTCCTATGGTACTTGACAAACTAAGAGACCAATTGAATCCTTAGTTGTTGTACCAAGGCCTTTAAAATACAGTAAATCATGATACTTGCAAATTAAAATTGATATGGCTATTTTAAAAGTAGTAAATCTGATCATCTATATTTCTAAAAGTTACAACAAAGTAGTAGCTATTGGAATATTGCTTAGAGCTATTCTGTGATTTTGCGTTTTTCAAAAGATTCTTTGGTATGAAAATGGTCACATTTTTACATTTGCAACCACCATAAATTTACCAAATAAGCCACTACTAGAACTGTAAACATATCAATTTGTTACAGCTACAAACATACTAAGGCACCTTCTAATCAGCATCTGGTGGTAAAAAAATTAAGGACAGTTTCTTCATTGAACATGGGTGAAATGTGGAATTTGTCTTCAAAGGCAAGGTGAATTTTTGTGTGAGCACATTAGAAAAAATAGAAATATACCAGAATTTGTTCCTTTTTTCCCCATTGCAATTATACTAGAAACACAGTAGAGTTCTTTTTCTTCCCATTTGACAGTAGAACTTTACTGAGTTTAGCATAAATATCTGGTTATTGTAATTTGTTTGCTGTGTTGGTCCCAGGATATTAGAGAGACAAGGTAGGTGAGGTAATATCTTTTATTGGACCAACTTCTGTTGGTGAAAGAGAGAAGCTTTTGAACTACACTGAACTCTTAACACCTTGAATAGTCTCTTAGAATATGTGTGAACTACTTATGCTAAACACTCTGTTCCACCTTGTATTTAGTTGTGATAGTCAGGCTATGTCTACACTGCACTTAAGTCGTTCAAATTTTTTCGGTCAGGGGTGTGAAAAAAAATCCCCCAGAACAACACAAGTTTTAATGACGAAAAGTGCTGGCGTGAACAAGGCTTTGTTGGCAGGAGACGCTTTCCCGGCAACGAAGCTACCGTCCCACATTGGGAGTGGTTTTAGTTTTTTGTCTGGAGAGCTCTCTCCTGGTGACAAAGAGGCACTACATTGCTTATCTTACAACAGTGCAGCTGCAATGGCACATGTGCATCATTGTAAGGTCTGAGTACCTTTTCCAATGCCTTCCTGTGCTGTCTATGCTTTTACTAAGGTCTTGCTTACATGAGAGTGTCATAAACAGACAGTAAAGGGTTAAGAAGTTCACCTAGCCTAGCTGACACCTGACCAGAGGAACCAATGGGTGGGACAAAAGGAAGGAGGAAAGAGTCCTTTGTTCAGTTAGTTCATTAAGTTCTGTGCCAATGTGAAAAAGATCAAGAAATCACCCAGGGTAGTGAGTATTAGAAAAGGAATAACTTAGCTTATGTTTATTTCCTTTTGTGATGTTGTCTTTTTGCATTAGAGGGATAATCAAATTGGGTTTTCTTTTGTGTAACTAAGGTTCTGCCCAGGGGAACATCCTCTGTGTTTTAAATCTGTTGTCTGTGATAGTAGCTTGTATGCTAATCTCTCAGAGGTATTTATTTTACACCTTTTCCTTAATTAAAAGTCTTCTTTTTAAGAACCTGATTAATTTTTTCCTTGTTTTAAGATCCAAGGGGTTTGGATCAGTGTTCACCAGGAAATTGGTGGAGAAGTCTCTCAAGGTTACCCAGGGAAGGGTTACAGTACTTGGGAGGGAGATTTTTGCGGGGAAGACAGAGTTTCCCAAATGACTTATAAACAGCTGTTTTTAAACAATTTGGGTGGTGGTAGCAACCAGATCTAAGCTGGTAATTAAGCTTAGAGGTTCTCATGTGGGTCCCCACATCTGTACACTAAAGTTCAGAGTGGGGGTGAAACCTATGACAGAGAGTTTTACCAGTTATATCACTCTGAACTCCCGTATGGCTACTAGATGAGTGACTTTGGTTTAGCTTAAATCCTTTTCCAAGAAACAAGCTAAACCCAACCTCCTCCTCCCCCCACTGTTAATACTATAATTGGGGCCCTACCAATTTCACTGGCCGTGAAAACACATAATGGACTGTGAAATCTGGTCTTTTGTGTACGTTTACCCTATACTATATAGGTTTCATGGGGAAGGCCAGTGTTTCTCAAATTGGGGGTTCTGATCCAAAAGGGAGTTGCAGGGGGGTCGCAAGGTTATTTTAGGGGGGTTACAGTATTGACACCCCTACTTCTGTGCTGCCTTAAGAGCTGGGCAGCCACAGACCAGCAGCTGTTGGCCAGGCACTCAGCAGTGAAGGCAGCGTCTCGCCAGCAGCTGCACAGAAGTAAGCATGGCAATACCATACCATGTCACCCTCACTTCTGTGCTGCTGCCTTCAGAGCTGGGTGGCCAGAGAGTGGTGGCTGCTGACCAAGGGCCCAGCTCTGAAGGCAGCACTGCTATCAGCAGCAGCACAGAAGTAAGGGTAGCAGTACCTCCCCCCCACACAATAACCTTGCGAACCCCCTACAACTCCTTTTTGGGTCAGGATGCCTACAATTACAACACCATGAAATTTCAGATCTAAATAGCTGAAATCATGAAATTTATGATTTTTGAAATCATATGACTGTGAAATTGACCAAAATGGATCATGAATTTGGTAGGGTCCTTCCTATAAGTGTCCATAGGGTGGGGAGGAGGTTCTTGTATAACTGTCACTTTTAAATTCACACCTTAGGTTATACTGAAACTTTCCCATGTAGAGGAGGCCTTAGATAGACGGCCTGTCCTAGAAGCACCAATGATTAGCCAATAATTGCTCTATTGGCATTTGTTTGTTAAAGTAGCACATCAAATGTACAGACATAAAGATTGTGGTACTTGAGGCTGGTGTTTTTGTTTTATACAAATATTGCTTGCAATTCCTGTTTGAAGAAAAAGTATATGCTATAAGAAGTGACTAACCAAGTTTAAAATCAGTTTAAATACATTTTTTAAAATCTGAAAGCTTGTCTCTTTCACCAGAAGAAGTTGGTCAGATAAAAGATATTACCTCATCCACCTTTTTTTCTGGTTATTGTAATAACAGCTGTTCAGATTTCATAATACAAACTTCAACTCCTTGTTTGCAAAACTGCTTGAAGACTGAAGTTACTTTAGATCATATCACAATTTCCATGGTTTCTTTACATAATTGAATGATGACAAAAATGATCATATACAGTGCAGAAGTTATACATTCAGCTCTAATGTATTCTATGTAAATACCCTGGATAAGATCTTAAGGTATGTCTACACAGCAAAGAAAAACCTGCGGCCGGCCCATGCCAGCTGACTCAGTCCCGCAGGGCTCAGGCTGCAGGGCTGTTTCATTGTTGTGTAGACTTCTGGGCTCGGGCTGGAGCCTGAGCTCTGGGACCTTCCCACATGTACGGTGTCAGAGTCCAGGCTCCAGCCTGAGCCTGGAAGTCTACACAGCAATGACACAGCCCCACAAACCCGAGCCGAGCCCCACGAACCGCAGCAGTGGGTTTTTCTGTGCTGTGTAGACAGACCCTTACTGTTCGCTCTAACAATGGTCACAATTTTAATACCCAAACTTGCAAATACATAGGCGTGGGTGTAACTTTGCTCTCAGGGGTAAAGTTATTCATTGCAGAAGTGTTCGCACAATTGAATTTTTAGGTTGTAATTTGAAAACTACATGGGTCATGTGGGGTCTGACCCTGTGCCAGTGAAATCAATTTGAGTTTTGTCACTGACTCCAGTGGGAGCATGAGTAGGACCACAGGCGGCCCCTATTCCACTGACTTTCCCCATTTTATTTTCACTATTGAAATTTCCAGATTAATCTGCTTTGCAGTACAACCCTAAGGCTGCTAGAATTGGTGATGAATAACTTAGCTTACTGTATGTGCACTAAACTTCCTTGCTGACTGAAATACACTGTCAGAAATAAATAACCAGCTCCTTATTTTATTTTTTTAGGAAAAGCTAAGAGCTAAGGACTGTTGTAAAGGTGTTGCTCATTTCATGGGCTTCTGTATCCAATTTCTAACAACATATTTTTTGTTTTCAAGAAAAACTTTTTGCAAAAATCAACATGTAAACAAAAAACTACTTCTGTCTCATCGATTGCTTCATTATTTCTTCAAGGACTTTTCACTGTTTCTTCAAGGACTTTTCACTTCCTGGTAGCTGAGAATGAGTGAAAGGCAGATCATCCTCTTCTGGAGCTCCCTCCTGAGGGTGGACGACGAAACACAACTTCTGTCCCCAGTATGTCATGGATTCTATGAAAAATGCAAACTCACTTTGTTAATGGGATGATTATCTGAGTCCTCTCAAACAATCTCCTATGTGAGCACATATACATTCAAAGCTCTGCTGTTTATGCAAGTCCAAGTACGGTGAGGCTTACCCCAGCATACCATATTATTGCTCTTTTCCAGTTAAAATGATGAATTAATTTTTTCCCTAAAGTGTTGAGTCTTGAGAGTCAAAGGACCCTAAGGGAGTTAGGCACACAATTCCCACTGACTTTCATAGGGTGGAAGGTTCCTAATCTTTCTAGACTCCTTTGGACATCCTAGCCTTAAAGCAATTTTTTTTTTATAATCTCAAAGACCTCATTCTATCTAAGAGGTATGACTGGGTGTGTGATTTATTTTCATTGGAGTGGTAGATCCTGGCTTTCCTGTCTTATGCATATGGAAGTCTGGCCATACATTGGGATGTATATCAGTAATGTGCTGGGGGAATGAACACATTCAAAATCCGCACAAAAGTAGGGTGGGAGTGGGATAGAGCTAACGTCTGATTTGCCAAAACACTTAAGTGTTGGTTTATTATTTATTTAGCACTTGAGCTCAATGAGACTTACTCGCATGCTTAAAGGTACACTCCTGAATAAGTGCTCTGCTGAACAGGCCAAATAAGCAAGCTGGATGAACGGAGGAATGTGCAATGTGAAAGAGGGGCAGAAAACATGCAAAGGGAGAACTACAGTACTCTAAATGAACAAGTTGTAGCATCATAAAAATAAAATTTGACATTTCCTGCCTCTTCCCACAGCTGAATGCTCATAGTCCAGCTGAATGGAGTATGTCAGACTGGCTCAGCTTACATCTCTGGGACCTGGCAGTAAACCCAGGCTATCCCTATCTGGATACCATTATGAAATAATTATTTTAATAAGGTTACTTTTTGAATATTTCCCCAATGTACAAGCCACTGAAACCTTTGCTAAATTCTAGAAAGTGGTGTATTAATGAGAGCACTTTTACACATGGGATGTCAGCTTCTTTGCAGAGAAGAACGGGTAAGCTAGTAGTGCTCTTCTGTATTTTCCTGACAGTCACATGATAGCTACACCTCTTCACCACTCTCTCTCTCTCTTTTTTTTTTGCTCTCTCTAGTCTGTTGATTTTTATCTGTTTCTCTATTTGCATTTCACAGCCTGACCTTAGCATCCTTATGTCTTATTGAAAAATTAAGCACTGAAACGTCTGTACTTTGAGAGAAACCTAGTTTCTTCTGTGTACAGGTTTAGGGTCTAAAAATTGGCAGGGGTATCTTTATCAATAGGCAGTTTTCCTATGCTCAGTTATAAATCTGATGATCTCTTGTGCCATATGCATCACATTTTCCTGCTTCTAGCTTTATACTGTGTATTGGCATTAAATTCTTTCATGTGGTCAAGAAGTAAATAATTGGGGTAAAACCTAAAGACTTTGATCAGCAAAATCCTGTCCAAAGAGCTCCGCAGAGCTGCATAATTTAATGGTAGTTTTGGTGAATGCCACACAGTCCCTGGGACCCTTTGTGGATTGGTAGAAATGTAGACCTGAGAGGTTGAAACAAATTCCTACATGTTCATGAACAAACAGTGAGGCTGAATTAATGAACTATAATGTGTTCTTACCAGCTAGCCTATTTACACACTTTGGTTTATTTCTCCAGTACACTCCGAGAAAAAACACGGGCACTCCAGTTAATATGATAATTAGTCCAATTCCACAGACGACTGGCTCAGAATAGAAACTGAAGATCAGTAGAAATGCCCAAAATAGCAGGTAAGTGACTGGAACAAGGAGATTCACCTAAGGGGGGAGGGAAGAGAAGAGACACGTACAGAAATGTAACAGCATTCTGCAAGGTATACAGGGGAGAGGCAGTGAGGGCTAGTGGATCGAGCAATGGATTGGGAGTCACAAGACCTGGCTTCTACTTCTATCTCTGGCAAAACGCAGCTGTGTGAGCTTAGGCTTCACCTCGCTGTGTCTCTGTTTCCTCTCCCATCCTTTGTCTGCCTTGTCTCTTTAGACTATAACTACTACTTGGCAGAAACATGTCTCTTGCTATGTGTTTGTATAGTACCTCCCACCACAGGGCCTCTAGGCGCTACCATAATAAACAACAGAAATAATAATAAACAGTACTTCAAGGTTTGATAAGGGATTTGCTGTGGTTGACACATTCTTTAGATTGTTAATCGGAAGACCATAGGACTAAGAAATTTGGCTTAAATATGTTCACCTTGATAGGTCTGAAGATTTTGGGTTTCTTCCAGCGCAACACAATCAGGCCTATGATTGTCACTCCATAGCAGAGGTAGTTAATAAACGATACATAATTAATTAATGTGTATGTGTCTCCAACAAGCATGATGATAATAGTGGTCAAACACTAAACAAGAGAGAAGCACATTCTTATTTGAGTCATCACCAGAAAAACTTGCTTAAAAACAACAACAAGCAATTAAGTTCCTTTTATTTACATCCCTTGCTGGGTGTTGCTACTGACTCCTATGTGTCTGTTTACTACATAAAAAGGGTGCTACAAAAACCCAGGATTGAATGGCGATTCTGGCTTTATGTTGTTTATGTTGAAGTCAGGTGCCTATAGATCTATTGATAAAAATGCATGGAGAATGTTCCCTGAAATGATGCTGTTAGTCGTGGTCGTTCAATTAGGCCTGTGCGTACGTGCAGAGCTCTCCTCACTAATAACATGAATGGCTCTGACAAGTGCTTGAAGCCCAATATTCAAAGGGGCCTCAAACCAGCCTTTGCATGCGCAGAACTGCAAGTGCCAGTTAAGAGGTTGTCTTTGAAAATGTGACTGTTGATATTGGCACTGGGTAAATGTGATGACCCAGGTCAAACAATGACTAGAGGACACACCAGAAGTGGAAGGAAGTGGCCTGGATACCCAAAGAGGTAACGTGCGTGGAGTAAGACATAGCCAGGGTGTGTGTAGTTCTCCCCATTTTTCCTACAAAATGACTGGGCACATTTTTAAGGCCAAACGCTGGGCTTAACCCACCATCTCGGTGGCTGTGCAGGGTCCTGAATAACTCCAGTGTTGGTCTGCTGCATTGGGGGTGAGGAACGTGGGGCAAGATGAGTCTGCAACCTGTGCACTGTGAACCTCATCCACGGGGCTTTCTGGACTAGCGCGCGAGAAGTTTCAGGGTAGCGATACAGGGAGTGTAGCTCATCAACCATGAAGGGGCCTGTAGTATCCCTGGTGCAGCTATGTGGTTGAGGGGTTTTCCATTCCTTTGCGTCTCCTGAGCAGTGTTGGCTGAACTCCCAGCACAACCCAGATATTAAGGCTTTTCACAACAACCTTGGCTTAAGGCAGAATTTGTGATGCTCTGTTCAGAAAGCAGTAGAACATCTGCAATGCACCACAGCTGAAGAATAGTCAGCACCAATATTAACTGTGTTAAAAATGAACACTCTTGAGAAAAGGCCTGATCACATGACCCCCCCCCCCCCCGCAGTCAGCATATTTCCAGTGTTTGCACTTCATAATGTACACAATCAGCTTGCACACAAGGGGAAGAGGGTGCCAATGAACAGTAAGACCAATGAAGCTGACTGATTTTTAACTGGAGAATGCTATAGGATCTAAACTGCTGTAAGCTTTATTCCCAGGCAGAAGCGTTCTGTAACTCAGTAACTTTAATCACCAAAATTTCCCCCCTGATTGAAGCTTGTTCTTGCTTCCTAATGAAATCAATGGAGTTTTTAATCGTGGACGTCAGAGGGCACAGGATTGATCCTAAGTGCTGCAGGTGTAACTACACTGGAGAACAGAGCACTTACTGTACATGCTTTTAATGGCTTCACTCCACCAATTTCTGTTATGTGTGTTTTTAAAAGCTGCTAAACTCTATGACAGGACTTCTGGCAAAATTAAAGTTGTCTGTTATGGGAAAGGATGGATTTCTTGTAGACAAACATTCTGTGGTTAGTACATTACTTTGTTCTAGGTGACCCGTATATAGTATAAAGAATAAAAGCTTTAGCTTTTCTTTTCTTTTTTCCCAGCCATTGGGACACGCTGAAAACGACCTAGATCATTAATCTTTTTTGCATTACTACTGCTTAGAAACTGGCAGGTGGAAATTTCCATGCATCAGCTTGTTTATTTGTACTTGCTTTTTTTATGAATAACACTATTAATGCTAATAGAGCTGGCGTACTGTTTATGGGACTGATCCTGAGAGGTCTTGAGTGCCTCACTTCCCACTGACATTAGCCAGGAGTTAAGGATGCTCAGAAGATTGCAGAATGGGACCCAATTTAGGTAATTATGCCTCACTAAACTTAGGTTTTTCAAACATCTTTTGATCACATTTTTACCTGTATTCATCAAAACCCATATGTATTCTGTGACAGTGCTGTGTTCTAAAACTATAATAATCATTCATCCATATGCAGTATTATTGTCATACAAATGACCCAAAAGTATAAAGTATCATCCACTAAATTCCAGAATCTGAGCACCTGCACATCCCAAAGTGGGATCCCAGAACCTCTCATGATTTCACTCTCCATTATTGTGAGCCTTCTCCCTGCTCAGATTCCTGATTCCCATGATTAGCTGGTTTGTGGCAATACCCCTGAAGGTGGGTGGCTCTCATGTGCCACTGACACCAGCAAATAATGCTAGAGATCCAAGTGTCTCACCACTCCACAGCTGCTAATGTGAATCCCTAAGGGGATCTCGAGATCTTGGGGACTTTCATCCTGAAGCTGGTGACTTGAAAAGGTTTAAAATAGGAGCGCATACTATTTTGTATCAATGTCATGTAACACCTCCATCTGATTTGCTCTAGGTGCTCTCTTTGCCATGATTAGCTGGTTTGTGGCAAAGCCCCTTAGGCTGATGGGATCTCAGGTGTAGGTGACACTAAGGCAATCAGATCTTGTGTTCACTATATAGGGATTTGTCTCCAGCATATTCCTGATCAAATGACCCTGTTGCCAAATTGGTTGGACCCCATTTCTTGACAACAGTGCCATGCATAATGCTTGGGAAAAGTTTCAAAACGTGACACAGGGTGACCGTACATCCTGTTTTGGCCGGGACAATCCCTTTTTTTAAGCCCTGTCCCAGCCATCCCGACTTTTTTGGCACAAGTGGGCATTTTGTCCCATTTGCTCTTGCTAACTTGATCAGCTGGCAAGAGCAAACAGGACAAATGCCCAATTTTGTCAAGAAAGTGGGGCACAAAGGAACATGTGGGGAGGGTGGTGGTGGTGAGCAGCAATGCTAGCCCCACACAGCGGGGGAGGCAGGGCTTGAGCGAGCAGTGACGCCAGCCCCAGCCTTTGGGAAATATGGTTACCCTAATGTGATAGCATCCAGAATCACTGAACCATAGAAGTGACCGCAAGGCTCATTGAGTCTAATCCTCTGCCAAGGGGCAGGATTTGCTATGTCTAAACCATCCAAGACAAATGGCTATTCAGCCTTCTTTTGAAAACCTCAGGTGAAGGAGCTTCCACGATCTGAATCTACTGAGCTGTGCACCCCAATAAATAGACTTTTAAATGGTTTGAACCCCATTCACTTTGCATTAATGGCCACCTTGTTTAAACACCCTGTTTTGGAAAGGAATAGCAAAAACATGGTTATCTTCTGAGACCGTAACTAGGTCTACCTTAATGCACAGGCTATGATTTGTTAAAAAAATCATGATGCATTAATTAGATTTGCCTAAAGTCTGACATAATTTGCTATTGTAACTGTGTACAGTATATTACTTTTATATTACTATTTATATAGAAATTAGTATTTCAGAGCAACACTTAGTAGATCCTGAAATGTAAAATAAATCCCTACCACTGAATGATTCAGTCATATGCAGTGTTGGTTCTGTAATTTGCACAGTAATTTACAGGGAATGTTCTCTACAAACTGGGTAGCTGGCATTTGTTTGATTTGCCAGTTCTGCTCTGCACAGGGAGCTTGCTTATGCTCTGGCTAGCACAAAGTGATAGTCACTGACACTCAGCACATTATTTGAGCTGATATATTTTTATGGACAAAGGGACTTTGCTTCATCTGCATCACCACAGCTCGGCTGTCCAATGTGAGTCCATACTGGCGCTGGATCTTGCTTGTTTTACACACCGCACAGATTGTGTAGTGCAGCTCAACCAGAAAAGATTCCAGACATTGAGTTATGTGGGTTTGTATGGGCAGGAAAGATGCCAGGGCACTGCCACCTTTTGGCTAGATCATGATTTTATATAAACATAAACTATGCAGAATGGTTACTGAGAAAAATATAATGCTGGGCTGTGATAGCACTACAGCTATAGCTAGCCACACACTGGGAGAATAACATCACCTATGGGTGTAAATCCTGGCTGCGCTGAAGTCAGTTGACTACCACTGCAATGCAAAATCCTCTCACTAACTGCAGTGGGGCCAAGATTTCAGCCAATGTGCCTGTGAGGGAATTTTCATGCTAACAGTTATTGAAGCATGAAGAATGTAAAATAAACTATAACTGCACATTTTAGTCTTACTACAACCTTTTCGACTCCTACTAAACTCTGGAAGGAAGTGGTCTTGATCCCCTTGATGTGTCGTGGAGTAAGAGAGAGTTGGGGGTGTGTAATAATTCTCCCTCTTTTTCTTACAAGATGACTATGCACATTTTTAAGACCAAATGCTGGGCTCAACCCCACCACCTTGGTAACAACTCAATCTGAGTAACAACTTGTGGAACTCACTGCTATAAGATAAGTTTACATCGTGTAAAAAACCAAACCAAGAAACAAATCTAAATCCTTCCTTTCTACATTTTAAAGTAGCTTTTTTAATGTAATTGGGTGTCCCCCTTGTTTTACCCAATGTGTTCAGCTGGTATATGCTTCTTTTGGATCTGTTATGCTGATCTTCTCTACTCACTTTCTTTACAGGGCCAATGTAAAGGGGAGACAACCTTATTTTCCAGAAGCTCAAGTTATCACTGCAGAGCATCAATGTAACACTGCACAAAGCATCTAGCTTTACTGAACAACGAGTAGCATTTAGCCCTGTACCTGGGGCCTACTATGGCTATTAGCTTGGCAGCAAGCTCTAAACTAACCCTGTGGAGTGGAATTAGCATTGACTGCAGGGAGATTTTCTCCACATTAAACGTTTGCACTGAGCTAACAGAAGCGGTAAAAGGGCTCACAATTTCTTAAATGAAGTATTTCAGTTTGCAAACAAAGATTTTTCTAAATTGCACTCCTGTTTAAGCAGATGAGATGTGACAGAAAAAGTAAAACTTACACACACTAGAAGGGCAGGGATTGGGGTGCAGTGTTTAACGTGAATCATAGCAAGCAAGCTGGGCAAGTGACCTTCACGAGCTCCAGAAAAACATAACCTGGGAAGCAGAATAGGAACATTCAGTATACAAGTTATTCCAACATTTAGCTGTATTGTTCCATCAGCCTTAACTGGCTTAATTCAAAGCCTATGGGAGTCTCTGAGTGGAAGGATTTTCTAGTCGTTAGGGTGCTAGTCTGATACTTTGGAGACGGGGGTTCAATTTCCTGTTTTACCACACGCTTCCTGTGTGCCTTGGGCAAGTCACTTAGGCTCAGATCCTCAAAGGTATTTGGACATTAGGAGCCCACATACCTTTGAGGAGGATCTGGGCCTTAGTCTCAAGCTGGCTCAGTAAATAAAGGGCTAATAGAACTGCCCTACCTCACAGGGATGTTTTGAGGATAAATACATTAAAAACCGTGGGTTCTCAGAGTCTCGGGTGATGGGAGCCATATAAATATCTACGATAGAGCCTAAATCAACAGTCTTTCTAATGACTAATGGGTTTTGGATCAGGCCCAGTATCTCTCAAGGTTTTATTTTTTTAAATACATGAATTGTTGTATGTTTTTAAATGTTCTCTGGTTTGTCAGGTCTCACCACATTTTGAGAGCACGAAGGTATGTGACTTGGCTAAAGCATTGAAGAGCTGTATTGTTATCTCTTTCCTGACAGATGTTTGTATTTTATTTTCTTTACAGATCTCATATTTCTATTAAATTAAAAAATGTAATAGACTATGGGCAAGATTCTAGTTCCAGTTACGCCAGTGTAAACTTCCCTTCAAATGAATGGGTTTACTTTGGATTTATGTCCATGTCACTGAGAATGGAATTTGGTCCTATAACCCTCATTTCTTCAATCTACTTTTTGAACTAAGCATAGTTTAGCTTGTAGCTACTGAAACTTTATTGTAAAATTACATTGTCTAAATATGTAGCCAATGTTTTATTCTTAGTACAAATCATTCCATCACACCTGCAGACATTTCCAGTAGAATCATAAGGGCTCTTTTGCAGGAGATCCTGCTATTCAGTATGATATCTGCTGACTGAAATGGAACAATTCATAATTTAATGCATCTAATGTGCCCAACCCTGAGATCGTTCTATAACACATAAAATGTCTAGCTAGCATTGTTGCAGCAAATTACATTAAAACATCCCCTCCCCAAATAAGACAATGTTCATAAAATTGCACTCCAGCTAACCTTGATGAGGTAAAAAGGTATCCATTTATTCCTCCAAATGTAGATAAGGCCACTGAGACTGGCATAACCCAGGAAAAATAGCCCAGTAACTTTTCACCAAATGTCTAAAGCAACAGAAGGCAGAGAAACTGAAATACACTGCACAACACAGAACTGAAATTAAAGTATATTTTAGACATCCATGGAATGGTTTACTTACTACTGCCACAGCATTGGAGGACAAGAGCTCTTGAGGTGACATGGCAGTGAAATATGCAATATTGGTGAATGTATACACAAATGTCACCAATGGGATGGATATGAATATGGCACGAGGTAGGTTCCTAATTGAAGAATTAGGAGGTTTGATAAGAAATTACATTCACATATAACTGGACCATACCACCCCATCCCTTGTCCCACCCCCTCATGGCAACTTTGGGGAAGTTTATATCCAGTTTTGTGCTTTACTGCCCTATCGCGACATAGAACAAAACAAGAGAAACTCCCCTCCTTCCTCTCCCCACCCCATATCTGTACTTCTCTCACTAGCTTGACATATTACAGTTCTGAGAATACTAAAACCATTACAGGGCTTCATGTATGTGTACATTATAAATCCATATAACACAGGATATCACCGTAGCGCTGAAGACCATCAAACAGAATTTACAACATGACTGTGATGGAGATACCAGAAAGCTGCTTCTTCATAAAGAATTCCTATAAGTTTTCTATGTTGTGTAAGCTATTACTGTGGTAACTAACAAGACTTAATAATGTTCCTGTAAGTTTAATTTAGTTTACACGAGGCTCTCTTTGATAAAAATGATGCCATGGAAAGTAATGGACTTGCCTTTTTCTCTCATTTATCACTGAGAAACTTTGCCAAGTGACAGAAGCATGCTATAGACCCTGAGAGCTATTTAGTGTGTACACTCCACTCAGGCGAATGTGTTCACTATAGCTCTGATTTTTGGCTTTGTCAGATTAGCGAAAAAGATTAATAAATAGTTTTCACAAGTGTACTTTTGCAAGGTTTCAGTATAGATATGAGGTTGGGTTTTATTTCTTTTCCCTAATGAAAATAGCTTTATTTTATATTTCTCCCTCAAAAACAGTAGAATTGATAAAATTCTGTTGCAAAACTTTCAGAGAGTTGGAATTGGCATCTCTAACACTCTGTTGATAACCCATCAGGTTAAACTATGTGCCAAACTGTTTTTTTTTCTGTAGCTAAAGATGTTACAAAACACAAACTGAATTATTTTTTTTCTTAAACTCATGCATTTGATAGCAGTATCCAATTTCTGCTGGCAATCACTACATTAACTCTTTCCCCTGTTTCTTTTTTGCTCAGAAAATTCTGTATGTTTGTGAAAATGTTTACAGTTGCTTGAGAGAGCACCATACCTGCCTCCTTTCCCCCTGCAATTCTTTAAAGATTTATAAATATGCATAACTTTATGTACATGAACATCTCACTACTTACATAGGTTAAGTTAAAGTATGCAGATAAGTTTTTGAAGGATTGAGGCTGTAATTTGTTTCCATCCAGAATGTGTAATACCTGAAATTATACCTTGCTTAATTGGGTTGAGGTATGTGTGCTGAACATCCAGAACCAAGTGAAGACCCAAGAAGTGTCATGTGAATTCATCATTCCATTTTTTCATCTCAGAATTTCTGAAACCTTTGCGCTTTTGCTGCTGATTTCTGGGTGGAAATCGCTCTCCCCCTAGCTTTTCAAACATGATGAGGGATAACTCATTTCAAAGCCTGGACTATCAGCACCAAACCTGCTGCCAATCACCCTTAGAGAACTTTATTCCTACAGTCAGCAGCCAGTATCCACACTGCACATACCACAGAAGAAGGCGGGTTCAGAAGTGTTTCATAAATGGAGTGGGGGGAGGGGAAGGGAAAATTCTGCCTCTTCTGTAAAAAGACATTTTAATCTCTTCTTTATGTGTTCCCTTTGGGGGAAATGTTGTCTGAAGAACCAAGACCACAGACAATATGTTTTGGTATTATATAGATATAAAATACACACACATAAAATATAATGTAATTTTGTGAGGCATCCCATCAATGGTATAGATTAATATATAAACAATAGCTAGTTATGTTTAGTGCTATTAACATATAAGCAATAGGTAGTTATATTTATGTTTAGTCCCATTAATATAGATTAATATGTAAGCAATAGACAGTTCAATAGTGCCATGATATCAGTGTTACACCTATATGATATCTTTGTTCGGTGAGAGCTATGTCTAACTTGATGAGCCAAAGACATTGTTAATTTCAGCACCTTCATTTAACTTGCTCCATGTGGGATCTAAAAAGGCAGGTGATAACCTTAATAACCTTTACTTTAGATATGTATAGACATTTAGTGATGTCAGTCCTGCTGCAGAACACACTGTGCATGGTACCAACAGACTGACTCCACTGTCTTTAACTCAAAAGTATCTGGGTCATATGGAAATAAATACTTGCCTGCGGGGATCAACTAATTCTTCTGTTACATAATTCAAGAAGTTCCACCCACTGAATGCAAATGACCCTTGAAGAAAAGCTAATGCTAACTGTCCCACAGATGGAGACATCCAAAAATTGAATGCATTGCTTGGTGTCAGTTCTTCATAGTTTCCTATTGACAGAACAAAAGCAAGAAGTTAAGTCAGAAGTGTAAAATATTTTGATGCTGATTGGTGGAAGTTGTAAACTTCCTAGAATTGTGCCCATTCCATTTTATATTATGTTTACTAATCTTAGCCTGTGCTTCACTGGTTTGCACCCTGAGAACTGGGAAACATTAACGTCAAACTACCAGGGCTTCCTTTAGATTCTCACACAAAACTGTCCTGGGGCACGGCCTTGATGGTATAAATTGTCATAGCTGTATTGATAATGGGATGGGTGCAATAGGCTTTCCAAAGAGAATTTAATTTAATCAATAGTAAAGTACTAGCTATATTGACAGAGCTGCCACAAAACCTGTGTGATCCCCATTGACTTCAATGGAACTATGACAATTTATACCAGCTCAGCATTGGTATCTGATGTCCTAAGCTCTCATCTCCTCTGAATGGAGTGAATGTCTCCTCTACAGGAACCCAGGGTTCTTAAATAACATTCACTCTACTCAGAAAAAAACCCTGCAGGGCAGGTGGAATTTTTCAGGCTGTAGGGCTTTTTTATTTTTAACCTGGAAAGTGGTGCTCTCGCCTAATTATGCCCAATTTGTTAACCTCTCTTCCTGGTTAGTTGTAAATACTGTATTTCTGTCCTCTCTACGTGACCCATTTCACACATGCTGAAAACATCCTCCTCCCTTGGGTCCTGTGCTTTCCATTATGGGGCTGAATCCGTAAGATACCCAAGTACCTGTCTAATTTTAAGTATGTGAGTAGTCCCACTGCTTCCAGGGGAACTGGAACTACTGCTTACGTTGCTTGTTGATTTGGGGCCTTGTATACCGAGTTCATCAAAAGCAATTTAACATTTGAGGAACAGGTCATTGATAAAATTACAGTATAAATCTACCCAGTGAGATATTTCTCAATATTTCAGTTCAGAGCTTTACTTTATTGAAAACAACAGTTTTCTTTGAGAGAGAAACTTGTGCAAGGATGCTACACAATTATTTTTGTACTATGTTGCCTGTTTGATAATTACTTATCACGCTATGTTCTGAAGAATACTTCCTTTGTGACTGCACCCATACTTGGAAGGAATCCTGTAGCTTCAATTAACAGCAATTAACATTAATTATTTTCAGTTTAGTCACATATTTCTGTCCAGCTTACACAGTGGTGTCTTTGCTAGGCTCTGCTTGAAACTTGCCCTCCCACAGATCAAGTAGCATCACCAGCTACCTCCTTGTCCAGTTTCTTTCAAATCCAAATGCTTGCTAATTGTAGCGGAGAACTCTGTCAGCAGGGGAAATGAAATAAGCCCTCAGAACTCTTCTCTGGCCTGCTAAGAACTAGAAAACAATGGGATGGGTGCAATAGGCTTTCCCAAGAGAATTTAATTTCACCAATAGTACAGTGCCAATGTTTAGGCTCTCTCAGTGAGTACCTTTAAAGATCTGTATGAAGCCCATAGTAATGATAAGGGCCAAGGCTAAAAGTTTTCCTGCTGTAAATATATCCTGGATGCGAGTTGCCCATCGAACGCTGGAGCTGTTCACCCAAGTCAGGAGTACTAGAGAGCAGAAAACTGAATTCAGTGGAACAAAATTTTGTATATTTCAGAATATTCATTAACAAATGCTGAGAAACATAGACTGCTAGTTTCCTATCAGCAGATCAGATAGAAATCTAGCTCGGGTTTGGATGGGTCTGACGAGCAGGATTAACTCCACCCTAGAAAACTGCCTGTTTCAGAAGGAAGTTTGCCAGAGCTCTATCCCGGATGCCCCATCAATACTTAGGAAGCCCTAATTGTGGGGAGGGACTTATGTGAACTGAGGGCATGTCTACACTACAAAATTAAGTCAACCTGATTTACGTCGGCGTACAGCTGCCGCAGTAATTAAATTACTTGTGTGTGTCTACACTTTGCTCCTTGCGTTAGCAGTGTGCATCCTCATCAGGAGCACCAATTGAACTGTCAGTGTGGGGCACTGTGGGATGGCTTCTGAAAGCCAGCAACAGTCAATGTTAGCGATATGGTATCTATACTGACACTGCGTTGACATAACTGCATTGACATTGACTCTATGCTTCTCGTGATGGTGGAGTTATTAAAACAGTGTAGTGGGCAAGTTATGACAGCAGGAGTGAAATTTTAGTGTAGACACTTACATAGTTAGGTTGACGTAAGCTGACTTGCATTGACCTAACGCTGTAATGTAGACCAGGCCTGAGGGGAAGTAGTGAGTCTCTCCATCCCCTTTCATTCTGATTTTCTCCCCTCTGGGACCTTAGTAATTAATTAAGCAGTGGTGGCATTTGGCTTTTTACACACACATATATAAAGGACTTGTGAATTGCTAACCCATTTGTTGAGTTAGCAACAGTGGCTTAAATACAGTAAAAGGGTCTGAGTTACTCATACTGAGCCCCACCCCTTATTCATCTTTCAACCTGAACCTCGGACCTCAGTTTATACCTAATCCAGATGTGCACACCTCCGCTTTGGTCCATTTCTTTGTGGAATATACCACCCTATAGTACACGATGAAACTGAAAATAAGACTCAGCTGAGCCAGCATGATATATAGCACCTCCCCTCCCCACATTCAGCCTCCGACCACCAAGTGGAACTACCTTGGTTGCTGCAAAGGGGACTTCAGTTGACCGGTGGGGTGGGGTATGGATTTGTCCCTAAGAGAATATGAAACCTCTTTGACATAAACTTCATAGGAGCATAAAGAACATTAGGCAATACTCACATAAACACACCGTGGAGAGGACCCTGGAGGCATTATAAGGTGGGATGCAATTAGGGAACACCGGTTGTAGAACATAGTTTGAAAATGTCAATGCGATAACAGCCAGGCTGGTAGGGTACATGATAAGCACTGCACTCCATAGCAGCAAAAAACTGTATTCACAAGAAAAACAATTGGTGCTGCTGTTACACCAATAAGAATCATTTGACTGTACAACAATTTCATAATCTGATGACTATCTTTATAGGAGCCTCAGAATTAGGTAGCTATTTTTCTAAACCCCACCAAAACAGTCACTTCTCTGGTTTCCCCCCCCCCAACCTTTCTTTACTCTTATTTTCCCAGATCAATCTGTTTTTTCATATAAATTTGATGTGATGGAGCACACAGTTTAAATATGCACACAACAAGGAGTAGAGACATTCTGTCAGCATATTGAGTTAGCTTTGCATGTCACAATGAGAGTATCACCAATGGATTAAATGGTGCCCCTGGAAAGGAAAAAGATGGTTCTAGCATTATATTCTAGCACCACAACACACTCTTTGTTCTTTAATCTTAAAGTTGTCTTGATCATTGTCTAATGGCTAGAGCAGAAGTTCTGAGCTATGTTCCTGGCTGGGCCACGGACGCTGTGACGTGTGTCAAGTTTCTGCCTGCCCTTTACTTATAGGTGCTTCTGTTTTTGTTAGCCCAACCTGAGACACATAGGACCTGAATAAGAGCAACTGAGCACCCACAACTTCTACTGACTTCAATGGTAGCTGAAACGGTTTGCCCAAAAGGAGTGAATACTTTTGAAGATGTAGGCCTTTACATCCCTCAGTTGCTTACTCTGTGGAAGGGGATAAAAATACCTGCCTCAGAAAGATGTAGGAAGGCCTAGTTGATGTTTATAGAATGAGATGGCTGGCTGAGAGGGGTATATAAAGAAAATGTATTATTTATGGGTTGCTTGTCTCTGACCAAGATATTTTGATATCCACTGGGCTTCCTTCTTGCAGCAACAGAGCCTTCAGACCTCACTTCTGAACACTTCAGAGGCAACTCCTTTGGTCAGACTGAGCACCACAAACTTTCCACATGTTCAGTGGTTTTTACTTTAAGAGGGAAGCATTCATCTTAACTTAAAATACATTTTTTTTCTTATCAATTGGATGGGAACTATGTGGTAAGATATAATCAATACAAGATGAGATGCTACTGTTTCTTTTTTATAGATATATAGTAGTGGAATGCACAACACAGATGCAATTGATTCCCAGGCACCTTTTCTTGGCTACTTTCTAGTTCATACTAAGGCTGCCTAGTCCAGGGCTGTTCTCTTATAAGCTCTTCTTTCCCAGCATGCCTTTCTGTAGCTGGCCCTTTAAATCTGGCAGAGCAAAGCAGCTCCAGCCCTAACGGAGTCATTTTGCAACTCATTGTTCCTTGCTGCACCCTCCTTTCTTGTAGCTGGTAAGTGCTCTTCATTCCTGTTATGTTAGTTTTCCCCTTTTTTGTTCCAGAGGAGCATGGCATGTTCTCGAACTTTCTTTTTCTTATAAACTATTGTATCATTAACTTTGTAAATCAGTTGGCACATGGAAATAATTGGTTACATTTCCAAATGACAAAATGTACTTTAAAAACCCCACCGCATTTCTCTCTCTCTTTACTTTTTTTGAGTGGCTCTTTCCCTCCATTTCCTACAGTTTTCATCTCTTTAACGAAGCAGCTCAGCCAAGTTCTTTCACCCTGTTTATTATTATTTGTATTAACCAAGCGCCTAGGAGCGCCAGTCATGGACCAGGATACCATTGTGCTAGGCACTGTACAGACACTGAATTTTACATAATAATTGCTATCCTGTGGCTGTGTGAAAAAGCATAACACCGGGGGTTTATCTGTGCTGTTGGTAGCTGTCTTTGGGATGTGAATTTTACTTAGTTATAACACATTTTAAAGTAGAAGTTCTTTTGGATTCTCTCAAAAGGAATTTATTTGGATTATAATGTTAGAGCCTGAGGGTTAAATAATCAAAGATTAATAAGACTTAAAGATTGAAATAATCAGTTGTTGACAATGCTGATCTCTGACAATGCTGACTCACCTGATTGCTTTTCTGGTCAAATGAAAGTGCCCCTTTCCCCTCAAACCAGCATCTGCCTGTGTGTATGGAATTTTGATGGGTGTGGACTGGTGTGAGTGTGCTGTAGCACTGACACCTGTGTGTGCAAGGACTGGAGTGTTTGTGGGTAAAACTCATGAGTGTTTCCCATGAATATTCTAATATCTTCATGTACAGTGGTGAATGCAGCAAAGTCCACGTAGTGGTGTATACAGGTGAAAATACATATGCCCATTGGAAGCAAGAATTTGAAAATCAGGTCCTAAAACCAATATCTCGGTCAACATCGGCAGTCGTGTATATTGCAATACTAAACACATTAAAATTAGTGTTTTGTACTATGAAATTTACTGGGAATTTGAATAATTCAGTAGAAAGATCTGATACTCAATTTGTTTCACATGGAATGAAATACATGCAGGTTTGATAAAACCAATTAAGTTAAATGCAGATTCCTGCCAGAGGATTATGAAGCCGAACTGTCAAACAGGGAGCTCAAAACAGAGATCAAATAATGATGAAAGGATGATACAATTAACATTAGGCATATTTTAATCTTAATTTTGCTATTAGTCTCAGGTGTTTTAATTAAATCCTGGTCTTGAGTAAAAGCTATTAACACTTCAGCCCAAACTGGTATTTGTTAAAAGGAGTTCAATTTGTTCCTATTAAGCTTGGGGGAATTAATGCACAGATGGTTATGCAACATGATGAGTCGCCACGGTAATGTTTGGCTCTAAACTACAACACAGGTGGGAGAATGATTTGCAGAACAGAAAAAGAACTGTTTTGAGTAAACTAAGGCCTGGTCTATATTTCAAAATTAGGTCCACATAGCTAGCGTGCTCAGGGGTGTGAAACATTCACCCTCCTTGACTGTCTTTATTAAGCCGACCTAACCCCCCTACTATAGACGAGGTGGATCACCTACAGCAATGAAAAAACCCCTTCAGCCGCTGTAGGAAGCATCTGCGCGATGGCACTACAGTGGCATAGCTGCAGTGTTGTAGCTGTGCCACTGTAGCACCCATAGTGGAGACATGGCCTAAGGTTAACTTGGGTTGAAGTGAGACAGGACTTTTTCGGACACAATTGTGTTTAAATGTCTGTATTGGCAGTGGAATACATAACTGCCAAACTAAACAGCAAGGCAAGTGGTTAAAGCTGCTGCGTTTTATCTTATTAACAGTTCTAGTCGTGAAGATAGCATGCCAGGGGATTTTAACCCAAGTTGATAATACAAAAAAATCAGTTTTGAAAAAAGAAAGGGCAGTTATGCCATGTACTCAGTTAACTGCCCCAGGTGTTTGAATGGAAAGTCATTTTCCTGAGACTTGATTTGTGTGTCTGAAAATGTCAGGAAAGCAGAAGCTGAAGCATTATCTGATAAACTTTTGGGATTGCTCTGTAATTCACTATGGTGGAATCTGAGATGTTAAAATCATTCTCGCCTTACCAAAGCTGAGAGGGAATCAGACATTAAAGGGCTGGTCTACACTAAGGGGGAAAATCGATATAAGATACGCAACTTCAGCTACGTGAATAACGTAGCTGAAGTCGAAGTATCTTATATCGATCACTTACCCGTCCTCACGGTGCGGGATCGATGTCCGGGGCTCTCCATGTCGACTCCGCCACCGCTGTTCGCGGTGGTGGAGTTCCGGAATCGATAGGAGCGCGTTCGGGGATCGATATATCGCGTCTAGATGAGACGCGATATATCGATCCCTGAAAAATCGATCGCTACCCACCGATACGGCGGGTAGTGAAGACGTAGCCTTAGAAAAAGAGGTTTAGACAGTTTAAAATAAGAACTAGGGTCCATAGGCACTGACCTTTGTTTTTCCCAGTGGGTGCTCTGCCCTAAAACTCCCCCCCCCCCCCGCAACTCACCGCTTCCCCCAAGGCCTTGCTCTTGTGCAAAGGGACACTGCTACACTGTGGGTTTTGTGTGATTACTAAGAAAAAGGACAGCAGAGTTATAGGCATGATTTTAAAAATGCCTAAGGGATTTGGAAGCCCCGTTCTCATTAAAATTAATGGAAATTGAGTGCCCCACTCCCTTAGGACATAATTCCCATAAACATATTCGTAAAGTTCCCCGAAGTGCTGGATCTCTATCAGCTTGGCCTTAGAAATTCAACATTTTGGTTACTTTGTCCTTGATAATTTGCTGTAGCAAAGAATTACACCCTAGGCGCACAGTCCTGCACTCCTTTCTCATATTCCTACTGTACTCCTGGGACATGCAGGCACAGGGTCATCCCTGCCATAAAGAGTAGCACATAGGAGGCTGCTCCCATTTTCTTGTCTATACCCTTTCCTGCAGCTGCTTCTTCCCTCATCTCATGCAGATGCTCAGTCCCTTCACAAAGCCAATCTCTCTCCCTCTCTGCCCGCCCCCCAATATCACGCACCATATTCCCAGCACCATCCTACCAGTTTCTCCATCCCTATCCACCTACAATGCTGCTTACTCCTATATGGCCCTTCCCATACCAGCTGCCTTCTGCTTGTCTATTCCTCCCTGGCTTTTAAGTAACTCCCACTGCCCTCCACCACAGGCCTGACTAGGATTCCCTGTTGGCACCCCACTTTCCTACTGACCTGGTTTCCCTCTCAGATTAACCACTATCCCAGGGAGCAGACCTCTGTAGTGATAACTGAGGCCTCGTGAGCCTAACGGTGGGAAAGTGGATACAAGTTTATAAAGTGTTAAATAACTTATCACAATGAACGTTGATGGGAAAGGTGTAAAAGGGAGACAAAGACCAAATTAGGCTTTAGTGAAATAACTCAGTGATTGTTAAAATCATGCCTAGGAAAAGAAAGGAGAGTGGGACTAAAAATCAATGGACTAAAATCAGTGTGTTGGAAATTAGGCCCAATTGGTGGACAAAACAATCAGGGGATGGACTATTCCACCCACCACTCACTTCTGGGTCCTCAAAAAGAGACTTTGGGGGAAATTAGCAACCACAATGCTGGCTGCCTGAAAGATGGGAGACCACAAAAGGCTTCACCATTATGGCTGCTACTCCGACATCTCCTGGGATCCACAGTGACACTACTGGGCCTGATCCTGAGAGATGTCCTGACCAGACTTGGCCAAAGAAAAGGACCCAAATGACATCATCACCTCCACTGGCTTCCGCTAAATCCCAAATACCATCTGGGGTGTGAGATTCGTTACTCCCCTCATGTGGTCTTTTCCTTCCCCACTTCCCCAACTATCACTTAGCCAGAAAAGGTACCTGAAGACTCCTCAGCTAAAACAACCCTGTGTCATACTCTACTGACAGTCTTTGGTTCTCTCAGGAGCACAAATAAAGTCATTCTGGAGATAGAAAATTGGAGCATTATTTTTCATCAGGAGATAAGATTATACTTCTCTTGATATTGCCTGGCTAGTGTAGACCTAAAGAAGAAAGCTGCTGCCACTTTGATTAGGAACTAAATCAGGTTTTATTCTCCAGTTTTTGATTAGGGTTTTTCTCTTACTCTCTTTTTTTTTCTCTTACTAAAATTAATTGATATTGTGGGGGTGAATACCGACTTTCTGGGTTCCCTTATATGAAACATTCATATCATAGCAAGTGGCATTGTCTGTAGTGTCTTATGCTTTCCCCCTCATTTCAAGGAGCAGCCATGATTACAAAAACTGCTGGCAACATGTCCCTGGCAGCAACATTGCCACCTGCTTCCCATGGATAGCAATGTGGAAGCAAGTGGCCCTTGTGTGGACATTGTGTTCCTGTAACAAAATCCCTGAGCTCAGCCAGGTTGGCTGTGTGTTCGCTAGAAAAAAGATATGATAGTAACTTGAGTTGGCTAACTCCAGGTGAAATTTTAGTTGAAGACAAAACAGTTTGTAGTTTTCTTGAAAGTAAACCACAGTCTTTAAATTGCTTGACCTAGTATTTCATGTGAAAACTACAAACTGCTTTGTTTTCACTAGGATTTTGCCATGAGTTAGCTAACTCGAGTGAAGAATACTTTCCACCCCACCCTCACCCTCCCAGGCGAAAACAATGCCACATACATGGAGCCATCTTACTTTCTATTCTCGAATGGAAGAATTCAAAGTAAACTCTGCTGGTTAAAATTTACGTTCTCCATTCCTTATTTTGAATTATTCCCACAAGGGCATAATGAGCCACGTAGTTCTTAAGAGATTAGGTAGCCTGGCTGTTTTAACGTCTTCAGTCCTGAATTCTTTGGTGCTGTATTCAAAGTGTGTCACATAAGTGGCTAATAGGTGTTTGAGGGATTTTAATAAAGTGATGGTTCATCTCAGGAACCTAGGTTCTCAAAGAAATTTGTGTAGTGGCCTGAATCCTGTGGTCAGTATCTGAAAGTTACCTTGTAATTTTTTACATTTGCAGTAGCTGTCTGTAAACAGAAACAAACTAGTGGATGTGTGGGAAAACAGGACTGTAATCTGACAAGCATGAGCAAAGCTATAGTCCACAGGGAATGTTTCACAGTGCCTGCTTGTATTACAGGCCTGAGACTCACTGTCCTGAGCACAACAGTTAGCTAAGATGAGAGAATATTTTTGTTTAATACTAAAAAAAAGCCAATACCAGCCCCCATTCATTTTGTCATTTAAGTTTGCACAGAGTGTGTTTACTCTTCATATATAAAACAGTAACACATAAAACACCTATTTTGATTATAAAATCGCCAAGGAATCCAGAAGGTGTAGAAGCATCTAAAATAGAGATGTGAATAGAGGCCAAGAACAGCTTTTTTTAAACTTACGTTTAATATGCAGTATAAACTTATAGTTTATAGGCAATATAAACTTATAGTTTCTTACTCCTCCTCACTCCCTTTATCACTTTATTCCACTCGCAGTTGTTCAGGGACACGTGATGTGAAATGGTGTATCTTCCCTTCTACAAATTTTTCAGAATATCATGGTGAAGTGATCTGTACACTTCCAAGATATGAACCACAGTGGTGCAAGCTAAGGACCAAAATCCTGAAGTGCTTCTCTAGAAAATTTTAAATTTGGCCTGTAAGTGATTTACCATATCCTATTGTGGGAAGGTGAAATCACCGGGAAATCACATCACAGAAGTAGGAGTATGTTGTCTCTTACTCTGATAATTAGGGATGGGCTTGGACTATGAAATCTAGCTCCAGTTCAAATTTCCCTGTCTGAGGCTGCTCAGATTCAGGGTATTCATTCAGACTTATCTTCAGTGGTTATATCTACATGTATATCTATGAGAGAGAGAGAGAGAGAGAGTGAGTAAATACCAGATGGTATAGTTTGCAACACTGTACTTTCACATCATCAGTTTTATTCAGTTGGCTGAGGTTAGCCAGAGAGTTTCTTTCACCAAGCTGAACTAAAATAACCAAAAGGCAGACATAGGTACAGGATAGTATTCTTTGAAAACAGTCAGACTCACTTAATAACAGTTTCTTATAGACAAATAGACACTTTAATTGCAACTTCAGCACAAGGGAAAATTGACTTTTTACACTAAATATTTAATATAAAATGTTTTCAAAGCACCTCATAAATATCATAAAAGATGAAGGATGCAATACTTACCCAGCTAACCCACCAAAAATCTCGGTGACATAGGAATAATCCCCTCCTGATTTCGGGATAGCAACTCCTAGCTCAGCATAACATAAAGATCCAAGGACAGCAATCCCTCCTCCAAGCACCCAAACAACAAGAGCTAGTCCCACTGACCCGGAGTGTTCCAGAACTCCTTTTGGGGAAATAAAGATTCCAGAACCAATAATGTTACCTGGAATAAACAAAAGATTGGTGGGGTGTTAGAGGAAGAAGATAGATGTAAGTTCTCTCATTGCTCTTCTAAGGTGTGATTGCATTTATGTTTGCGTAAACCTTAAAGAAAATGTTGCAACTGAGCAAAACTCAAGTAAAATGGAGCGCATTAGGTCTGCTGAAGCAGTTTATGGGAAGCTGGTGAACATGTTTTTACTAAAGCACCGCAATGATACACATTTAAACAGTTTGTAAAAGCGTTCCCTCTCAACTGCACTGTCCCCAGCTATTAAAGGGTTCAGGAATTTAGTCACAAAGAAAAGTATTTCATCTCCTTCTAAGAGGAGTCTAAGTAATATAAAGTCCATTTACAATATGGATCAGAGTTTAAATCGGGCTGGGCAGACTATGGCCTGTGGGCCAGATCCTGCCTACGAGCTGTTTTAAGTCGGCCTGCAAGCTCCCCCGGTGAGCGGGGTCAGGAGCCGCACCATGCAGTTCGGCCCAACTCTGGCCTGGGTGCTGGGTCGGGGGTCAGACCACGCGGCTTGGCTCTACTCCGGCACTCTGGCCAGGGCGCTGGGTCGGGGGCCCGACGCAGCTCAGCCCTGCTCCAGCGCTCCAGCTGGGGCCCTGGGTAAAGGGCTGCACCACACCGCTTCCAGAAGCCCGGCATGGCCCCGCTCTGGCTCCAAAGTACTCCAATGGCCCCCTCCTGAGCTCCAATGGGAGCTGCAAGGGTGGTGCCTGCAGATGGGGCAGTGTGCAGAGCCGCCTGGCCACACCTCCGTGTAGGAGCCGAAGAAGGGTTATGCCACTGCTTCCGTAAGCGCTGCTCAGAGCCTGCACCCCTAAGCCTCTCCCCATGGCCCAACCCCCTGCCCCTGCCCTGATCCCCTCCCACTCTCCAAACCCCTCGATCCCAGCCTGGAGCACTCTCCTGCACCCCAACCCTCTCATTCCCAGCCCCACTCCAGAGCCCGCACCCCAGGCCAGAACCTGCACCCCTTCCCACACCCTTCCCCCAGCCCTGATCTCCCTCCCGCCCTCCGAACCCCTTGGTCCCAGCCCAAAGCACCCTCCTACACCCCAAACTCCTCATCCCCAGCCCCACCCCAGAGCCCACACCCCCAACTGGAGCCATCACCCCCTCCCACACCCAAACCCCAATTTTGTGAGCATTCATGCCCACCATACAATTTCTATTTCCCAACGTGACCGTTGGGCCAAAAAGTTTGTGCACCCATGATCTAAATAATACATGGTGTAGCTACAATGTGGTGACCAATCAGAGGCTGTCATCTGGGGCTCTGGCCGAAGGAACAAATGAATTTAAACCCATGTTATAGCTCGTACTTGAACAAAATCCTTTAAAAGGCTGAACTCCTTGAAGTCCATTAAAGTCTTGATATTTCTAACACAAGCTCAGTGTCCATGGATTTTTAAGAGATAAATAATATTGTGTGAACAATATATAGGACAACATGAACTTTGTAGTACTAATGATTGATACATGAGCTGAAGTAACGCTACCATTACAAAGTGAACACTCGATTGTTGCAGCATTTTTCTTTCATGTGGAACCTGTCTACTCTCACTGAACTCAATGGAAATTCTGCCATTGTCTTCCTCGGGTGCAGGAGCAAGCCCACAGACAGACAGCTAGACTTCTATGTTTTTTGCCGCCCCAAGCACAGCAGTCAGGTGGCCTTCGGTGGCATGCCTGTGGGTGGTCCACTGGTCACGCGGATTCAGCATCGTCTCTGCGGGTCATCTGCTGGTCCCGCGCCTTCGGGACCGGCAGATCACCCGCAGAAGGCGGCCTGACTGCCGCCCTCACAGCGACCGACAGGCGGCTTGCCGCCCCAGGCACGCGCTTGTTGCGCTGGTGCCTGGAGCCGCCCCTGCCCACAGAGATCAGTCTCGGGGGTTAGCCCTAACAGGAGAGACATCCCTGTTAGACTTGGGGTTTTCAGTGCAATATCCTTATCCTGGCAGGCTCAAGTACACATTTTTTTCCAACTTCAAAACTTCTATGAAGAGAATAGGGAAACTCCTGCAATAATATTCTATAAAGAGACTTTTCTCCTCTGTGTGCGCGCATACACACACAAAGTTGGCTAACTTTGAGCTACAGTTGAAGTGCATTTCCTATCAATGCAATCACTAAAAATCCTGGATATCACCAGTTAATCAACATTGACATCTGGACCAACACACTTCATATGCCTGTCCACCCACATGTCATCACATCAGATTCCCTCTTTCTCACCTTCTGCACAACAAACATCCTTTCACTTCTAACATATAACCACACCCAATGCACACTTCCCATTCTTCAAATCATGCTAGCATGCACAGCCTTAACTCTTATCTCAATTTTCTTTAGGTAGAATTAACACAGACTTTCTTTGCATTGGTCTTCACTGCAGAGGATGTGGGGGAGATAGCCACATCAGAGCTATTCTTTTTGGGTGACAAATTTGAAGTATTATCCTACACTGATGTGTCAATAGAAGAGGTTTTAGAACAAATTGCTTATATCAGGGGTAGGCAACCTATGGCACGGGTGCCGAAGGCGGCACACAAGCTGATTTTCAGTGGCACTCACACTGCCTGGGTCCTGGCCACTGTTCCAGGGGGGCTCTGCATTTTGTTTAATTTTAAATGAAGCTTCTTAAACATTTTAAAACCTTATTTACTTTACATACAACAATAGTTCAGTTATATATTATAGACTTATAGAAAGAGACCTTCTAAGAACGTTAAAATGTATTACTGGCAAGCGAAAGCTTAAATTAGAGTGAATGAATGAAGACTCAGCACACCACTTCTGAAAGGTTGCCGACCCCTGGCTTACATTAAACAGGAATAAGTCACCAGGACCAGAGGGCATTCAGCCAAGAATTCTGAAGGAACTCAAATCGGAAATTGCAGCACTGCTAACTGTAGTATGTAACCTATCTCTGAAACAAGCCCCTGGACCAGATGACTGGAAAGTAGCTAATGTGATGCTGATTTTGAAAAATGGTTCCAGAGGTGACACTGGCAATTACAGGACAGTGAGCCGAACTTCAGTACTGGGCAAATTGGTAGAAACTGTAGTAAGGAACAGAATGATCAGACACATAGATACATATGCTCTGCTGGGTAAGAGTTAACATGACTTTTGTAAAGGGAAGTCATGCCTTACCAATCTATAGAATTCTTTGAGAGTGTCACTGTGGATCGTTCTCTGAAAACTTCAGGTCAATGCGCATCAGCAGTCAAAAAGGCTAAAAGAATGTTAGGAACTATTAGGTATGGGATACAAAGTAAAAGAGAAAATATCATAACACTGCTATATGAATCCATGGTGTGCCCATGCCTTGAATACCGTGTCTAGTTCTCAGCACCCCATTTCCAAAAGGATACAGTGGAATTGGACACAGTTCAGAGAAGGGCAACAAAGAAGATTAAGTGTATGGAAAGATGTCCACATGAGGAAAGACTACAAAACTGTTCACCTTAGAAAAGAAACGACTAAGCAGGGATATAATAGAGGCCTACAAAATCATAAATGGCAAGGAAAAAGTGAAGAGAAAAGTGTTTTGCCCTTTCCCACAATATAAAAACCAGGGGTCACCCAATGAAATTAATAGACAGCAGGTTTAAGACAAACAAGAGGAAATACTTTTTCATACAATGCACAATTAACCTGTGGAACTCATTGCCATGGGATGTTGTGATTACCAAAAGTATAACTGGATTAAAGAAAGAACTGTATAAGTTCATGGAGGATAGGTCCATCAATGGCTATTAGCCAACATGGTCAGGGATACAACCCCATGCTAAGGGTGACCCTAGACCTCTGACTGCCAGAAGCCATGGGTGGATCACTCCAACTGCCCTGTTCTGAAGCTCTGATACTGGCAACTGTTAGAAACATGATACTGGTCTCACCCAGTATAGCAGTTCTTATGCGTGGAAGGAAGCAGCTCTCTAATAGGAGGTATGAGAAGGCTGCAAGGTACAGAACGGTCCATTTGGGGGGAACGGGACTGATGACTAGCTTGGTATTTCACAACACAAAGAGTCACTATTTCTCCATTGGATGGCCCTGGTGTTCAGAGGCGATGTGTGGGGGCAGCACTCGGGGTCACATGTCCCCACCAGAGGTGCTGCTTGGCTTGTATTGAGCATGCTCAGTAACATCTGCTGAAGCTGCTGCCCTCACTCTGCTGCGCCCCCCCCCCCCATCAGCAGGTACAGGTCATCTCTGCTGGTATTTGTTGCTGGAGGGGTGTCCCATAGTTGTGGACTATACCAGGTGTGCTGAAGCAGGACTTTCCGGCTGCAGCGTCTAGAAGATTCCTAGCTCCTCACGCATCAAACAGCCTAATCTCCCCCAGATGTCAGGCCACAGATAGATCTGCTAGCACACAGAGTTGCTATAGTGTGTTGTCATGGTAAATCCATGAAACAAAACAAAAAAAGTTCCACATCAACATAACAGACAAGATGCATCCTCAGAACAACATACTTTACATAAGGACAATGGAATGAAGGTGGTTTTTATAATTGTTTGGAGTTGGGTGGCTTGGGCATCAAAACAATGAATTTAGAAAGTGAGAGTATTTTACACCAGCCCTGCTAACGTGTTCACTCATGTAGGACAGAGCTGCTGTATTGCTACTTTGTGTTTAAAGAAGTAGAGCATTTCCAAGCCTGCAGCTCAATCAAGTCAAAACACTAGGCCTCAAAACCTTCATTTTGGTGTCACGTGGGTTCAGCTGAGATGACATTTTATATATGCCTGCAATTCACTCTGGTGTGTAAAATGTGGGTTGATGTGATATGGACTTTATTATTAGCTGTGTGGTACTGGATGGTGAAGGATCTCTCTTTCTCTCACACCCAACCACAAATAAAATAGGCCAAAAAAGGACAGTTCAGGGAAACAGTGCATGAGGGTGAAAAGGTGCAGCAGCTTAAAATAGTACTGCTGCCAACACCAAACGTTCAAAAACCATGAGCCAGGCCCCTGAAATCATGAGACTGGTTTAAATATAATGGGATTTAAAAAAAGAATATAAAATTAGTTTGAGTTCTTTTGATTTGCTTTCTGGTTTTTGAGCATTTAGTGTACACTTGGTTACATTTTCAAGCAACTTTTCACAACAAGGGGCAGAAACTTACTTTTTTCTTTAAAAGAAAGCTGAGATTCCTGAGTAATAACTTTGTCTCTAAGAACTGTGGCTTTTAGAAAAACACTAAATATTATGAGATTTTTGATAAAATCATGAGAGTTGGCAACCCTGTTAATGTAGGGTTATTAAATCTGCTGTGGAACCAGAATCTCAAATAAAAAAGCAGATTTTGCTAGTGTGTTGGTATAGGAACTCAGCGAATAACTTCTGCAGTTGGCTGTCTTCTATCTTGTAACAACACTCCTCTTCTTAAATATTTCCCCCGGATGACACCATTTTTTGTATTAAAAACTACTTGGTTGCTTTACATTGGTGATTAACTGAACCTACACATAAGTGGCACTATCCTCTGAGGATGCATTAGAGTGCTACAATATCAGGATGAGGTAATCTCATGGTATCACATTAAAAACTGGCAAAATCCAAGACAGGAGCAGACTCAGAATTTGATCCTATTTGTATTCAGGAAGGAACTGTGTGTGCATGTGCATGTGCATGTGTGCAAAGAAACAGATTAAAGATTGATTGCAGAGTGCTGTTTAAGATTTCCCTTTGGATTTACAACCTCGTACAAATTTCAATGGATTATAAAACTGAATTACATCTTTTAAAATCAAATGACCCCTCCCCCCAAAAAAGCAAACAAAGTGCTGCTGTATCTCAAAATGATTAGTTTAAACTGTTTATAGAGTTAAATATTTATCACACAAGAATATAGAAATATGCAAAATAGAATTTTCATCACCGTTTTGAAATGACTAAGTGCTGGACAGAATCTCACACAAAAGGAATTCCTATTGGACATAGACTAGAATGATTGAAAAATATGGTAGAAATCTGGTTAATATTATGTTTGTGGCAGAGCAGCCTTCTGGCTGACACTTGAGATCAGGACAGTGAAAATCTAATTAACATTCAAAATAACCTTCTCAAGGGAAGACAGTCACCCTGGGTGGAATGCTAAACTAGTCTGAGGGAACCTGATGAGTCAAACTGGAACAAGAACAGCTATTCAAACAAGTGATGTGCTGACAGGTCCAATGCATTCCTTCTGAGCGCTGCAGATTACATAAGAAAAAATTGGTACAATAAGACTGAATGCATAGAAATGGGTAATTTCAGGAAAATGCAAAAAATACAGTGGGTATTGTGCCAGAGAGAAGTGTATGACCAGGTGCAGAACTTGAGTAAACTCCATTATCCCTTGTTTTGACAGAAAAAAAAGGGTTGTGTGGCTGGTATGGCAAGGCAGGCTATTCACACCTATCTATCAAAGTAACCTGAGAGTATAACAGACACCCAAAGAAAGGAGGGGAAGCTTCATTGACACGGAGGTAGGTGACTGAGGCCACATCTACACTACAAACTTTGGTTGACACAAGTTATGTTGGCATAAAGCCGTCACAGTTAGTGTCTTGCTTGTGCATATGCATATTTGGCTCCTTGCATCAGCATTGTGTGTACTTACTGGGAGTGCTTGTGTCAATGCATGGTGTGGTGCACCATGGGTAGGTATCCCAGTGTACAACTTGCCACTGTTCAGTGCACTATCTTTTGGGAAGTCTTGGCAATGTATCATTGGGAAGAAATGTGTTGTGCAGGGGTGACTGTGAGCAAGGGGTCAACTTCCAAGTGTGCAACTCTCTCCATTCCATAATGTAATCTATATCCCATAATATTTGTAGATATTTTAAAAATCCCACGAACCTGGGTGACCCTCCTTGCTGTCTGCCATTTCTGACAGAAGCATATAGCCTGCACAGCTCTGCTGTATCGCCATAAGCATTGCATGCACAAGATGCATGATTCTCCAGTATTTGCAGAGGCGTAAGAAAAACCAAATCAGTGGGGAACATGACGATTTCTTGGAGGACAGATAGCTGTGAGATATAATGAGAACCAATTCATGAAAGCATTTAAGCTTATGCTTAAGTGCTATTCTTTATTTGGATGGGCTGACTGCAGAATCAGGGCTTCAAATGTAGTCATAGTCCCTTTCTGCAACCAGCTGCACAATGTAATTCTAGAAGGAATTCTGCATAAGAGAGAAGGTGCTGGGCTTTTTTCCCCCTATGTTATTAACAGCCCAAATATAGATGCACATTATAGTGCAAGTGCAGCATTAGAACTGATGTGTTTCTCATTACCTTTGCATTGGTTGGAAGTTTCCACTTAAAAACTAGAGGCTGTCTCAAATCAAAGTTGTTGTTTTTTCTAATTGACAACTCTGCAAATTTCACCTGAGATCTGAAAATCAATCTGTTTCTTCTGGCTTTTGCATCACCACTAGTAATAATGATGCTATCATTAAATCTCAGTTGACAATGTTGCTGATCCATGAGACTGATTAGAATCCAGCTTACTCTCATAGAGATGCATTGTCTCTGCATGGCTAACAGGATAAACCACTTATTTTTGTCAATAAAATTAGTATATGTGGCTGAAAGTCACATAAGGAGCAGATTTGTTGAGTAACTGATTTTTAGTCCTTTTTCAGACTATAACTTTATTTTAAGAGCAACTTCAGAATAATGGTAAAATTAAATATTATATATAGCCCTTCTTTATCTGAAATAGCACAGGATATTATAATCTTTGATTCAGAATTAACTGGCTACAATTTGTACCAGATTAATAGGTCTTGATGTAAGTGAGTCATACAAAACATTTATAGCGTTAATGGATTTGTTCTGGGTCTCCCTTACAGTGAAGCCACACAGTTCAAACAGGGAGAAAAATCTGTATAAAAGATGTATAAAGATCATGATGTATTGTTATACTTTGTACATACACGTCAACATTTAGTTTTTCTTTCTTTCTTTCTAGTTTATAACATCTTTTGCTCAAATGTTAAGGTGTGTTTTGGTTTACTTTGCCTATTCAGATTAGGATGATATTCTTGTTTGAGGCCCTTGTGTTCAAAACTGTATGAATCATCCAAATACTAAATAATATGTAAATGGGTCCCCTGACTCCAACAGTAACCTCCCCTCTCTGCTCAGCACTCCTCTCATAGCTCAAGGTTGCCGCTATTTTCAGAAGCAGAAGGGATGGGCTAACATCCATCAGCTGACTTGCACTTATATTCATGCTACTCAGCAAACTGATTATATGAGCTTCTAGCCCCTAGCTAATTGTCATCTTTTTATTGCACTAGTTAACTTGGAGATGCTAAAATGCAAATCCTGTCTAGTGCCACAAAATTAAAGAGAGAAAAATGAGAGGAGAGAAATAGTAAAATCTTAAAGATTCTATGCAAAGGAAGGTGTGAAAGTTAGGAACACTTCTTTTGGAATTGTGAATTAATTTATTGTGTTTGTACTGAATTCAAATCCTTCTGATGAAAGGCTTGAGTTCGCTTTATCATTGTGGCTTTCATGTTGACTAGGGGACAGTTAATTTACCACCCAGCTTTCCTTACTCACTAATCCAGCATAACAGGCAGCCCGGCTGTGCGACTGGAAGAAGTGGGAGATAAAGAAGAGGTGAGCATTACTATCAACAGTTGGGAAACAGCATGGTCAAACTATGACATAGCACACTGAAGAAAAAGGAAAGAGAGACAGATGGCAATGTGGTGTATGGGTAGGGCCAAGGAGCTGGCCCCTTGGTACTATGGCAATGAGCACAGTATAAATGCCTGAAACCCAGCTAGTCAGAAGACCTGGTTTCTATTCTAGACTCTGCCATCTGACCCTGGACAAGATACTGAACCTCTGTCTACCTCAGTTTTCCATCTCTAAAACAGGGACTATACTAACCTTTCCAAAGTGCTTGAGGTCATCTGGTAAAGGGCATTAAATAAGTACAAAGCATCAGTATTATTATTATTATTCGCCTTCCAAATTTGAAAGGTGGTGGGCAAGAGTAGTGTATAACAGCGTTTGCCTGATCCTTTCTATATGTTCAAAATCCTTCGTTACTCATGAGTCCCTCTTTTTACCTAGTAGTGTCCTGATTGCCAAAAAAGCTTTCTTTCACAATCAGGCTGCTGTTGTATTAATCAGAGATTCTGTGGACCAAGTCAGTGAATTGCGTTTTATCCATTTCCATGGAAATAGTATAGTTTTCATGTCTTTATGAAAAAGGTAATGCTCTCTGGGTCTAAATAACTGAGAAAGCAGGACAAGTGAATGAATGGACAGTGTTCTGTAGGTTCTTTAAATACTGTAATTTGTAAACTTTCTCAGTTAAATGATCAGATTTACATTTATTAGAATCCTTGGTGTCCTTCATGTATGGAAATGTCTTGAGGCAAAATCCTCCTTGAAGTCTCATGGTGGACCTCTCTATGTTCTGCTCTTGCTACATGTGAGGCTCCAATATGAGTTCAGTGCATATCGTAGAGACCTGTCATGAAGACCTGAGAAGATAATTTTGCCTTGCTGTACATGAAAGGTATTTAGAACCAGATATGCTGGATACATCAAATTTAGCCAAAGAAATATTAGATCTTGTAAATCTTCTGGTGAGAGGCAGTGGAATCTTTAGAGCTTAAACTAGAAATAAAATGCCTCCTTTAGTCTCTTTTGACTTTATGATTCCCTCTATTTCTCTGCCAATGTGCATGAGAATGTCAGTCTTTGAAAAGTCAACAAAAATGCACACCTCTCCCTGGCTGCTCAGATAAAGATGTCACTTTACCCTCTCCTCATCCCTAGATAGGGGAACTCCCTTCATTTCCTATTACTGTATTGACCCAGCAGCAAGACTTCTTTACCTCTCACGGCCCTGATGCTTCTCCTCTGACTGGGTCCCAGCAGCACCATGTCTCTGGGTTCCCCCTTTCCTACTTCTTGTTGCCACAGAACTGTCTCCCTGATATAGGGCCATACATGAAAGCAGTGCAGGTCTGTGCTCTTAGCCCCGAGGCTCTTCCATGGAGCTTCACTCACATACTCAGCCTTGAAAACTGTGGGATCGGTAGCGCTGCTCTCCTCATGACAGCTCCTGCTGGGACCAAAATCACGACTTGCAATTAATTTGTGCGAGTTTGGCAACATTGTCTTCTCCAGGTTGCTTGGAGGGGAATACCCCTACCCATCACTACTCACAGGCTAGGTTGCTGCCATCTCCCACCCCATCACTAACCTCTGCACCGCCCTCAGCCTCCTTCCTGCCCCGACATTCTCTGCAGCCCCTAAATCTGCCTCCTGCTCCCCCCCAGTGCCTGATCCCCCTCACTCTTCCCATTCACCGTTTAAAGTGTCTCTGCACAGTCCCTGTGTCCGGTCTACCCCACCGAACCATAGGACAGCAGCCATTTGTCTGGGGGCCTGGCTTCAATATAATTGAAAACAGTGGGAGACAGCAGCTAACTTTATTAAGGGCAGCCTCACTTCCACATTCAGATAGACTAATGGCAGCCATCTTGCTGACTTTAGCCCTAGTGACAGTAATAGCAGATGGTGGCCATTTTGAATAAAGGAGAATTCGTGAGTTGGTGACTTTCATCATGTTTTAATGAGACAGGTTAAAAAAAAACACACGAATTGCTAGAGTTATGATACAGTCATGAGAGTTGACAATACTGAGATTTGGTAATTGGGCAGAGCCTTTACTTACACATCACTAGTTCAAAACCAGCCTTGGTCAGCAGGGAGTGTAAATAGCTTAAAATCTGCCTGTTCTGTGAACTCCACTACAGATGTGGCCCTTCCATAGCAAGAGGTACATTGGCAGGGCAGTATGGGGAGGTTTGTATTGCCATTCTCATTAATGTACCTATATTATGGATAATTTGCTTCTGTTCTACCAATTTGTGTGCACTAAATTCACTTTTTGCTTTCATTTTCTGTACGATATTCTCTCCTGTGAACATATGAGTTCCATCTTTTTTCTTGCAATGTCTTGCTGCTGATCAGAGGCCTGCTGAGAGAGCTTTCTGTTCTTTCATTGCCATGGCTGGAGTTCTGTTCTAAGGAGCTGTCACTCTGATCCTGGCAGAAGACATCACTTGACTTTGAAGTGTGTTGAGGCATTGATCACAGTTTGCAAAGAAACTGCAGAAGCAAGGATGCAGAATGATGTGTGGTACATACACATTTGCCTGAAAACCTTTTCATGACTATCCAGGCTCAATTTACTAGGAAAGATGGTTTTTGAGTAGGATAATGAAGGAGGCTGTATGATCAATTCCAACAAATCAGTGATTGGTGGCCACAGAAAACCAGACCTGAAGTAAAAGGATCCAATCTTACACTTCCTGTGCAGCCAAATTACCATGGATGGAGCCCAGTAGATAGTGACGTATTTCCACAAGATGGATATTTGGACAGGATTGCTGTTACACATTTTGTGATAATGTATATCCTACACAAACCTGTGATTTCAGATACTCAGTGAACACAGTCATTCATCTGCAAAGAGCAGAGGACAGATAAAGGCCAACCTAAATTGTTCCAGTAGCAGCAATGGAAAAAACTAGGCAGGTGAAGGGCATCAAAAGAAGAGCGTGAACCAGTCAAATAAATTAGATTTAGTCTCCACCTACTGGCACAAGAGTGTAACCCAACAGTGCAGATTTAGTACAGAAGAATCTCAGAGTCATGAGCTGACCGGTCAACCTAGGGTGACCAGACACCCCGATTTTATAGGGAAAATCCTGATATTTGGGGCTTTGTCTTATATAGAATCATAGAAGATTAGGGTTGGAGACCTCAGGAGGTCATCTAGTCCAACCCCCTGCTCAAAGCAGGACCAACCCCAACTAAATCATCCCAGCCAGGCCTATGTCAAGCTGGGGCTTAAAAACCTCTAAGGATGGAGATTCCACCACCTCCCTAAGTAACCCATTCCAGTGCTTCACCACCCTCCTAGTGAAATAGTTTTTCCTAATATCCAACCTAGACCTCCCCCACTGCAACTTAAGACCCAATGCTTTTTGTTCTGTCATCTGCCACCACCATTGAGCCAGACGATCTAGCCAGGTTTTCATCCACCCTATAGTCCATTCATCCAATCCATACTTTTTTAACTTGCTGGCAAGAATACTGTGGGAGACCGTATCAGAAGCTTTGCTAAAGTCAAGGTATATCATGTCCACTGCTTTCCCCATATCGACAGAGCCAGTAATCTCACCATAGCAGGCAATCAGGTTGGTCAGGAGACTTGGGTTCAATTCCATCTTCTATCACAGACATCATGTGTGACTTTGTGCAAGTCAGTCATCACTACAAAAAAGGTATGTTCTTAACTCAAATTAGGTAACTCAAGAGTACATTTTTTTGTAGTGAAGACAAGCCCCTAACGTGCAAGATGGGAATGATAGCACTTCCTTACCTCACAAGTGCCCATCTTTAAAAAGAGGAAGAAGGAGAATCCGGGGAACTATAGACCGGTCAGCCTCACCTCAGTCCCTGGAAAAATCATGGAGCAGGTCCTCAAGGAATCCATTTTGAAGCACTTGGAGGAGAGGAAAGTGATCAGGAACAGTCAACATGGATTCACCAAAGTCTATACTTTCATTTTTCTTGTCTTATCCACAATAACTATATTATTTGAAAGGGGTTGGATTAAAAAAAAACCTAGTAGCCATACGTGCTTGATGTTAATGAAAAGACTTGTTGTTCTAACTTAGAGAAATTGACCCATAAATTGTTCAAGAGCAGTTCAGTCGTGCGAAAATATGACCCCTGTAGCAATGCCAAAATCGGTGAGCCCTTGGGTGATCTACTCAGAATTTCTAGTCACCCAAATTCATTCAACCTCTGGTGTCTTCTAGCTCCTGCCCACAATGATTCCAAGATGTGTAACTGTACTGGAGAGGAGAAAACATGTCACTTTTTTTTTTTTTTTGCTATTTCCTCCCTTTTTCATTGTTCTTGGATATGGGAACCACTCCCTTTCATATTCATTACTGCTAACTTCAATCACTCAGAAATCATGAGTCAGCCCTTCCCCCCGCCATGAGATTTTTAAAATAATACATTTCAGGTTTTTTTTACTTGCCTTTTGGTTTTTGAGTCTTTAGGGTTCATATTTTCAAGATTTTCTCTGAAACCATGAAACATACTTTTCTTTTTTTAAATAAAAGCTGAGATGCTTATCTATAATATTGACTCCAGGAACAGAGACTTTAAGAAAAATATCATATTGCAAGACTCAAGATAAAATTGTGAGAGTTGGCAGCATTGCTACTGTTGCCAGTGATTGACTGAGATGTGCATCAAATGATGAGAGAGAGAAAATAGCCTATAGTGCAGGAAATTGTCAGTTTTATTCTTGTTTTTTAAACAATTGCTTTATGAGCCTGTAGTGAGGTGGTGTGGCTCCCCTCCGCCCCGGAGCGGGACGAGCCCATCCAGAGACCAGAGTGGGCGGAGCTAGGGAGCTCAGAGCCCGCCCCTCAGAGGGTCAGGCGGCAACACGGAAGTATAAAGGCTCGCCCTCAGAGCTCACTAGGGACCCAGTCACCGGGCAGGCCAGACATCTCCTGCCTAGCCCACGACTGGGAAACCCCCATGGCCCAAGGTACACGCCAGGACTGGCCTGACTTGCCCTGCGCTCGCTTCCCGGAGGAGTTGCCGGACCTGCCCTGCAACCGCTACCCAGAGGAGTTGCTGGGCCTGCCACTTGCCCACTACCCCGAGGAACCCATGGTGCTGGACCCCCAGAGGACATCACCCTGATCCAGGTACTACCCGAGGGGGAGTCTGGAAGTAGCCCGGGGGCAGCTGACCCTAGTCTGGCTGCAGCACTGCCAGAGCTGACGTCAGTGTGTTGTGGCCAGGATCCCCACTGTGGCACTGACTCAGCAGCGAGTCGTCTTCTGCTGCGAGGACCCAGGGCTGGGACGCAGTGGAGCGCAAGGGCCTGCGTCCCCCCTGCCACCCAACTCGTGGGTGGCAGACTCCCCCTCACCCAGGCCTTGGAGGCTTGGGCCTACTGTTGTTGCTCAGCTCTGCCTGAGGGCCTGAGCTCCTGACTCGCTGTTGCCCCGCCCTGACCCAGGGCCTGGGCTTACGGTGTTTATTCCAGTTACCGCAAGGGTCCCCAGGAAAGACTCCCGCGGCCGGACTAATTCCCCAAACCTCAACCTCAGCAGTGTGCAGTGAGCCGGTGTGGCTCCCCTCTGCCCCAGAGAGGGTCAAGCCCCGGCCAGCACCTCTACAGAGCCAAATACAGACCTGGAGTAAATGGTGGAGCCTAAGTGAGATGACACTAGGGCTGTTACTATTTAAAATAGTCATTATGAAAGTAGAGAGAGAGAGAATGGACAGGCAGTATTGAGAGGAACACAACACTTTAGGAACGGGTTAGTACTTTGGAATAACTCTGTTATGAATATAAACACTCCAAATACATTAAGAAAACCATTTTAGGAACCCGTTGCTCAGAATAGGGAGGCTCTACAGAAGTGTTCTGGAAGGAAAACACAGGAGGACAGCATGTATGCTATTATTTATGTTGCAGAAGCCTCTAGGATTGGGATCAGCACTGGTCCTGCCGCAAAGAGAACACAAAATGAAATCAGTTGGTACAGTATATAGGACAAAAGTAAGTTTGCTTTTTGCCTGCTGTTTTTCCTGGAGGCCAAGAACGAAACTCTTAAAGAAACATTCTATGACTGATTTCCCCTTAAACTGCAAAGTATACACACAGATATGTAGCAAGACATAGAGCTGGACTAAGAATAGGTTCCATGATAGAAAATGGACAGTACTGGTAAGAGGAGCTGTAATCAAAGGTCAGAGAGTTTTCTATAGAGATCTGAGTTCAGACCTGTGTCATTAGTAAACCATATAAATAATTTTAAATGGACAGACCAACTGTAAACCAATTAAATTTGCTGATGAGACAGAACTCTGAGAGGGTTGATGAAAACAAAGCAACTATTACATAAACTGCAGATCTGCCTTGCAACAGGCAGTGAGCTATGTGTTTCACAGTTCAGTGGTCAAGGGACCAACTGAGAAGGGACAATTACCTGTTCCTTACAAAAGATCTAATATAGTCTTGCTTGATGGATATCATTAATGGACCAAGTAGGGAATGCCCCAAAACTAAGGATAAATTGGTGTGTTCACATTTTGAATGTTCTACTTTAAGTTATGCAGTATCTGTCTAAATAGATGGAATTTGTTAATTTACACATTTGTTACTGACATTTGTTCATTTGTGGACTGTGAAACCTTATTTTTATTATTATTTATTTGTATTACAGTAGCATATAGAGACCCCAACCAAGATCAGGGCCCCAACATGCTAGACACACACCTGAAGCCGTAGCACTAGCCCTAGCATACACCTAGGTCTTCCCCTGAAGAGTTTGCCTACCTTTTCTATTGAGAATGTAACGTGGGAGGGGAAACATGAAAAGAGAGGTGGACTGACTTGCCCAAAGCACACAGCAAGTTGGTGGCAGAGCCAGAAATAGAATGCAGATCTCCTGAATCCCAGTGAAGTGCCCAATCCATTGGACTACCCTGCTTCTCTAGTGTGATCTTAGATTTCATTAGTAGAAGGAAAAGTCTCTTTAACTGGAGTTCTGTTAATACAGAACAAAATAGGGAATAACCTCAAGCAGCTGATCTAAACCATTTTGCCATCTGCTGTCTACTTTATATTTCAAATTATGTAAAATATGTTTTATTTTAAGTCAGTGGCCAAGCTGAGAAGTTTCAGCCCAATTAAACTGTTTACAGACATGTTGTAAAAATAATGTCTGTGTACAGACATTTCTGTAAAAATAAAATAAAAAATGCCTAAGATGAAATAGACTGGGTCAGTGGTAGTATTGACACAAATCAACACAGATGTATAAAAGAAAAGGTCTGCTATGCTCAGCATCCCCCCATTTGGTTAATTATGTCAGTTGCTTCTTGGTCTTTGGGAGCCAACAGCTCATAAGTGGGAAAATCTGTGACCATATTGCCATCATCTATTAGTGAATCCAAGACATGATGCCTCCACAAAACCAGCCAAGTAGCAACTAAGCATAGCTTATAATGTTGGTTCTATTCACAATTTCATCAGAGGATAGGATAGTTGAATATGTTGGCAGCACCAAAACCTGTTGTCTTATTTAAACTTTTATGTGATTTACTTGGTGCTAAGTTTCAAATGTACTAAGATTGTCTCCATGCCTTCTTTTTTAAGAGAACACACAGATGCAGCATCAGAATGTACATTTCCAAATATATATGCACTTGACTCAGAGTGAGTGCTGAGCTGTGTTCATTTAAGAGCTGATCCTGTACTCAGTTCTGACAGAGTTCACTGGGAATTGAGGGTGCTCATAACCATGAACACTTGCAGGTGAGGGGCTTTACTTTTTGGCTGGTTCATGTATGGGCCATGTCCTGGACTCAGTACTTCAAGAAGCTATAACATAGACTGACTGGTCTCTTCTTTAACTATGAACAGCAAAGCTAAAGGGCCATAATTTAGCAAAAAAACTTAATTACAGGACTTAAGTTCTTCGCTGAATAGGGATTCCCTTAGCAAACTTTTAAAGATAAGGATGAGCTTCAGTGCTTTGTTGAGTAGGGGACACACTGAACAATCCTACATATCTCATGTAATAGTTTAGAACAGAGATATTGAGACCGAGACTCGTGAGCCACAAGTGGCTCTTTAATGTGTCTTCTGTTGCTCTTTGCAGCACATGGTATTAAAACAAGTGGAGAACCAGTTTGATCAGGGTGGACCGAATTGACCCTGTCAACACTGGTTCTCCACTTGTGAGGTAACTCTCTTCCCTTCTTGTGTCAGTATATAATGGCTGCATCTGTAATTTTCACTCCATGCATCTGAAGAAGTGGGTTTTTTACCCATGAAAACTTATGCCCAAATAAATCTGTTAGTCTTTAAGGTGCCACCGGACGTCTTGTTGTTTTTGTGGCTACAGACTAACACGGCTACCCCCTGATACTTCAAATTTAAGTTCCTTTGCCTTCAAATAGGGTACCTAAAACACAGCATGAAGAATTGACTGGCAGAAATAAATCTATACAAAATAAAGGTAGGAAAAAAAAATCAACCAGTTATTTTCATATGACTCAAAACTATAAGTATTGCACGGGTGGAAAATGAAGTATGGCTCTCCTATTAACTAGATTATACAAAAATTATGATACAAAATGGTTTAAAGGTAATAGAATGATACTTTAATGTCCATTGGAGATTGGTATTTAAAGAATGAAATGATCTTGGAATCTGATTTCAGTTCAAATATTTATGTTAAACGTAGCAAGTAACAACACGACCAGTCATTATGAACTGTAATTCCAGCATTCCAACTGGATTTTACTAGGTTAAGCATTTATAATCTGATTAGGCTATGCCCAACTTTAAAGATTTTTAAAATTAGGCTACTTGAAATACTGACCTGTTCATTCTTTAATGCTTTACAGGTTTATGAAGAAGATATTTGGTTTTGAGTACAAATATAAAAATCAGTTGAGGATTTCAGAAACCTGTTTTTTTTTTTGCTAATGGTGGATGGTGATCAAAACAAATTAAATCAAAAGTTTGGAAAAGAAGATAACGAATTCAGTCAGACCTATAATAATATTGCACGATGCAGCAATACAAGACCATTTTAAATTACTTGTTTAGATATTTTAATCAGATTATTACCTTGTTTATGCCAAGTATTGTATTTTAGTTTTTAGAAATCTTTCATAAATGCGGACATTTGCAGAAGCTAATGATTTATAGTAAGGTATTTATCACACCATCCCTTTGTCAATGCAACAAACAGATGATTTTAAAAAGAATATAAATTAAACCTCAGTTTTCCTGGTAAATCATTTTGCTTAATAAAAAGAACCTTTTGGAAATGTCAAAATAACTAATAGCACAAAGTTAAAGTGATCAAAGTTAAAGACAAATCCTGTTTGAGAGTTTTTCAGCAAGGAGAGATGCTTAGGTTCAAAGTTACACAAATGTAAAATAGCTGGCACAATGCTGCTCTCATTGAAATTAATGGCAAAGCTCCCATTGACCTCAGTGGGGAGGATACAAGACTATGCCTATTTCCTTCAACAATGTCCATTATTCTTTCTAACAGACTGGTAGGTCATGCCTACGAAACATGTACATGTTAATTTAGAAAATAATAAATTTCAGAAACAGGAAAATGCCATCCAGGCCCACATCCTTTCCTTTTGAAAGTATCTTAACATTTGGGAAGGTGGTATAAGATTATTTTTTAACCTATAACAATAAAAGGTGACAAAATAAGATTGGTGGGCGTTAACTATAAAACAGTTTAATACAAACCTTGTGTACGAGCCAAATTGTCTGTCTTCACTTCAGTCCTAAAAACTAACACCAGATACTGCCGCTCTCTTCTCCCCACACCTACAACCTCTTCACCCACCACTTCCCGTCCCTCTGTGCTGTCTCCCTCCTACTGGATGAATCTGCAAAAATTACATTCCTCTTCCCAGCTTCTCTGCCTGGCCCCAGTGCCTCCACCTCTGCTATTCTCTGTCCCTGTTTAGCTATGGGACAGTCATGAAGCATACTGCTGCCAGCACAGGTGATAGGGGAGGAAGAAGCTCTCATCTGCAGGGGGAGCTATGAAGACGGTTCCAAAGGTCTCGCTCTCAGCAGGGTCCCCTCATCCCCACCACACTGCAGCCCACACTGGGAGCAGGAGCAGTGAGTGAAAAGGGGAATGAGGGGCAGAGTTATTGAGTGAAGGTGAAGGCCTGTGAGTGGAAAGGGGGAAAACACAAGTGTGAAGGAAGGCAGGGCTCGGGTGGCGGGAGGGCCAGGGAAAACAGTGACTGAGGGAAAGTGTGTCTGCGGAAATGCGGCTTACTTAGTGTGAAGGAAGGTGGGGCCATGAAAATACAGTGAGTGTGAGGGAAGTTGGGGCTGGATCTAAATAACTTAGATTGTAAACTCTGGGACAGGTATTGTCTCTCTATTATGTGTTTGCATGGTGCCTGGCACTATTGCAATATTACTTTTACATCTAATAGCCAATGAGTGTGAGACCGGGAGCAAGGGAATGAGTAAAGTGGTGGAACCAGTCAGTGTGAGTTATGAAAAAATGCAGAGAGAGAGAGAGAGAGAGAGAATTTAAAGGGAAAATTAATGGAAAAATTTGCAATTAATTTGAAATTTATAGAGAACTTAATGTGAGGGAAAACATGGACAATAAAAAGGCTGAAGAACAGACACAGCAAACCTTGGGGGAAAAAAATGGAGAATAGGAAGAGGAAAAGGGAAAGAGGGAAGAAAACAGCATGGAGAGTTGGTAAAATATTAAGTTTACTTTCTATAAGGTCTGCTTCATTCTCTAGGATTTAATGTCTTACACTGTTTACAGTAAAACTGTTATGGGCTGGGTAAACCTTATTGTTACTGGTCAAGCGTAACTGCTGACTTACATTCAGGATAAATATAAAGAAGCCATTGAAACAAGTGGCTGAAATACCAGTAGCACCCGAAACACAGGTGTGAAAAATCCTGGGTTTCTCTTCAGATCATATAAATCTTTGAGTAGAAGATGAACCATATGACCCAAGGGGTTTCAAGTACAGGGGAGCTGTATTTCCTTCAGTTTGGATTGATGGAACTGTTTTGAGGAACACAGCACAAGGGGAGAGAGAGACAGAAGCAGCCAGAAAGCCAAGCAGACAGTAATAAAAATGATGGTAATGTGGCCCTTAGAGAAAGCTGAGAGAGCTTTTTGGGCACAGAGTGTTAGCTGGGAACAGTGAGCAAAGGAATTGTCTTCTGCTATTTGATTCCTATTGTGTTCAGGAAACAGGACATCATTTATCTTTGTTAAAGAAACAAGACTCATAGACTAACATCAGAAGGGACCATCATGATCATCTAGTCTGACGTCCTACACATTGCAGGCCACAGAACCTTACCCACCCACTCCTGTAAAAGACCCTAACATCTAGCTGAGTTACTGAAGTCCTCAAATCATTATTTAAAGACTTCAAGTTACAAGGAATCTGCCATTTACACTAGTTTAAGTCTAAATACCTGACTCTCATCAATTTCTCCTCCTAAGTGGAACAACCCACAATACCCCAAATTTTTATCTAGTAACTTGGGTTGTCATAGGTCTCACCCCCACTTGGAGCTGTTGGGGTCCAATGTGGGGACCTGCCTTGGTTTCCCTCTAAACTAAAATCCTAGTTTAGATCTGGTAAAACTGCCACCACCCAATCAGGTACGTGGATTGGGACACAATCCTTCCCCAAAATCCTAGGGGATCCCAAGAGCCCCAAATCCATGGAGTTCTTACACCCAGGAGAAATGAACCATTCCCCCCTGCTTCCTCCCCCCTCCCTTTTCCTAGGAGAGATACCTGGATTTAACTACAGAGGGATACCTCCCCCTCCCCTTTCCCTGAGAATCCACCCACGGAAAGGTCAACCAAGTCCTTAATAGAAAAGAATTTATTAAGAATAAAAAAAAGAAAGTCACTGTCTCTGTAACCAAGATGGAACAATACAGGGTCTAAACTTATTAGTCTCTGGAGAGAATTCCCCCTCCCCCTTTCTTTCTCAGTGAAAGCAAAGTAACAGCAAACAGGAATAAAGAATTTCCTTTAACAAACACACAATTGCAAATATAGAAAGCAACTCAAAAGACTAATCCACCTTTCTAATTAATACTCACTATTAAATAGTAGGAACTACTCCAGGAGAACTTGGAGACATGACTGGCCTCTTTTAGATCCAAAGAAAGCTCTGAGCAAACAAAGAACACAGACAAAGGCTTCCCTCCACAGAGATTTGAAATTATCCTGTTCCTTGATTGGTTCTCTGGTCAGGTGTTTCTCAGGTTACTGAGCTTGTTAACCCTTTCCAGGGAAAAGAGACCTTAACCCTGATCTGTTTATTTATGACATGGGACAAAAGGGATAACACAAACAATGGCCCTTGTTGAAATATAACTTTGGGTTATGCACTAGAAGGATTTGACCATTCAGACCTGAAGTGAACTACCACTCTCATTTTCATTCTGAAATGTTGACTGGTTTGGCAATCTGGCTAGTAATTACAGGGTATAAAGGGGGACTACTCTCCCCTAGCACCCTTCAGAGGTGCCTGCCACTCAAAGTGGGCAGGGAGGAGGTGGGGCAACCTGATTGGGTACAGAGAAAAGGGAATGTTCTGAAACACCCTCTGTGCACCTTGGAACACTGAGAGAGATTATCCAGTTCTGCACCATCCCCAGTGCAGGTTTGTAAGTATCAGGCATACTTGAGACCGCTATATTTTTTTTCTTTGCTCCTGCAAATAATTGTCTACAAAGCTAGTACAAAATCAGAGGTTTTGAAGACCCTTCAAGTCTTTTGAAATCCTCTTCTTGCTTAATGTCCCATAACCACCTCTACTGAAGTTAAATGAGAAGACTAACAATCTTCCATCACCCAGCACATGTCATCTTTTCTTCATTCTATTAAGTTAGCTACTTGGCATCAAATATAAGAAACTATAAACTAATAACTTTCACTTTTTTACAAATCTATGGAAACTACATTAAAATAATGTTAATTATGACACCAATAGACAGAAGATGAAGCATTAAAAGTTAAAGCAACAGCCTACCTTAAGGGGTCACAGAAGTGTGAGCAGAAGGTCAGCCTTAACTTTGTCTTTTTATGGGTCTTATTCGGTTGGTGTTTGTTGTCAAATTTTTGTTTCTAATATTCTTAAGTGAGTTAAAGGAATCTTCCATAAAAGGTTACTTTTATGTATCCATTCCCTGAGACACTAGAAAGCTTTCTGTTTCCTCTTTATCTTTATTTGATATTTTAATGCATACAACAAAATGCAGTAAATAGATTAATTGTGAGGCAACAATTTGATAGAACTAATAACAAACTAATACTTTTCACATGTGAAGACCCTTATTTATGGCAATTTTGGTATTGGTGTCTCTCAGATAATTGTCAGTTGATTAAACCCATAGAATGGTGACCAATTGAAATTGTGAAAATTCATGGCCAGAATTTCTGGAACAGCTTGATGCCTATTTAAGCAACACAGAGGCCAACTGCAAAAGAATTCAGCACATTGGGTCCTGAGCTCCTTTGAAAATGTGGCCCTAAAGTGTTACAATTAAACTGCTGCGGGATGAGCATGTCTGAAAGTCTGGCTCTTAACTTAGGTGCCTAAACGGGAGCTAAGCTCTTTGCCTAAATTTGACCCCAAATGTGGTTGCTGAGCGCTGGAGTATTCGACTCTGAGCTCTTTTGAAAATCTGGTTCTGTGTTGTTGTTTAATATGACTGGGGCCATTTGCAGAATTCTGCTTGTTTAAATCTGAGTTCAGAAATGGATAAATGTATGTTTAACACAATTTTCTGGCTAAAGCTGTGTTTTGGTAGGTGTGTTGTCACATACTGTGGGGTTCCTGTTTTATCAAATACAGGGTAGTAGTTTGGAATTCTTTTCTACTAACAGTGGAAAAACCCTTCTTAAAGAAGTATGGCATCTGCAAACACTGAGGACTACTCGTGGCCAGATGCAGTCTGGCCCAAATGCTCCTTCCCCTGCTGAAATGCTTGGTAACTTAATAACAAGAAATAATATGATTGGTTAAACTGTCTGGGCCTCTGAAAGTAGTTGTCCTATTGCCTTCCCTTTGACTAAGTAATTAGTGATAATTGCTGATAACTTTTCTTTTACAGAAGGAGGCTAGATTTAAGCTTTCCTGGTGAAGTCTGTCTTATGTTGTTACTTGCAGATTTATTTCATGTGGATCATGCTACCATGGATCAGTTTGTATAATTATAGAAGGGAGGAGGATAGATGTGGAGTGAAACTGAATGTGTTCAAGAAGCACAGAAGTCTAGCATCAACACTGTAACAACTCCACCTGCAAAGCTGAGACCTTTGAGTGTAATCAATATAGTTTTTGGAGCCAAATGCTAAAGGCCCTGTTTTTGAAAAACATAATTTAAAGTTGTTTCTAACTACCTGCTTTGCACCTGCAAGTGTCATTTCAGGATGCACCCATCTGAATATTTGGGTGGGCAAAACATGGATGTGAAAAATGAATGTACAAAAATGTGCATGTTCAACATTGCAGACACAATTTTAGAATCTGCAATCAGGCACTTTCAAGAATTTGTCATTAATGAATTGGTGCACATTAGCACCCTTGTACATTTACTGCACAGGAGACCAAACATGTAGATGACTAGTGTAGAGGACAGTCCTGCACTAGTGAGATGAATGGCTTGGATGACCCACGAAGTCCTATCATCTATGATTCTGTGCAATAGTAAGGGAGAAGAGCACATTGCTAGGGCATAGTTCTATTCAGTTCAGTTTTACTAAGTTGATGGCACTACAAGGTGTTTGTTAAAGAAGCAGTTTAAGGCTTTATGTTTTGTTTTAAATTCGGAGTTCCTTTTATTTAGCAAATCTCTTTGTCAGCTGCTCTCACAATTTGCTCCTGTCACAGTTTTACAGTCCACTGCTGTATTTCCTGCTCCTGTGTTCTGACTCATGTACTTGGTCTGACTTCTCTGTTTCCTGTACTTCTGACTTCATCTTCCCTTCCCCTTGCCAATGTTGGTTATGTGGGTTGCATTTCATTATCAAAAAGAACAAGTTTATGGACATTGTACGCTACAGTGAGTGGTGCCATATGAATACCTAAGATAGACATATTGGGATCATCTTTTTGTTCTGTTTCATAATATGCTTTCCTTTATATTTTCCCAAAGGAATATAGCTAAATAACCCTATATCTATAGCATGCCATTAAACTGAGAGTTGTGTGTACAGTGCTAAAGCTGTGTACCCATGTGATGCCCTCTGCCATCTTTCTTTACTGGGGGAAATCCTGCCGCCTTCTCTTCCCCATACTCTGGGTTGTTCAGGTAGGAGTAGGATTTGGAGGTAGGAATCCTGATAGGATAATGCTGCATAGGTGAAGAGTAGACTTGTGAGAGCCTGTTCGAAGGGCTCGCAACTCATGGATAATATAGAGCTGTGCTCTGTGGTATCATCTCCTGCACTGCCACAGATGGAGGTTTTGGGGGCTCACTGGGTGGATCAGGGTCTCTGTGACTTCTCTGACTGTTCCCTCATGTACTTTGGTAATATCGCACATAGAAGGGATACTGCAATACTGAAGCCAGGGTAGCTACCACAGTAGCTCTGTGGGTGAAGGGAAGGATTCCTTCCCTCTCCCCAACCTCCATGGAGAAGCTGAACGTCAAGCCTATCAGGCTTTGGATGGGGAACAAGAAGTTCTCTCTTGTGTTTATACAATATTTTAATTATATTGAGAACATATATCTTTTATTTGAGCTCCTCCATGCAAGCCAATCTCAGAGTGGAAATTTCATGTGCCCTCTTCTCCTGTATATAGTAGAGATTTGGAAATTCTCTTTATACAGGACACCTAGGCTGGCTGAACCTGAGAAGTCTAGGAGGAAAGCATGCCTGTGCCTGTGTGCTGCTTTGTGAGGTAATACAGTAAAATGGACTTAATCCTCTATTAACCCCAGCTCTCTGTCCTGCATCAGCTTTCTAAATCACTCTGTACCTCAGTACCCCAATTTGAACTTTTCCCTGTGAATAACATAATCACATTGTTTAAAATCAGTGGGAGATAAAAGTTTAGAATGCCAAAAGCTGTCAGTGGCAGAGGTGCTGCAGTTGGTTGGTGTCTTGTATAGAACATTGCTTCACTACTGATTAGGAAACACGTCTAAGAAAAGCAAACAAAAAGCAGAGATGTATCCCCTCAGGAGGGGGCAGAAGCCTGCCCATATAGTAGATGTGGTCTGCCCCCTTAGCTGAGATAACACTTAACAGTGATAGCTTGCCCTCCAGGAATGGCAATAGCAGAACCTGCTGCACCTGCTTTTAACTTGTTGAGCTACAGGATTTTCAATATTTGTAGAAAAGAAAAATAATAAAATGCTGCTCTAAAATGCACTACATTAGAGTTTTTAATGTAGTAAGTAAGTACTTTAGTGGCAATGGGGAGTACTATGGACAAAACAAAGACAACACCATAGACAAATTGTGTGCCCCCATGTTTCAGTCCTACAAACCCAATTAGTAGGGCCTACTGCACCATTACTGACATATCATTTTATGTCTTGCCATGTAAAATACTGATTTTGTATCCATAGTCTTCTGTCACTCGATGAAAATTAGCATATTAAACAGACTGAATATGAGTAATGACTGATTGTTCTGTATGAAAGCCTGATCTTGCACATTGTTTATGTGCTCATCCCCCGTGGAGGTACCATGATTTGTCCCAGTTAAAAAATACAGTCAATGAAATGATATTATATAGCTTCATGAGTTAAAAGCCATACACTGAGAAGGATACATTGAATGAACTCTTCATAGGCATCAATGTGAATCCATGATCCATCAAAGGAAGTACTTGTTCCTGCCTCCTAGTCCTTGTTCCTGCCCCCATCTTTCCAAAAAGAAAAATTATTGGTGCCATAGTGTACTATGACCAGCAGGCCCCACAACAGCTGAAGCTATAAGAATGATTAATCTGGAAGAGCCAGTCCATTGAATGAACAGCTGTTGAAGGAAGATAGAATTTGAATTTATTTACTCTGATTTCATTTTCTCAGAAATATCAGTAAGTATGTTCTCCACCCTGGCTACACACAGATTTTTCCTGCTAATGGATATAGTGCATTCCAGATTTGGGAGTCAGTGAGTGAATTCTGAAATTTGGTTCACTTGCTATAATACTGAAAACTATGGTATGACATACTAACCTGGGTCCTATTCAGGAAAACACATAAACATGTGTTTAAAGTCCCAGTGAAATCAATGGAACTTAAGCATAAGCATGGGTTTGAGTGCTGTCCAGAATAGCAATGGATTCAAGCAGGTGCTTAAGAGCTCTCCTGAATCAGGATTCTGAACAATAAATATTTAAGACAGCAATCTAAACAACAACAACAAAGAAGCTTAAACCAATTTTGTGGCTGTATGTGAGTAGGGAATTATTGCAACAGGTCTGAAATTAGACTGTCAGGGATTTTGGGGCAGGAATCTCTTCTCTGCTTATTATCCTGTAAAGCTCCTAGCATACTTTTGGGTGCAGTAAAAATAGTAATAATAATCTTAAATTTGAGTACTTGATTTCACATTTTTAACACTGTGAACAAACTAGTTTTATTCCATTTAATATATCTAAGTTATTTTAAAAGGAAAAATAAAGGAAAAATCTGAAACTATTTGGCTTGCACATTTTACTGGCTCTGCAGAGATTGCATATTCCTTAACGGAGGCTTACTTGGGTTGTGCATTTTACAAGCTCTACGTGCCTGTGGATGTTATGAACACCTTGCTCTGTAGCTACGTGCTATGCACCTGCCTCAATAGGTGGGAGAACTTGATTGGGCCAGCGGTGAAAAGGGGACAGCCCGAGCAGGGAGGGAAGGAGACATTGACTTGAGGGACATCAGATAGGTCCGCCCCCTGGGAATCTCTGGCACCCATTGGCCAGCTGAAGGAGAGGAGTGTGGGTTGGCTAGCATTACCTAGCTCCCAGGCTTTAACCAGAGCAAGGGCCATTTGCAGCCTCTTTCAGCTCTGTTCCAGCAGCCCCACCCTACCCACCTGAACTAGTAAAAGGAATCCGGCCTGACAGATGCTGTGAGTCTAGCTGATCGCCCATTTGGGGATCAGGAAGGAGTTTTGTCTCCTATGGGCCAACAGGCAGAAGACCAGGGAGTTTTTTGCCTTGCTTGCGGCAAGTACCTTCAAGCCACAGTAGATTGCGTAGAAACACTATTAGTACCTAAACAAGGTACTTGGTTGAATTATTAATCTGTTGCAATTTGTGGCCAGTTTCCAGTTAGGTTAAAAAGGCTAAAATGAATGGTTCCCAGAGGTAAAAGACCTGGGATTTTGCTGAGTAGCCTTGGGCTCTTGAGATAGGTTGAGACCATGTGGCCTTCGTAGGCCAAGGCCAGACCTTGTGGCTGAGGTCACCAGCCTTCTGGAGCCTCTCCTGACTTAGGGGTTATATGGTAGGGGTCTTGTAACACCCCACACTGGAACCAGTTAAATGCCTGGAAGAGAAGAGTGGGTGATGGGGGTAGTGCTCCTCCTTTGTATTCAAATTTAACAAAAGTTGCAGCCTGCTCTTTAAAATCCATCCATGTCTCTGCCCTCATTTTGCTGCTGTGTCCCCATCAGTGGCCGTGTGGAGCTACAAAGGGGTTGTAAGTTCAGAGCTAAGTAAGTTGCTGCACTTGCAAGATCCACCACTTCTTGATATGAAACTATTAAGACCCTCATGTTTACAATTTCATCCTGCTTTAGCGGCTAAGTGTAAATTTCTGTTAACAAACAGTGCTCCAATGCTGTACCAGCATGTGTGACACTATACCTTTAAGGGCACTGGCCCTGATTCAGCAAAGAATTTAAATATTTAATTTAAATATGCTTAAATTCCATTGTCTTAAAGGAGCCTTAATCTGATTCTTAAAGTAAACTATGTGCTTAAGTGCTTTTGTAAATGAAATATGCTCTCAGGAATTAGGGTCTTGATCCTAACTTTGTGTCTGATTCAGCAAGTTACTTAAGCATATGCCTGACTTTAAGCGTGTGTTTTAGTAACTTGCTGAATTGGACTTTAAATGGGATTTGTGAGTGCTCATTACTTCACATGATCAACCCTCTAAATGCCTTATTAGAACTGCGGTATTGCTACCCCCCAAAGGTTCAAAAATTGAATCAGGCTTCCAAAAGTCATGAGATTGACTTAAAAAGTGCAAGACATTAACAATAAATAAATAGGGGGTTATTTTGACTTTTTGTTTTTGAGCTATTAGGGTTCATATTTTCTCCAAAAGTATGAGGACTAGAATTTTTTTTAAAAGCTGAGGTTTTTATGTAATCACATGACTCAAGGAGTTGGGGCTTTGCGAAAAATTTCAAATATTGTAAGACTTGCTATAAAATCATGAGTTGGCTTTCTCTGACCAACTACTAAATGTAAATACACTATGTAATTTTTCATCGTGCCTGCTCAGTTCTGTATTTTCAACCATTCTATTAAAATCAGTGTTTGCAAACTTAGCACAGTATATGATGCTCACTGAGGTCCACTTGCACAGCAGGTTTGCAGTTTCCCAGTTCAGCTTTTCTTAAGTCATTTTTTGCCACAAACTGGCAATGCTTGATTGTATTTATTTTACTCTCTACTACTCCTCTGCTACAATAAAACTGTCACTTGAAAATGATTATTCAGATGATTCTTTAAGGAACTTCTGCAATTTGGTTCAGGGGTTATTTTCCTTAGATGCTTTTGAGCAGTGAAATCTTTTAACAATGAAGCTCTCTTTTTTTTAAGTGAAAACTTGTTACAAGTACACTGCCTCATGAAGAGAAACTTACACATACTAGTATAGCATGTCTTTGCAGAGACCTAGATCTCTCAAGGTGGGTACTCAAAGTTGGTGACTGTTTTTGGAAATGCTTGATTTTGCCCTTGTACTTCAATTTCCTCATCTATAAAATAGAGAGAATTATCTTTATGGACCTTAAAAAAGAAAAAAAAAAAGCAATGCAGATTAAATAGTTAATGTTTGCAAAATACCCTGAAAATGGAAGTGCTAGATCAAAGCTAAGTATTATTATGTTTGTTTAAATGTCCACATGTGACAAGAGGCGACTAGACCTCTATAACTGTTAATAACTAGAACAGATTGTATTTGTCCCTCCAGTTCTCAACTATACTGTGCAATCTAAATACAGTACAGCCTAGTCACAAGCAACTTCAGTGAAATGTGACAGCTAAACTGATTTCAGTTATGTGGGTAATAAAGGATTAACTCTCTTCAGACGCAGTTGTTTTAATTTAATTTAGGGCCTGATCCTGTGAAGTGCTGACAACCTCAATTTTCATTGACTTCAGTGGGATTTGGGAGCTCAGCACCTTTTAAGTCTGGGCCCCTAATCTTTTGTCGGGAACATAAGAACTATAGCAGGAGACATTCCATTTGTATGTTCTTACAGTATGTACAGGATTTTGATACCTTTGTATTATTCAGTTTAAATCTTAATGTGTTGCTAGGTAACTAGCCATGTCCACAATGAAAAAACATCTAGACATTTTGTCCTCCTGATCTTTGGCAGAGCTGTACCTATCAGTAACAAATTGTTTTATTATAACAGCAGTTGCCAACACTTTTGTAATAAGAGATTGGTCAGCTTTTTCTCCACTATTTTAATTATAGCATCAAAATAAAAAATTCATTCCAAGCTGAAATCTTGGCATTTGAGGACAGCTCAGAACCAGATATTTCTTTAATCTATTTTCAGAAATATCAGTCTGGTTATTTTAATTTACTTTAATCCAAACAAAATATTTATAAATTAATCAAATTTGACTGCTTTCTGCTCTTTTGTAGAGGATAACTTCTGTTTTAGAAAGATTTTGAGGGGTAAATAATTAGTTTTCTTTATGAGCTAATTGATTTTTAATTTTCAAAAGAAATATTAAGGTGTCAGATTTTGAAGTTTAAAAACACTTACTAGAGTTCAGGTTCAGCAACTATATTCTAAAGGATCTTACTATACTCAGTATTGTGGATCCATTATTGGTGGTAATAGTATTTTTTATTTTCATTCTTTCATTTTGCTCTTTACTTTTTATATCTAATAGGTATTTATGGCACTTAATAAACATGCATTGTCATGTCTCTCTCAAAGTTCATATCAAGTCAAGGCAGCCGTTAAGAAGTAGACATTCTTTGCATTATTTTATATGTACTTTCAGAGCACAAATGCTGAAATGTGTTTGATTTCATTTTCATAGACATCTGGGATGCCTTCACAATTTAAAAACAGCAGTAAAACAAGACTGGGCCCCAGATGCCCAGGAAATAAGCCACTCAGTCAAAACAAACAATATGGGCTCTAAAAACAAAACAACTTGAGAGGAAGAGCAGCTGAATTGGGGGGAAAAACTAGTCCAAGATAAGATGGCCTATACTGAAAGGTTTTCCAACCAAGCTCTCAAGAGAGCTATAAAAGGAATTTTAGGGTCATATTCAGAGAGGGAGTTCCACTCCCCCAATTTCATTCTTCCTGTTCCATTCCTTGCTTATCCCTAACAAAACCTGATTATTTGGGCTTTGTGTGAAAAGGAAGAATTTTCACTGTATAAATGTATATAATTAAAAGCAGTAGAGCCTTTGTTCACTCTTTGCAAACTCTGTAGGACTTATCCAGACAAAAGATACTTTGGTTGAAATCCTGGTTGCATTTAAGTCAATGGTAAAAATCTCATTGATTTCAATAGGGCCAAGATTTCATCCATGATCTTTTGGGGCACACAAGCTCAACAGCTGTGGAACACAGGATGCCCATGGAGCCACTGCAGAGTAGCACCAACTAGACAGCTGTTAAATGCTTACAGTAGAAAGATGGGATACCTGTAAGATTTCAGATTAAAGGAAAAAGGATTGTTACACAGATCAGAGGGGATATCCTACTGAATCACACAGATACGGGAACAATTCCTTTTTGGATCTCACAAAGGAACAAATTACATAACCTTAGGACAAACAGACCAATATAGAACTTGATGATATATCTCAGTTTTCAGAACCCACTGCACGCGACAGATTACAAATTGTTAGAAATAAAATAACTGTTTTTCTCAAAATTGTTGGATAAAATAACTGCAAAAAGAGGTAAGTCATTTTAGGAGCAGAAAAAGGCCCTTCAGCCCAGTGTAAAACAAATTGCCTGTTGAGACAACAAAAGTTCTGCCAATGTATCCAAAGGAGAAAAGTAAATATACAAAAATTCCTAACCTACAAACACAGGTCAGTAAGTCTAAATATTGATTGAAGATTTCTAGAAAAGAGGGCAAACTCTTTCTTGTCTTACTCACACAAGGATGAGTGGTACTGGGCCCAGAGAAAGTGGCATTATTAACATATCTTTGCTAGACTTAACTTTTTCAGTAACCCAGAGCAATTAGTGGTCTCATTTAATGTGCATTATCACTGTTTTCATGATATTTTGTATTTCAACACCATGAACCAATGTGGTGCATTAAAGAGGGAGTTCCAGCCTTAACTCAGTTTCCTGAAATTTGTGCGTTTCAATAAGTTCCTTACGTTATTTAAACATAGTTTTTTGTGGTTTATTATTTTAAGATGTTTGGCCTGATCTAGATTATGTTACTTCACATAAGTGATGAAAGGGCCATTGTACTTTGCAGCAGAATGATTGTTACTCATCCAGATCGTTGACCTATTTCTTTGAATCATAAGTACACTTTCTGAAGTTCTGTTGCCTTCAGTAATGCTTTACAATGCTGTGTTTTACACCACTATTTTGAAACAGCTTTGTTTGACATGTAATTTTTAAAAGAATATAAAGAGCGATTGAAAAATACGTGAATGTTTAAAAAAAAAAAGTGACTGAACTCAGTTTTCAGATGCCCAAGGGCTTCTTTTTCAGTAATACTTTCTTTAGGATTGTGCACAAGCTTAAATTAATAAGGACTAATTCATCCCTAGTGTAACTCCATTCTGACACAAAACTAGGAGGGGATTGCCAACACTTTGGAGGATGGAGCTAAAATTCAAAGAAAGCTTGATAAATTGGAGAACTGGGCTACAGATGACAAAATGAAATTCAACAAAGGCAAACATAAGGTGCTGCACTTGGGGAAAGAAAAACCAAATGCACAAATTCAGAATGGGGGATAACTGGCTTGACAGCAGCACTGCTGAGAACGATCTGGTAGTTGTGGTAGATTGCAACCTCAACATGAGTCAACAATGCAATGCTGTTGCAAAAAAAAAAAGCAGCAATAAAATGCAATTTTGGGTTCCATTAACAGAGGTATAGCATGGAAGTTGTAGGAGATGATAGTACCACTCTACTCGGGCCTTAGCTGGAGTACTGTGTCCAATTTTGGTCACCGCTGTATAGAAAGGATGTAGAAAAACTGGAAAGGATCCAGAGATGAGTGACAAAAATGATCAGCCATATAAGCAAAGGCTGAAGGAACTGGGTATGTTTAGTTTGGAAAAGAGGAGAATTTTGGGGCTATGTGCAGATCCTGCAACTCTCAGTGCTGCTAGATTATACTTGCTGCAGAACTGCCTAGGCTGTGATGGCATTGATATCTATGATGGACTCATGGGGCTCCTTTGACATGGCTGTGTAGCATCTCAACGGATATTTTGGAGATTCTATTCTGCTAAAGAGGAAAACATTTTTTGAAGGTCATCAGAAGCCCAATGAAACCATACGTGAATGTGCATGTCATTTGCAAGGCCAGGGCTGTGAATTTGGGAATGTTATGGTGATCATGCTCAGCGATATTATTGTGACCACCTGGGCGAACAGTTACTGGATGAAGATGCTAGAACTCTAACTTTTGATGCCATGGTTGGTAAGAGTGAGGCATTTGAGAGGGCTCAGGCTGGAAGGGGTTCTATGTCTTAGACTGCTGCTACTCATGGGTCTACATTTAAACTGTCAGCTGCTCCTCCTGCTTCCATCGCCCAGAGTTTTATGATGCTACTGACTCCCACTCCACAGCCTCGGCAGCAAAAGTTGCCAGCTCCTCACTGTTTCCGCTGTGGTGTACAGGTCATTTGGCTGATTTCTCTGCCTGGCTGGTTAGAACTACTACACGCTGGGCTTGCTGGAAGGAAGGACACTTTAAGTCAGCGTGCCGCTGGTTCACAGTGATGGGAGGCTTGACGTGCACACTGTAAATGTGAAGCTGCATGAGTCCACCTTTACCAGGGATGCTGTTTCCTTTAGTAGGCATGTGGTATCCCATATCACAGAAATTAATGGTACACCACTGAAATGCAAGGTGGATATGGGTGCTGAAGTTAACATTCTCCCCTCTGGGTTAGTTCATAATCTGGACATTTTCCCAACTATAGCGGTTATAAAAGCCTGGGATTTGTTTGCTTTGCAGACAGTGGGGGGAGCAGTATGCTCTGCTCTACAAAGGCATAGCCTTGACTGCAAAGTTTTACATTAAGGGCACTGCTGCAAATGCTGTTCCATTATTGTCCTATCAGCTGTGCATACAGCTTGGTATTATGCATGAACTCACACAATACTCCTCAGGTGTAGTCATGCTGGCTACAATAGAACTCACACAGTACTCATCAGGTGTAGTCATGCTGGCTACAATAGAACTCACACAGTACTCCTCAGGTGTAGTCATGCTGGCTACAATAGAACTCACACAGTACTCATCAGGTGTAGTTACACTGGCTACAACAGAAGAGGATACCCAACATGTTGTTTAGTGACACTGTGATTTATTTAACGGCGATGGTGTTCTGTCCACAGGATATGTTTACTCTCTACAGTTAGATTCAGACATCAAGCCTTTGCATCACTGCACGCTGTGTACCTCTTGTGGACAAGATCCGTTTAGAACTGCATCACAGGAAAGATAAAGGTATCATTTGGGAGGTGGAAGGGTCTATATGGATTGGAGCTCACCCAGGATGACTGTAATGAATATGTGAAACATGAGCAGTTTCAATTCCTGACCTTCAAAGAGGTGACATGCTGGGGAGGTGGATCCTGGATTTTCTCTTTGTTGGCTTACCAATATGGTTATTAGAAAATACCCGTGGCTGAAAGATTGCAGTTGTTATTGACTTCCAGCACGCGATTTGGGAGGGAGTGCTATCAATGACTCCCTTTTTGTTTAGTTTCTGCTCCTGAGGGATTTCAGAGAGTGGTCTCTCAGCTCCTTGATAATATCCAGGGTTCATGTTACCATTTGGATGACATTACCCGTCCTGAGCATAATGCCATTCTGGAGCAGGTGCTAACCTGACTGACAAGCTGGCAAAAAGTACAGTTTTGCAAAAGATGCTGTGGAGATTCTAGAGCATTCTTTGTTGGTCAATGGTGTGAAACTGACGCCTGAATGGCTACATGCTGTTCCTTTGCTACTGTTACCCACTGATTGTAGAAGTTTATGTTCATTCCATGGCCTACCTCAATACATAGGTGGCCGTGCTCTGCCCCATTTTAGTACCCTTGTCAAAGCACTGTGGGATTTAAGCCAGGGCCAGGGGCAGTTAGTGCAGAAATGGCTCATGAAGAACATTTGGTGCATGGTTATGCTTGCTGGCCAGGGCCTGGCTCTTCGGCCAACCTGTGAGGACAAAGTTGTCTGTGCTGATGGGCTGACACACAGTCTAATTGCCAGCAAAGCTCACTCTAGCTGAGGCAGTGAGGTAACACAGTGACTAACGGCTCTGAATGTCCTGAGCAGAACATCACAATAACACACACAAGGGAACAATGGAGGGAGCTATTAATTGGGGAATTATGGGAGAATGTCCCTGCCTGACTCCAGCCAGGCTGGCAAGGTTTCTCTTCCCAGGGCTGTGATGCTAAGAGGATGCCAAAACCTTAAAGATGCTGACACAGAGAAGACAAAGGGGTTCCGTGGTTTGTCAGCAGCTGCCCTGGGGCAACCTCTGATAAAGAGACCCACAGAGTGAATGCTGCAGCTGGGCAATATGCGTCTTTCAGCCCGAGATTGAGGTAACTGGGCTGAACGGAATTTACCAAAGATTGCAATAAAAGGCGAAGTATTATTGTTTTTACCCTTTGCTCTACATGCTATGTATCTTTGGGTGAATTAATAAAGCTTTGTTTTGAAGAAGCTGTTTTTTTAAGTCCCTTTAAGCAGCCACAGTCACAGCCACAGCTCCTGGAGGAAAGGGCTTACAGGTGCCAAACACAGTTGGGCCTGTCATTATTTACAGCTGGGAAATGAGGGCTACCACCCGGAGATCCATTTCCAGAGTGGTTGAATAAAATGGGTCCACCCTTGAGAGAGGTGAAGGAAGCCAGGAATGTCATCTGAGAGGTGCACCTGAGATGAGCAAAAAGGGGTCTAAGGTGAGTCTTTCCCTGTAATCACACCACTGTGAAATACCCATCTCCAGCAGCCGATGTTACACAAAATAGATATGAAAGACGAATAGATTTGTTTATTAAATTGAGTGATTAGCATGTAGATTCAATAATGGTGAATGACCTCTAGTGACAGAAAAGTTCCATAGTGAATGTAAGTTTCCAGATCTTCTTGGAATACGAAAGAGAGCTGCTATACTCTGATAGTCTAGATTTGTTTGGCTCCTGTCCCTTATTAGCAGGACTTTGCCCTCCCTAACCTTGCACTGATATTCTGATGAACTATATGGTCAAATCAGTGTTGTTTATATAACTTTGGAGAATATCTGATTTTCTTCTTTTCATTTTCCTATTTCCTTCATATTGTGAATCTCAATATTTATTTTATTTAGGAACTTATTCATCTCTTTCTTTAACTCCTGCAATGATGATGATTTCATCAACTGAGTCTACTGCTTTATTATCATATGTCCAAATTAATTTCAACTAAATTTTTGGTTTTGGGTCTCAATTTAGCAATTGTTTTGATTGTATCCTCCTGTTGTTAATGTTTTCATCAACTTTGCCATTGCATGACTTTAACCACTACCTGCTAGCCTAAAACCAATCTAGAATAATAGGGAATAAAGGCTTGTACCATCTGATGGTTATTTTTGTGTCTGTACATTGTCTAGGCCCTTAATCACATGCTTAAATCTGTCTGTTCAGGACAGCACTTAAGTATGTGCTTAAAGTTAACTGTGTGTTTACATGCTGTCCTGAAGGGAAATACTTTCCAGAATCACAGCTGTAATGGACAGGTGTCCAATCACATAATAGTTACCACAGTTGGTATTAAGTGGAAATCTCAGCAGAATGGGAGCAAGAACTGAATGAGTAGGAGCTTCTTACCCCTAGAATTATCTTCTTCAGTTTAGAGGTGAAGAATATGGGGCTGGTCAGAGTTGGAAAGTTTTTTCTGTTTTTTTTTTGTCTTTACAGTACCTTTCTGTGGGTGGCCAAAGGCCATGAGTCTCCTGGACCTTTCATAAACACTAAATTTGTTTTTAAAAATGAACAAAGCCACCTCAAAACTAAAACAGAATTTTGCCCTTGCACAAATTCATCTGATCACTGCTTTTTTAGAACTGTAAAAGATTCAGTCTGGTCACTGCAATCTCACCTCTTTGCCACTCCAAATAATTCTACTTTCTTTATTTTCACAGTGGTTTAAATAGTTGAGGTGCTTTGTCATCTGGTTGATTAGTCCATATCCTCTCTCAATGCTCAAAAATGAAACTTTCCAAGGTACTCCTTGGAAACTTTATAAAGTACTCCTGATCAATGACCTATAGAGCAGTGATGATGACCCCATGAATTTCGACATTCCTCTAAATATAGAACTCTCCAACCCATTTACCTTTTCTGCTCTTGTACTTCATTTTCAACCATGTTTACCATCACATATCTGTAGTAATCTTGAATAACTTGCTTTTGATGTTCAACAATAATAATAAAGGGGAAATTTTCAAAGCTAGAAAGGGCAGTAAGGTACCCAGTTGCCACTGAAAGTCAATGGGAATAGGAGGCTTTACTTCTTTTTATATCTTTGACAATCTCCCAAAAATGTTTTGCTCTGATCTTTGAAACGTGAGAATTTCTTACTGGTAGAATTTTTTTAAATGACTGAATCTAGGAATCGGAACACTGGATACTAGCCCTAAAGTGGAACTTTGTGACCTATAGATTTTTCAAAAGTGTGGGCCAAATTCAGGTCCCATTCACTGAGGCATAGACCTATTAATTCTAAGTAGAGTTAATGTGGTCCCAAATTCTGACCTAAGTGCAGCCTCACTGGAGGCCACCATGCAAATTATTCTTTCCTTGTGCACAAATAATCAACGGAAGATGTGAAATGACCAAGTCAGTGACCACATGCAATAAAATGGGGTAGCCATGCCCTGTGCCCCACCAAAGATCGCTCCTTTGGTTTTGGAGAACCTAAACTGGAACACAACTTTATGCAGTGATATTGCTGACTATTTTTATGTATACAGCATTAATACTGAATAATATGTCAAACCATGCAGGAAATCTGTGTCTGGGTGAAACTGGAGGCATTTTGACTTTTAGTCTAGTGGATGCTGAGTGAATTATCATGCTGATGTGTTTGGCCTTTGATGGAAGGAAGGAGAAGGGTGCTCACTCTGTCTGTAAATTTCCTCCTAGCCAGATTAACAAATTGCACTGGGAACAATGTTGTAGATAACCACTTGCCTAATTTAAGTACAAGGTTCAGTCCTGTAATACTTTCAGGCAAAACTCCAATGGAGGTCAATGCCTGGGGCACCTGTGGACTGAGTCAATAATGAATAAAGAGAGAGGCTGGTAAGCTAAAAAACACATTTACTAGTTTCCTTCAGATTTGCAGGAGAGCAAGATTTGTATATTTTCAATATTCTGCCATATACAATAATGAAGCAGCAGGCAGGCATGGAAGAGGGATGTTGAGATGTGCACTTGACTCTGTTTTCTTGGTGGTGGGGAATGCAGTAGAGAAGCGGCAACTCTTTCTTTGGTGGACTGATGGAATTTTTTTGGGAACAGACAGAAAAAATAATATTGTTAGGATAGGTTAAATTTTGGGCATTTCAGCTTTGACAAATACTCTGTAATTTTATGATGCCTGCCACCAGGGTAGGAAAGAAAGCATAGCAGCTAGGAGAAAAAAGCAAAACAAAACAAAAACAATGGAGGCTTCAAATGAAAAGTTTGGGGAGGGAAATTAAAATAAAAGGCTGCCTCTACCAAACCAGCTCTGCAGGTTGAGGCTGCCAAACAGAAAAAGCTACATTATATTAGAAGGAAATGAATCAAAAGGCACAGGAAAAGGAGATTTATGGAATTGCTGAAAGCTGGCACTGTACTGACAGACCAGTAGTAACACATTACTGAAGGATGCTACCTTTGTTTTCTTGTCTATCCATGAAGTGGTGAAAGACACTGTTCTAAAGTATTCAAATTTCTGATAATCCATGCAAGACACCTTAAGTGCAGAGATTTCCAGTAGATTTTGGGACATCCATAATAGAAAACCCAACATTTTAGCTCTCTCATCCTAGTGGTTGCATTCTGCACAGCAAGAAGTTGTCACTTGTAGGGAAGGAGAGAAAAAAAGTCATTCTGTACATAACCTCTGCCAACTAATACACTGGAAACAGAGTTGTAGTAGAAATGCTGAAGGCTTTCCCTTAAGCATCAAGAATAGTACAAACAACTCTTTGAATCTCTAAAAAGTTCATAATTAAGATCACAAGATTGAATTCCATTGTATCCTGTTCCTCTCCTACAAAAGCATATGAAAATGACCTGGTCATGTAACATTATTATTTTTTTTTATTGTTTTGGTTCTTGCTCTTTGTACAGTACAGGGGTCACTCTGCATGTCGCATTCTCCTGGATGGAAATCAACTGTGGCAGGAAGGGAGAAGGAAAGACAAACAAAATTGTTTCTGTGTACAGCAAGACTCAATTAGGAAAATTGAATGTTAAATTGTTTTGTTTTTTCTCTTCTGCTGCCAAGAATCTCTAATTAGAACTTTTTTTTCATCTTCTCTCTCCATGTAACCCACTTTAGATTGCAGAGGTGAGCTTTAAGCTCAGAAGTTGCAGGATTTCCATGGCACATTATCACACGTTGAATTGTGCTATGTTTTAACTTGCTGGTGAAGTTGAAACATATTTTCCACTCCCAGATATCTGCCTTCAATGATCCTAATAGATAACTACATGCTGGTATGGCCGTAAATATCTCTATGGCAAGATTTCACCACCACAGTTTATTCAGCAGAGTGGTGGTACAAAAATACAAATCACTCAGAATCACTCCAAACTTTGGGTGGGCTCCTCTAGGTTTCTTTTTCTTCCTCAGAGTAACCTCCAATTTTCCCCACTGACAACATCAAACCTCTTCCTTTTATTCTTGGTTTTAAGACAGAAACTCACCATGCTGGATATTATATAATTCCAAATCATGGCTGCTTCCCAGCTATTCTTTTAGTAAGTCTGGATAACTAGTGTTCAGTAATTATGACTCTGAGTCTGGGCTAGGACTCAGGATTTCACTGAAATATTTTTTTTTGTAAAAACCTGATAAATCAGTAGCAGTCTATGGCCATTTGCTAGCAAGAAAGAAGTATCATGAATCAGAAATCTCACTGCCACCCTTAAAAGTGATACTTCTGGGAGTGAAGTCACAGCATTCAGACAGTGGGTTGCTGTTTGGGAGGGCAAAGTCAGGTAAACAAAATATTTTATTTAAAAAAATTGTTTTAGATGAATGTACATGTAGATTAATAGGTTCTTCTGAACATATCTGGAGGTACCCAATGTCTCTTGAACCAGGTACATTGATAAACTGCGATCATCAGTAAAACAGGAAATATGTTGAGTTTTAGCTAGATCTGTCTTCATGGTCCTATTTCTTGTTTTTCTAAAGAGTGTAATAGACTGATTTACAAAATTAGCTACATGCAACTGACAGTGTAAAAATTTGCATGCAGGTCTGTACCGAATTTGTTTGTGCAAGTAACACAATTAGGTTAACTACATGAGAGCATGGCACATTAGATGCTTGCTACATTTTGTCCATAATTACTCAATTTACATTGCAAAGGACACGTACATTTGCAGGTACATTTTGAAAATATAACGGATAATGGTGAATTTTAGGCTGAAAGGTTGTGTCTATGCTGCAATCACGAGATGTAATTACAATTTGTGTAGACATACTCGTTTTAACTTTCATCTAGCTAGCTCAGGTACCAGAACCACAACAGTCTGGGCTTCAGTGTACGCTAATCACCCAAGGAGTAATCCAGGATTCCTGGCATGCTTGTACAGCCCATGCTGCTGTGGTGTGACTGCTTCCTTACCTGAGCTAGCTAGATTAAACTAGGTCAGGAATGTCTATGCAAGTAGAATCACATACTGAGATTCCTCTGTAGACATATCCTGTGTCACATTAATTATGTTGTAGTTTTTAATTGTTCTCAGTTCTTGTGGTGTTCTAACAATGGCATATGGTCAAAATTACATAGGGTCAAGTCCTGAAGCTCCTTACTTTGTTTGCTTTCACTCAATCTGTGCTCAGGCAAAAGTCCCATTGAAGTCAAATACGGGGAAATGTGGTCTAGATGAAATTACTATAAGGTGGGAGCACAACTGGTTGAAAAAACATGCTCAGAGTAGTTACCAATGGTTTGCTATCAAACTTGGAGGATATATGTAGTGAGGTCCCACAGGGCTCTGTTCTGGATCTGGTACTGTTTAGAATTTTTATTGATGACCTGGATGATGAAGTGGAGAGTACACTTATCAAATTTGCAGCTGACACTGAGCTGGGAGGGGTTGCAAGTACTTTGGAGGACAGGATTAGAATTCAAAAAGACCTTGATAAATTGGAGAATTGGTCTGAAATCAACAAGATGAAATTTAATAAAGACAAGTGCGAAGTATGACACTTAGGAGGGAAAACCAAACACACAATTACAAAATGAGAAATAACTGTCTAGAGAGTAGAACTACAGAAAAGGATATGGGAGGTTATATTGGATCACAAATTAAATGTAAGGAAACAATGTGTTATGAAAAAGGCACATATGCTGGAGTGGGTTAACAGGAGTTTTGGGACATGAGAGGTAAGTCACAGGAGGTAATTGTTTCACTCTACTTGGCACTGGTGGCTGGAGTACTGTGTCCAGTTTTGGTCATCACACTTTAAGAAAGACGTGGAGTGTCCAGATGAGAGCGCAAAAAAAGAAAAGAAAAAAAATTACAATGTTTAGAAAAACTGTGAGGAAAGATTAAAAAGCTAGGCATGTTTAGGCTTAAGAAGAGAAGACAAAGGGAGACCTGATAACATTTTTCAAATATTTGGGCTGTTACATATAAAGAGGATGGTGGATCAATTGCTCTGCATGTCCACTGAAATTGGGACAAGAAGTAATGGGCTTAATCTGCAGAAAGGGATATTTAGGTTAGATATTAGGAAAAACTTTCTAATTATAAGGATAGTTAAGTACTGGAATAGGTTACTGAGGGAGGCTGTGGAATTCCCATCACTGGAGGTTTTTAAGAATAGGTTAGATAAACACCTGCCAGGGATGGTCTAGGTATACGTGGAGGGATGACTTCTTGAGGTCCTTTCAAGCCTTACATTTCTATCATTCTATGTAAAGCATGCACAAAATATCAATGAATTAACACTTTTGGATTTAGATATCAGTTTGCAAACTTGATGTTTGAACAACTATGCAATAGTTGTAAAAATTATTTAATAAATGATAGAAGCACATGAGTAATTACTTTAAAAACTGCATTAATTTAATCTAGGTGAGTACTGGTGAACCTTCATTTACAGTTTTGCTGAATATGTTAACAGGCAATTAATAGCTGAAACCCAGAATAGGTCGTCTTTTCTTGTATGTGGCTGTGTTTAAAACAGAGAGACCAGGTAGCGTGCGCCTACAGAAGCTCTCAGGCACATTACACAATTCTGCAGTAGAGATGAACTGCCAGAGAGGTTTGTTACCACTACCAAACACAGTGTCCAGCTCTGTAGACATTAAGAAATGGTCTCTTTTTGAACTGTAACAGAAGGTTTTTGTATTTAGTTTTGTATTTATAACAGGGTATCCCATAATTCTTTACCTCAATCTTTTGGGCTGTATTCTTCAAGTATTAGTTTGTCTGAATGCAAATGTTTTTAAAAAGTTACAAATGTTATGAAGACTGTTCCTGCTTCCCGCATCGGCATAACTTTCTGATGTGAAGACAGAAGTCTGTCCACTGGGATGGAGCAGTGGGGGGTGTAGGCCTTTATATTCTTGCCTGAACATTGTACATTATTATTATTATTATTATTCATATAAGCATATTGGTTGGGGTTTCTTCATATTTATTTATGCTACACTGAAATAGCATTTCTCGCCTCTCACCCCATCCTACTCCTTAGAACAGAGGTTCTCAACTGGGGGGCGGGTGCCCTTGGGGAGGCACTGGACTTTTGAGGGAGATTCACTGACCCCTCTGATGGCTCTGTGGTTGTGGTAGAAATGTATGTGGGGCAAACGCCAGGTTGCATCACCACTCAATCAGGTTTGGCCTAGCTGTCCCTCTGCTGGCTATGCCAAATTTGAATGAGTGGTGTTGTGACCTGCCACACCAGATTGCAGTACCACTCAGGTTTGGTCCTGCTGCCCTAGGCAGAATATGTTGCCCTATGAAGCTGCCAAGTTTGCCTATAGCTAGAGTGGGCTCAGTGAAGAGGCAAAAACTTCTGAGTAGAGTATGTATATATCACTGCCTTCTATGGGATGGAACTGGAATTGATCAACCGTAGGGCATAGACCACCTATTAATAATAGCAAACAGAGATTTTCCTTTAGCTCAAGTAGCGCAAGGCTGTACTTTTGGAGCAGGAGGAAATGAGTTCTCCCTCAGCTGCAGCTGTGAAGTTTCAAGTTGCCATGCTGTGTTACATAATAACAAATGCAAAATCTTGAGAGGCCATGGATTTGCTACAGTATCCTCCAGTACACCAGATAATGACACTTACAGACATGAAAGAAAGATCATCTAACAGGACAAAGTACTGTCACCAAATTAGCACTCTACCATCAATTCACTGTGCTAAGGAACACTTGGAAAGCAAAAGGAAAACTAAGAAACTATTTTTATTTCCAATTACAAATATAGTAGTCATGCTTTATTTGAAACAAACAGAAGTAGCAACCGCAGAATTATTCATCACATATGTATATTGTCTTGGTCATGTTATTTTTCAAATAACACCCATTCATCTTCACCCCCTTATTGTAAGTTTTCGGTTTGAATTATTGGAAAGACATGATCTTTTAGGGTAGTGATCCATAATTAGGTGCTTGTAAGATTTCCCACTGAAAGCCCGATTTTACAAGGACTTCTAATTTATCAGTTTTAAATTTTATTGGCTTACGTTTTGGTGTAATGTGTACAAGTTAACAGTATATAGTAAATTACTTAATAAATTTAGGGCAAAATTATTTTCTAATGCATTTTCTGAGTCTAAAATGTACTTTTATTAGTTAAATATTGTATATTTACTATAATATGACACAGAGGCAATAACCAAGAATGTTGTATGCAAAATAAGGAATATACTTACTTACCCCTTGACTCAGATGCAGAATGAGTGGAGATATGCTCCTGCTGTGAAATCCTGCCCTATTGAAATCAGTAAGATTTTGACTTCAAAGGGGGTGGGATTTCACCGCTGACATTTAAACACTTGAAAAATGTTACAGATTCTCACTTTTTCAGATGGTGCAAATCCAAGATAATGGCCAGAATGGGGTTTGCCATCACTTCAAAAGTTTGGCTATGGTTGCAGTTGTTTCCAGCATTCACTAATTTGGAAAAGGTTGTCCCCATCATTAAGGTGAGTTAGGTTCTGTTTCACAGCAAATTTGCAGGACAGGTTGATAATGCCACTCCAGGGCTATGGACAAATTGGTTGTTCTGTTCAAAGAGTCTTAAAATAGATATTCTATTGAGATGCTTAAGTCACTTAATAATACCTTGGAGATGACTTTGGAAAGTTTTATGATTTCAAGTCCCAACAGACTGTGGAATGTAAAAGGCTGATTGTAATGTTATATGCATAGGCATGCACTGGCACATCCCATGTACAAAGCCACTACTGTTATTACTCATAGCTGTGCATTAGGAGAGATTTCAAGATATGTGGCAATGCTACCCATATGTATGATATTCAAATCAAGTCTAGCACATGGGATTCTAGGATTTTCTGGGTGTTTTTACCAAAGCATGGAATAAAATTCAGCAGAATTCTCAGGATCTTTCTGGTAGTAAAGGCCATCTAACCCAGGATGGATTAAAAAATTGATTTAAAAAAATTGGATTTTTATTTGAATACAAGTTTTTTTTAAATTAAAACTTATTTAAAATTAAATTTGAAATTGTTAACCTACGTTAAGGCCTAAACTTATTATAGTCAATTCAAATAATTTAAATTAATACAAAAGACAGTATTAAGCACTACATGTTTACTGCCAAGTTTTAAAGAAAGTCAGACCACTGAACTGGTGAAAGTCACTGGCTAAGCACCTGGAACCAGAGTTTGTTAAAGTGCTTAAACCTGTTTTTGACAGCAGTAGCCTCTTCTGCAGGTGCAGAGAGACTATTTTCTTCATTTCAGTTAATGGAAAGCTGGATGGTTTCCTGCCAAGATCTGTGTGAAGATGTCCTGTTTTTTTCCATGTGGAAGTCGGGGTGTCATCTTCCTGGCTCTGTCTCCCCCCCCATCATCCTACAACCATCCCATAATCTTGAGATCTCCTTGAGGTATCCAGAGGGAGACAGGAAGTAGAAGGAGACTGGTGGACTAAGACCATCTTACCATGCCATGGCAATCAGTAGGAAATCCACTGTAAAAACCAGGAAAGCGTTAGGCTGTGGAGCTGCCCAATGCAGTGGAAACCTCTTTAAGGCGGGTGGGGTGAAGGATGGTGGTGAGCAGGGGCGGCTCTAGAAAATAGGCTGCCCCAGGCAGCGCGGTGTGCTGCGCCGCCCTTCCTCGGTCCCGCGGCGGGTCCCCTCTTCCCGCGGCTCCGGTTGAGCTCCCGCGGCAGGTCCACCGGGACGAGCGGACCTGCCGCAGGCATGACTGCGGGAGCTCCACCGGAGCCGCGGGAACAGCGGACCTCCCGCGGGCACGGCTGCGGACGGTTCGCGGGTCCAGCGGCTCCGCTTGAGCTGCCGCAGTCATGCCTGCGGGAGGTCCAGCCGAGCCGCGGGACGAGCGCCCCCTCCGCAGTCATGCCTGCGGCAGGTCCGGTCGTCCGCGGCTCCGGTGGACCTCCCGCAGGCATGACTGCGGCAGGTCCACCGGCCCAGCCTGCCCCCAGCAGCTTGGTTTGCTGGTGCCTAGAGCCGCCCCTGGTGGTGAGGCAGGGCACAGGGGATCAGGAGAGACCACAGAGACTCTAGCAAATCTCTTGAAATCCAGGGAAGATTTCAGGGGATCTGTGGGTGTTGGGAGCTGTTCATTTCCCCTGCTCATTACTGAATTAAGTTACATCAATGTTATTCCTACTCTGCACCAGTGCAGTACGTCAGCATTAGGAGTTGCACTGATGTAATTACACGGATGTAGTTATATTAGTGCCATTTTTTAATGTAGAAAAGCCCATACTCTCCCCAGTAATTATGCCATTGCATGCAGAACTCTTTGCAACATGACAACTCCCCTCTGTCTTTTAAACAATTTTCTTAATTATACTGATAGCAGTTATTATCTCAAGTGAATTAAACAAATTATAGGCCCTGTCTTGCCAAAGAGCAGACCCTGCTGGCGCTCTGTGACCCACCCAGGTTGTGCAGCCATGGTGACTACTTTGTGTCCTCATGGGGTGACACCTTCCCCTCCCAGAGGCTGTGTTTGACTCTACTGAGTTTAATTGTCAGTCTGACAGCTGGGTGCTTGTGGATGAGGTCGGGGGAGGTACTGAGCATGTATAGCACCTCCGTGGCCTCTTAGCATGGGGCAGATTCCTCCCCTGCTGTAGATGGGGTGACACAGCCCAAATACATCTCTCTGACAGCTCCGAAACACAAGTCAGAGAAGGTGACAGGAAGGGATTGGGAACGCATTAGAATCACTGCACCTCTATGGTAATTAACTGGGGAGAGGACATGAAGAGGGGGGAGCCAACACATCCAGTTACAGAATTGCTCAGTCTGTCAACCTGCGTTGAGTTTCCCAGTATTTGGTAGTTTTCTTAAAGCCACAACTGCCAGATCCATGTGACTATTTGAGAATCCCAGCTTTCGGTTATAAAAGGAACGTTTCTAGCCCTCATGGTTCTCTGTCCCTGTCCAGCTCCACAGCTCACAGTTTATCTTCTCCCCACTTACACACCAGACCAATTGTTCCCAGCACAGTTTGAGCTGGTGAGCAGGTAATTCATGTAGCTTTCAGGGAGCTACATTCCCTGTACAGCTGCCCCAATAATAACTTGCATGTATATATCACCTTTCACCTGAAAGGGGCCCCAAACACTTTACCAAGGTTAACAAGGGATGTACAAAAGGACCAAATTGTAACCTTACAATCTGTCCTGATGGTGTGTAGCTGCATCACCCCAGGAGCAGACTGGAGAATGAGCTGGGTTCTGGGAGGCATGTGTGTGTGTCTGTGCACCTGGATGTCTACGCTCTTTGACAAATTGGGGATGGATCCAGGGCTCCTCTCACTTGCCTCTTCAGCCCCCTCCCATCCATTTGCTCCTAGTGAAAAATATTGGGTAAGTAATCTATGAACTGCCAAATGCCCCCACCTCTCACATGGCCAAGTCAAAATCTGAGCAAGACCAAACAAGGGATCAAGGTTGAGGGCGGAGCTTACGACAGTGTGGGTAATTAGACTAGATAGTTACAGCCCTTTATGAGACTCCTTGAGTATGGCCAATAGTGATCATGTCACTCACCGCTGACATACAACCACCTATGAGGTGAACGTAGCAGTGGTTTAACACTGCATAGAAACACTACACAACAGTTTAAGGCATGAAGTGAATAAGAATAGCATATCCAAATGAAAATGAATCAAGAATTTAACTAAGCAGATTATAATTACCCAAACTGGCATATGCCCAGCACACCAGGTTAAATGGCCCAGCTCTTGCAAAAAGATCTCTAATACCCTTTGAGATCTTGCCACAAGGCCTTTAATGACTATAGATGGTTAATACATAAATTTTACAATGTTACATGTTATAAATTCATTTCCATTTGTTGGCATTGGTACTTTGATGCTGCAACTGAAGAGACTTTGAATCGGCTTGTTAAAAGTTTGGGATACTTTGGGCACTATAGTTAAAACAGGTAAAATAACAGGTCTTTTTGGTGTGTTCCTTAAGTCACTCCTGAGTGAAGATGGTTAGTTTAATGTAACACTGCACAGATTATGTTCAGAAAGACGATTATGTTCAGAAAGGACCAAATCTTAAAGCCATAACATAAGCAGTCTCAGTGACTTACTGATGTAAGTAAATGTTGAAGGACCAGGTGCTAGGATTCTATGGAATTTTGCATTGATATGAGCACGCGATATCAATTGGGATTACACACACACAGAGAGGTGTAAAAAAGGGATGATTGAGTGTTGGACAGATACTCAAGAAATCAATATAGTCAGCTCAAATTTCTAAAATGTGTAATCAAAAATACAAAATCCATATAACGATAATGAGCTACTGGAAAAGCTGCAGATGATATATTCTTAATCTTAGTATAACTTCAATACTCATTGTGTTGAGCAAGATGAGATCACTAAGATATGAAAGGCAATGCAAATAGTTCAGGTTCAGACCAGATTGGTTTTGAGAGTTTATAATTCAAAAGGAAATGTTAGTACAGTACTTATTTAACTTTTAGCTATGTTGTTGTTAATTCTAATAGTTGGTATTGCCTGTAGAAATAAAATGAACGGATTCCTTTTCAAGCATAGTGTTAATCATCAAGAAAGATGGACTGGAATGGATTGTAGACTTTTGACATTTGGAGCAGGCTCACTGTCCTGTACCCTTGTGCATATTTTTAATCTCCTAATTGTAAAGTGCACGGTGCCAGAGCTCTGGAAACAGGTACCAGTTATCACTTTTCATAAATACATTGTTTCATTACAGAAATGATTTCTTACAATGTTATTTCTTTGTGGACAGTTTACTGGTATTGGAAAAATCTGATTTCATCTCATACAGTACTTAATATAGTTATATTAGTTATATTAGTAGATGGAAGACAACTGTAGTACAATAGATGACGGTTACTATGTCGAGGTTCTTATCTATTGACTTAGAGTCTTGTGAATGGAGTTTTATTTGTAAACCAATTATATTTTGGCATTTCAGATTTAGACAATGATCTGTAATAGGCTTTAAATAAAAAATGGTTAAAATCTATTTTGGGTTACAATGCTGGATGCTTTGGCTGACAGCTTTAGGTCTTTATGTGGACTTCCACGGTTGCCTTTCTTTAAGATAACAGAGAACTTGGGTTTAGTACATACTGCAAAATGCACTGTGGAAAGTTCTGAATCGCCTGTAGTTCAACAACTTATATCTACAGCTCCCCTTGATTATGGTGACACTTTCTGTATACTGGCTTTTCAATCAGAATTGTCAGGAATTGTAGACTTTGGCACCAGTCTATGCTCCGGCATTTTAATCAATGCTATAGCTTATTGCACCACCCACAAGAACACCTTTGTAAATGAAATGACATAATTCTAGAGGTTTTATCTATTGCTTTGAAATACAGGCAGCACATAATTAAGTTATTGTACCTGGGAATTTTCATTGCAGGGGAAGGAAAAGCGTTTCATATTAACAAATGAGTGCCCATGAAATGCATTTTACTTGTTAATCTTTCTTCTGTCTCTATATAATAAAGAGTGCTCGATAACTATTAGAGCTAAATTCATTAATCTGCCTCTCCAGGGATCAATGATGAAGACATGAAACACAACCCCTTCGCGGTTGTTGCCGCAGCTGCATGCACTCTGCCGGGAGCTGATCAGCGGCACTCGCAGCCCTGATCTCTGCTCCGCACCAGCCTGCGGGTTACCATTTCCCGCCCCGCTTCTCCCAAGGCGCGCACCCGGGGCCGCGCCAGCCGCCGCTGCCACTTTCCGCCTTGGCGGACAAGTTTCTCGCGCGGTGCCCGGCCGGGGCGGGAGCTCTTACCGATGATGATGGCACAGGCGCTGACCAGCCCGATCTCCTTCTTCAGAGCCACTCGCTCGGAGCTGCTGCTGCTGCGGCGGGGCGGCCGGGGCGGCGGGGCGGCGATGCTCTTGCCGGGGGTCGGGCGCGGAGTCTCCCCAGCCATCTCTGCCCCGGCGACTCCCTTCCCTCTGCCCCGCTCAGCCGCAGAGCCGCTGGAGAGCGCTCCGGTGGCCGGCGCATGCGCGGCTGGGCAGGGTGCGCTGCTCTGGCGAGCGGGGCCCCGCGCGGCGCGGTGCGGTCGGGGGAGCCTCCCGGGGCGCGATCTGCCCCTTTCGTCTTGCCCAGGCTCCGAACCGCAGCGCGCCGCGGGGGGGGGGGGGTGTGCACGTGCCCCTTGGGGCCGCGAAGCTGCTGCCCCTGCCCGCCCTTTGCGCGGAGCTTCAGCCGAGTTCTGCCTCGGGGAGCCGCCCGCGCGGGGGAGCCGAGCAGGGGTGCGGGGGGCGCGGCAGCCAATGGCAGGGCTGTAAAAAGTACGAAATGGCTTTAAAATTCGGATCTGGATTTAAACTAGTGGAACAGAAAACACCCCAGACTGTCCAAACCACCCCAAACGGTCTGTGTGCGCTGGCAGCTTCCCCGCCCCAGGGCTGTGGTTAATTGTTATGTAGCTGGACAAGCTGGGGGGTGCTGGATCTGCAAGGAACCTCCCTCCCTTCGGGATTTGTCATGTTCCTGACGCTGGTGATACCGTGGTGTGTTCCCAGGAAGGTTTCATAGCGCAGGACCTTTTTATTCGATCAACAGATTGCCCAAGACATATAATAAATCTCTCACTTCTGAGTGTCTTTCAAATCAGATTTTGATTCAAATTTTTCTTTAAACCATTTTTGTTTGTTGGCTGGTTGTTGTAGGCTTATTTTTTTTCTCTAACAGAACTTACTAATGTCAACAATTTTCTTATTAATGTTAATAGCTATAGTTCCTTCAAAGTTGTTGCAAAAACCAATAAACATAGATTATTCTTCTAATGTGCAATATAACAACATGATTTTAGGTTTATTTCTGAATAATTGTCTTCAGCCACAATCTTACCTTAATAAATCATGTAAGTATAAATGAGTAGTCTGGTGATGGAGCAATTTTCCATCAACATTCTCTGGGGCTGGCTTGAAAGGGAGGATTGGAGAAGTCAGTGCTTTTCTGTTAACTTCAGCTACTTGTTTGATGCAAGAGATTACTAAACTATGGCAGATGATGTTAAATCCCAGAAGAGGTCTAATAATATGATGATGGGTGACCTTCCTCTCCCATCCATGGCCAGGAGGAGGTTATCCATCACTGGGACCAATGCCATGTCCTGACATGAAGCCTGATTGGGAAGGGGTCTGGTACATTAGCAGGGTACAGTTCGAAATGCTGCTTTCTTTGTGTTTACATTATCTTATTTAAGAAATTGTGT